>NC_136695.1:7278832-7836332 GCF_947650265.1 Symphodus melops
TGTGTGTGTCCTGACACTCAGTGAAGTGGCAAAGCTGGATTCGATAAAGACAACCAATGGCTATTTGTGTTTCTGGGGCACTGAGGTCCACCACACACCGTCAATCTCTTTATTTCCCTGTTTCTGTCAATCTTTTTTGCCTTCTCTCTTTCATTTTTCATTTCGCTCATTAAATAGTTCACTCTCTCTCCCTCCTCCTTTTTTCTCTGTTCTTTTCCCCATATATATGTCATGCTGAAGAAATGTCACAGCTCATATATCACTGAGCAGTCATCTACAGCACGTCTGGTGACCAAAACCAACCAACTTTTACTAGGACCCCCTTCTCTTGTCCTAGACTCTAGACCCACCACAGAGTTTTTGTGGCCAGAAAAAAAAGAAGCTGTGGTAGCTTTGTGGTATTATATCTGTATCCATCAGTGCTGGGAATGTTGGTTTCAGTCTGACTGAACTAAGTGTGTTTTCAAACAACATGAAGATAAGCAAAACACTTAGGAGGAAGGTAGTTTTCAAACATTTGTGCATGAGTTTAATTAAAGAGAATGAATAACATGGGCTTCAATTCCTCTTGGTTGGAGATCACGCCCTGACCATCTATTTAAAAAAGCGGGGGGGAAAAGGGAAGTAAATCCAAGTTTGGAGCATTCTGTTTAATTTCTGAACTATGAATACATCAGTTCAAATTTAAAAAGACCCTGGTTTATCAACAACACAGAAACAAAATCAAAATCAACAGAACTATCAACAGGAAATAGATTACTATATGTAAAGTAAACCTACACATACACAACATACTGCACTATGCTTATTTGTAGGCAGGTGAGGACACAGCACATGAGAGGTAAGCAGAAGGTAAAGGCCTCTCTCTCTCTCCTCTCTCTCTCTCTCTCTCTCTCTCTCTCTCTCTCTCTCTCTCTCTCTCCTCTCTCTCTCTCTCTCTCTCTCTCTCTCTCTCTCTCATCTCTCTCTCTCTCTCTCTCCTCTCTCTCTCTCTCTCTCTCTCTCTCTCTCTCTCTCTCTCTTCCTCTCTCTCTCTACTCTCTCTCTTCTCCTACTCTCTCTCCTCTCTTCTCTCTGTCTCATCTACCTCTCACTCTGATTTAACCCACCAAGTATGTATTGATGTTTAACCAAAGACAACGGTTGATAATGTGCGTCTCTCGGTTTTTAACAGAAGACATGTTGTGAACTCGCCAATTCTTTTGCATCATTCGATCTTAAGAAAAACAGCCTTATTACTGCAGAAAATACTGTGCCATTGACATGAGAAATGGTTTGTGGTCCATGGCACAGTTTCTTTCTGCTGCCCTCAAGATTACAATAACCCTGACCACACACCATTTTAAAACCAACTCACCAATGAGGCACGCGTGGGTACAAGTAAACTTGCCACTTACACAACATGGGGGCATAAATGAAAATGACAACAATATTGGTCAGAAGCTAGGAAGGACACATGCACTAAACATGCACAGCGTTTCATCTTTTGTAAAGGAGCCATGAACCCTCCATATGGGACCACTTCACTATTTTCACCAGACAACCAGACTGTACAAGTATGACATACTGTTTGCTGAGAGCTCACTCTAATAAAATATGACACTTAGTGTGAGCTTTGGTGAAATGAAGAAGGATACGGTTAGAAGAAATGTCACTGCAGAAAACCCCTCTCATGAAAAAAAGCCAAGCAGTCTACAGCATTACTTCACAAATCGACATCTCTAAACACAGTTGTTGTGACAAACAAAACCCCTCATAGCGTACTACAAAGTGACACACAACTTCTGACTTTCATGAAAAATGGCATGTTCTGATTAGTTGTGTCATTGCCCTGATACTGCATGGCATACACATTGCACATCTAATATCCTCACTAAATTACGACGAAGCTGCCACGCTGAGCGGCATAGTTAACTTTCAACTTTTATCATCCCTAACGGCTGTGTTACTGTCAGCTGCAATGATTTGAATAGTCCCAGACTGTTACTTAAATCTGTAACCACCAATTCATTTGAAGAACATTTTATATATAATTATTTATAAGTATCTTGAGAAACAAACTAAAGCCATTCTTGACCCTTGCTAGATTCTGGGATTTTATTCGGACTGGGGAATAAAATCTCATACCTAAATGGCTCCCTTGTGAAGGACACTGACCATATGTGTTATCAGTTCAACCACAATATGAAACACCTTCCACTATTAAAACACATCAAAAGGACGGAGGGGAGGATAAATTCCTCAAAAAAAAAAAAAGAAGAAAGCACATGTCCAATGTAAACAGCTTTCGTTTGACATGCTCAGCATTTGGCGTGTGTGTGTGTGTGTGTGTGTGTGTGTGTGTGTGTGTGTGTGTGTGTGTGTGTGTGTGTGTGTGTGTGTGTGTGTGTGTGTGTGTGTGTGTGTGTGTGTGTGTGTGTGTGTGTGAGAGTGTACGTGCGTGCGTGCGTGCGTGCATGTACTGTATATGTGTTTTTTTTAGCAACAGTTCTGTCCTGGCAACCACCTGGATGGTTAAACAAGAATGGACAAACAAACAGGTGAAAGAACAAAAGACTTGAATCTGGATATATGATCTGAATCTTAGGAGTTTTTCAACAGACCCATGCTTTTACCACAAACAGTCATATTTTGCTAATTTTTCAAAGAAAAAAAAAGAAAAATACAACCACTTCCAAAAGAGGAAACATCTCATTCACAGAGTGTGAAGTGTGTAGTACTGTGTGACATATTAACTGTCCAACCTAGATTTATGGCAGCAGATGGGATTTAAAGAATGTAATCTGAAGAACCTGAACTAGTTAGCAGGAGTGATGATAGCAAAGTCTTACCAAAGTTTACAAAATAACTATTAGATAGAGAGAGGTGTCAGTTACATTACATCGTGGGCATAACCAAATTGTCCAGCCTTGGTGTACTGTTGATCCTCTTCAAGGAAACAGAATTCACAACAGTTTACTCTGTGAGAGTAAAAATGTTTCTTGAGGAGTTCCTTTGTTGTCCCAACTTAAAAAAAGTACTACACACCTTTTATTATAGGAGTTATTGCTCTTTTTCAACCACTAAACATATGCTTACTGTAAACAAGTCCACTATTCCAATCCGCTCTGCTAAACTCAAACTCATTTCCCAGCAGCCCTTTTTTCTAACTTTAAGGCACATGCACCAGATGTGCAATTCTTGCCCCATGTTACTATTCAAACCATGTTCCAAGAGGCAGAAAAAAAAAGCAGAGTGAGGGGAGAGGAATATTTGACTTCACTCCACGGGAGACCAGTTTCATAAATTCTGGCAGCTACACTACACTGAAAAAGGTAGCTTGGCTGGCTTAGCTGAGGGAGAATGTTGACGGCATACCAAACAACATGATCCTAATGAGTTGGAAAATCCCCGGCCCTCCAGAGGACTGTCCAGATGCAATGGTCATAAGTCAGCTACTGTTTTATTAAATTCAGGCTCCCCTCCTTTACTTTAATAAGGGGCAAAATGTGTCATTTAACCATGAAAGCATCCTAGAGGACATGAAGCATAAGACTTGATTTTAAGTCTAATACACAACACTGGGGTTACTTTATGCCATAGAGTATTGCTTAAATATGTATGTACTATGCTAATTACCTCCTATCAGATTGACTTGTTTTGGGCAAAAGCTGATGTGGTACATGATGAGTTGAGCCCTAAGGAATTACTTTAAAACTTGTCATGAGTGACTCACATAACTTAAAGCTCTAGCCAGTACAATATGTCTGTCTTGACACTGAATGGATTCCAAGAAAAAAGCTTAACGGAGAACGAAACAAACAAAGGACATTTAATGTACTCTATGAGAAAAAAGGAAAGTTCAATAAATCAAATTCAATGATGAACCCATTAACATCTAATTCAATAGTTAGAAAGGGACCAGATGAGCAAAATGAATTGTAGTTTTATGTATGCAGAAATAGAGCCACATAAACACACACAAAGTAAAGACAGTCTTTGCTCTTCTATGAAACCAGCACTTCTTTCTCTGCACTCTCCTACTCTCCACCCACCAAGATACACATTTAGAAGCACATTTAAAGGTAATGATTACTATTGTATTTGCTAAAAAATAAATAAATTTAAAAAAAAATACTTGAATTATGACCTATTCAAGTGAATTCATGAGACTGGATAATGATGTCAAGTGATTTGCTGTGAAAGAACAGTAAAGCTCTGTCAACTTAGTAACATATACTGTAATGCATGAGCTTACCTGAAATTTTATACACCTCATTGAGCAGGTTTTCGCTGAGTGTTAATGGGACTCCGTTTGCAACACTGTGGGTCCAGCTCTGACAGATGGCTTGGAGCAGAAGCGTCTGGGCCCTTGTTGCCTGTACAGTGAAGTGTGGGAGCTCAAAAATGCACTCTGCAGTGGAGACTGAAGACCTTTTACTCCTGCAAAAGAAGATATGAGTCAAAAAAGGGACATGGTTAGATGAATAGTGGAGGTATAGCAATAATAACAGAAGAAAGAATAGAAAGTGGCACATAACCACAAACATACATTAAACAACACAGATACAAGTCGATACAAAGTGTTCCCATTCCATCAATTTATATCACAAACATCAAAATCCCATTGCAATATTAAGCAGAGCATTGATAGCCAAAGTGGGTAAAAACATAGCAGAATTATATTACAACAACCAATTGAAGAAGTTCAAAGTAATGCCAAACTGTCCTTTAGTAACTTGGCAGTAAGGTGCAGTTTGCCTTTGTCGCCAACCCGACTCTGTGCTTAGTCAATTCTGTGATGATGATTTATGTGAAGAGATGTACAACCGAGAAACCTGACTCTCAAAATATTCTTTACACATTTAACATTTCAAAAGTGTGTGTGTGTGTGTGTGTGTGTGTGTGTGTGTGTGTATGTGTGTGTGTGTGTGTGTGTGTGTGTGTGTGTGTGTGTGTGTGTGTGTGTGTGTGTGTGTGTGCGTGCGTGCGTGCGTGCGTGGCGTTCAGGGGGATGAGGTCACAGTATAGTTGGATAGAATCCTTCAGGCCCCTGTCCATCAGAAGCTCAGTGGACCTAACTCTCATTTATCACCTGACAGACACAGCCACACACAAACTCACTTTTTTTTAAGTTGTGATTCAATCCTTTGATCCTAGTATGTACCTCAGCAACTTCACCATTCACACTGTGCAGTAACAAATGAATGTTCCTCCGTCCACCTGCATCTACAGGTACTAGTTTAAAAAAACAAAAACAAAAAAACAAAAGCGGCCCACATTACTAACACACTGCCTTTATTGTTTTAACCCTTGCTTAATTTTCCTCACATTAGTTAGCTTTTTGCTTTGGTTTTTGAGGACCTACATTGCACCCTACCTAGTCTGCTTTTTAAAGAGGCTGTGTGTGTACATACCCTTTCTAAGGACCATAAATCCGTGAAAATGGATTGCCTGGGATGGCTGAAGTGTCTCAGGAAAAACAATCACAGTTCATTTAATCAGACATTAACATTTGTCTGCTCCCAGTTACAGGGTCTCTCCCTCCACTCAGCAGCTCTGCAATTGTTTAACTCTTCAGTTTCCCTCCCCCCTCACTTTTCTCTGTGTCTTCATCTTTTCTTTTATTATGCTCCTGGGTGGTTCAGCAGGATGACATGAACTGTTGGCTGCCGTCATGCAGGCGCAAACTCCTCAACTGCCTGCTGTCCAAAACGGGACCATTTTGAGACAGAGAGTAAGGGAGTGAAGTTGATAAAGACGTAAGGGTACGTGATAAGGCCCTAAAGAGAAAAACTCTCCATGTGAAAAGGTGAATGTATTTACCTTGAGAGCACACATTTCCTTTGAATTCCCTGGCAACATATGGTGCATTTGGCACTACTGTGGACCATTCCATGTCATGCTGCTCTACTATAAGGGAAACTCTACTGTTGCATGCCATACAGCGTGACATCAATCAAACGAAGTTCATGTGTGTTTTGTGTGTTTAAATGCTTTCATGCCTGTGTGTACACGTAGCTAGATATTGCTGCTGAACAAAAGAAAGTAAAGGGGACTCAGCAACAACAATGTCCCCACATGCAGAGCAAATGTGCCTGCAAAGCCACTTCAATGGGATTACTGGCATGGGATGAAAGTTTGTTGGTTTATTTGAGTGTTTATAGCGTTTCAGGGGAGCTGTCATGTGCATGTGGTTGACTAAAACTTTAATTATGCACCTGTTTTTATTATATTATGCCTGATTCTTTGCGAACAGCAACTTGAATCTTGGAACTAAATGAGAAGCAGAAATTCTCATTAGTATGTTTTGGAAATTCTGTAGAGAGGACAGCCAGACACTCATTGGATTTGATTAAGCAGCTGGCACAGGCAATGTTTGTTGCTGCAACTTTGTAAACAGCTTTCTGGCAGGCAGCTTTGTCACTTTTGACAAAAAGCCTTAAGGATACAAAAGAGTAAAAATAGCACTCGTAATATCTTTTGCATCATCTAGAGTAGAAATGACTACATTAAAATGCATGTTAAACAAAGATGCACTGAAATACTAAAAAAATGCAAAGAACTGCTAGATTGCAGAATCTTTATGTCACTGTAGCCTGCAGGAAGCGAAACTCAAAGCATACTTCTGGGCTCTCACTGGGTTGGTCTCATAATGTGAAACAAACCAGTAGAAGGCCCTCAACTCATTTACATCGTGACTCATCATTTTAAAAATCAGGACATAAACTAAAACTTCTGTACCTCGTAAAATAGGTTGTCCCTGACCTCACAGTAGTCAATAATGACTTTATGAAAACACAGATGCCACCAGGAAAATATTTTAAAAAATAATAATAATAAGTCAGGTGCTATGAAAAAAATTGCTTTTTCAATTACAGGCATGAACTTTTCTTTATTCAGGTGTATTTGAAAACATTAGACCTCATTTCCTGACTTGTGCCTTGCTAAAATGACAAAGAACTAGTCGTGGAACACGAGTGGGCAGTTAGCAGACTTCCTGACTGTTGCACAAGGAAACAAGCTGACCGACTAGCACAGTCACTCTGTCAAGTTTCCTTGTCAAAATCAGGCAAAAATGGGTTTAGGGGTTCAACAGCCATGAAAACCTTAACAGCTGTGACACTTCTTTTTCAAACTGTTTCCTCTTTGTATGTTTGAACGATTGGCATCCAGCAGGGGAACCAATTATTTAGTCATTTAAAGAACACATTTTCAATTAAGGGTGAGTAGACCAAAAAGAGGAAAAATGGATACGAGCCATCCAGGGATCCTACTGACTGTTTGCCATTACTATCCTAAGGTATCTTTGTCCAAGCTTAACCTTCCATTTATGAAGCCTCTAGGTATTTCACGTCAGCACAAAACCTTTTTTGCATTATAACTGCTCAGATTCATTTGGACTTCTGGATCTCAGGCTAATCAGCTGCCTGGACAAATACATAGAGCAAGTGATCACTTCTTGACAGAGGCCATACAAAAGTATATCCATGAACAAGGACACTTAACCACAAGCATCATACAACCTGTACAAAAGTCACAAAAATAAAGTTTGCCAAGCACACACACAAACCAGAAAATACTTTCAAAAAAAACAATAACAACGAAAGTTAAACAACAATAAAATTAAGCATTAAAGACAATGCAGATTACAGAAAGGCAACATAATTACATACTAAGCAAGAAAAGGATAAAGATCGTAAACAGTCTGGTAATACTATTACGTTACAGGTGAAAACTTTTGCATGTGTAGAGAGCTGTTAGTTTGTGCTTAATTAAGGTGATTGGTTTTAGTACATATGTGAACATATGGGTAACGAGTCCTGTCTAAAGTTTGGATATCTTGAAATTAGTCCAGATGTTGTGACTGAATACATTGATTTCTAAGATTGCAAACATAAAGTAAACCATAATACCTAATGGCAAAATGTGGTCAGCAAATTCTATTTTTAAGTTCAGCATCTTGCTGTGGCTGAAGAAAATGTCAAGAGCAGCTGGTGTTAATGGTTTACACTGTGTCCCAGAATACAAGCTTGGAACTTATTACTCATATCCTGTAGACTACCAAAAATCAGACCTCTCACTCTTTCCAAAATACGGGGACACGGACAGCTGTGGTTGTTAGAAGATCTACAGGGGATGAGGAGCAAGGTGTCTAGTCCCTCAACCATCAAGGGTGAGGGGGGAACCACAGACTGAAATTAAATCCTTGGCCCAGGTGGATTTAGTTTGTAATGGGAAATCCAACAAGAACTGCAACATGATACTGCAGTAATACTGTTAATAGTTTAAATTAAGTGGAAGTACTGAAAAGGATTACATAAACAAGGTTCGGGGGGGGAATCAATCAAGTAGTCAATCAATCATGACTTCCATTACAATGTGCTACTTTCTCTCTACTTAAACTTATCCGAGTCCACTGCAAAGCCAGTGTAATCCATTATTGGCTGACATATTTTACTGACAGATACAACAGATAGCCACTGTCTTGGGACAAGTGATAAGTTATCTGAAGTTTCTACAAATCATTCACTTTCTCATCGTCATTGACAAACACAAACATTCTCAAACTCAAAGAGTTCACAAAATCCTGGAGTGCTTTTGTTATCCAAATTTTAGGTCTGCTTTGGAGGGAATTAGACTGAAAGTGGAGGGAAGAGTGTTTTTTTTCCCTTCACCTTGCTGATTGAAATGAAGTATTGCAGAATCCCTCATTCCTCCAGACCAGGGTCATTGACCCCTTTTGAAAATAACCTGAGTGAGTTATGAGCTCCTCTTAAGTCCCCTTTTTATCTGTAAAAGACCCACTACAGTGTCTTGCAGAGCCTGAAAATAAACGTTATAAATCATGGTAGCACTTTACCCCTAGCAGTTACAGCTAAGTGTCCAAACCTGGAAAACTTGTCATCTTGGTGTCGTCCATTTGAATGGCCATCATTTGAAAAAAGAGAAATGCTGAAAAAGAAAAGCTTAGCAAGCAAAAAAATAGATAGGAAAACATATACAATTATCTCAAAAAACGAGATAAAGTCCCATCAGTATAACATAAGTTTTTGCATTTTCTTTCATTCACTGCACATGGTCTATTTTTGCTTGTTTGCAATGAAATAGAGCTCAGAAGTATGCTTTGTTATGTCACTGTAGCTGAAGCTCAGATTTAGACAGGTACAAACATTTTGGTGTAACGAGATCTCGGCGGTAAATGACTGAAGCAGATGATCAGCAGCCATCATGACTGCAATTTCTATCAAAATGACCAGATTCAGGCTGATTAAGGTAAAATGATTTGTAAAGATGATAACCCAAATACGTTTTTGGATATAAATCAAGTAGTTTCAGTATACACTGAAATTAATTACTGAGACTACTTTCAAGTGACAA
Source organism: Symphodus melops (assembly GCF_947650265.1). Classification (NCBI taxonomy): domain Eukaryota; kingdom Metazoa; phylum Chordata; class Actinopteri; order Labriformes; family Labridae; genus Symphodus; species Symphodus melops. The sequence goes on from NC_136695.1 coordinate 7,288,193, forward strand.
TGTTTAGAAATATAAATAAACTGATACAACTGTGCTCAGTTTCTGTAAAGCATTAAATACGACTTAGATACGACTATTACTGGTCCAATATTATTTACATTCTGCTATTGTTTCCCTTTAGGCACATTAATGTCTTCTTTTTGTATCCTACTCATTGGGTGTTTTTTATGGGAAATTTGGCTAAGCATTGTTTTGTTTTTTTTATTGAAATTTTGCCAACACAGTTAAGTGATTATAATTTCAGTATCTCTCTGAACCAAATCTGTATGACATCCATTTCTGTTCCCCTAAAAATATTTAAATACTCATATGGGTATAAGTAGAAGGGAAGTATATATGCCACATCTCAGAGTTTTGTGGTACCCCAGGGTCAAAAGGTGTTCCATGTGTGTGTTTCTCATTCATCAGTCCACAGCCAAAAGTCTTCACAGAAAAACACTTCACTCTCTCTTTCCTTTCTCTTACACATGGCCCTCTCCTTCCTCCCATCTGGAGCACCCCTGACCTAAAACACACACACAGGCACGAAAGCTCTCACTAGCTGTTTCTCCCACACTCACTCACTCACACACACACACACACACACACACACACACACACACACACACACACACACACACACACACACACACACACACACACACACACACACACACACACACACACACACACACACACACACACACACACACACACACACACACACACACACACACACACACACACACACACACACACACACACACACAAAGGGATCCTTCTCGGGAGAGGGCTTCATCATTACACAGGGATTACTTAAAGACATTTTTTAATCAAGTTGTGCAGACAGCTGCAGACTGAGAGGCAAGAAAATTACAATGACGTTGTTCATCAAGCGTTGAAGGAAAAAATATCAAGACTTTCAACATGTGGAGGACATGTAGTTCTTTATAGATTGAGAGGACATATAAGAACACACCATATATGACATTCATAGATGAGTTCTGATGAGTTTTGTTTTTAACACTAATGACAAAACCTCATGAGCTAAGGAAAATACAATGAATGGACTCCGGTGCCTTCACCCTTCCCAACTGACTTGTTAAATAAAACTTGTTAAAAAAAACTGTATCTTGATTATACAAATGGATGTTGCACTTATTTATCTTCAGGCATATTTATCTTAAGCAGTGAAAATCAGATGGAAATCAATGGAGCAGCACTGAGGCGCGGAGGGCAAGAGGACTTTGGAATGCACACCACAGTAGATGATAATCCACTCCAAGTTGATAATCCATCTACCCTTCCCGATTTCCCACTGTTTTCCCTCCCTCAAGCTTCAGTTTCACGGATGACTATATCAGGCATTAATAAGGTCTTTCAGTCAACTGAGAAAAAAATCCACAGCTGCTCCTGTATTTGCAATCAGGGATCTCGCCTTTATATCCAAATACATGTCACTGTTTATTTAAAATTCAATAGATATTCTTGGATTGCAAAAATATTTCCTCTTGAGAACCTTACAGCCTATAATATACACTTAGGGACTGAGCTAAATCCCATGTTGATTTAAGCTACCAAAGGGAAAGGGCAAATACACTGCTTCAACCACAGAGCAAGTAGCTTTCTGTGGTACTGAGCGTTGAAATTATGAAAAAAAGCTTTAAAGCTTGCATCAGAACTAAGGCATCAATCATTCAGAGCACAAGCCTTGCATTCACTAATGCCATTTCCTAAATACAAGCCCCTCAATACATCCATTGATCTCTTTCAGTCATAAAACAAAATAAAACATTCTTACACCAGATGTCCAAAAGAAAAAATCTCTTACCACATAATTCCAAAATACTTTATAGACTGTGCAACACAAAATGTGCTGTTTTACCTAGCAATCCGTTGCACTGCCTTCTTCGGAGTATAAGTGGAACAATATTACATCATTTGGCTTTCCAGGATATAATACACACCTGTTAATACATAAAGCCTACTTGTTGTGTGTCCCTTTAGCTTCATTTTATGAACGCTTTTTCTTTCTGTGAGTGTAAATTCTGTGGTTTTGACTTCTTTGTAGGTTGTTTCTGTTTGAGTGTGTGTTTGTTGGGGATCAGCAGTTGTCATTCTGTTTTGTGTGTCTGTGTGAAATCCTAAAGACCAGGTCTTTTCTAATTCAGAACAGATCGACATGATTTTAGGTTAAAAAAAAATGTAATAGTCGAGCAATGTGGTTGAGCTGCTTGTCATAATTTTTTTCTGTCATAATTGACATTCGGGTGTTAGATTTAGTAAATGTCTCTTGGTTCAATTGTTTCATTTAGGAAAGTTAGTTTTCAATATGAGTTGGCTTGTTTTGTTTTTCCGTTTATGTCCTGAGTCATTATTTGTTTCTGTCAGCCTATTGCTTATAAGTTAGCCTTCGATCACAACTCAAAGCTGGTCATGACCATACCACGAACACGCTCATTTAAGTTTGCTTATCTCACTGATACCTTGATGATTAATCCAAGTGATTGCTTCAAAATAAAACAGGCACAATGCAAAAGCTGCGTTGGGACCATCTTAACTGAAAGGATTTCAAGGTTTTCTATATAGTCTATGCATATACAAATTTAGAGCAATGTAAATATACAGTAATGTAGTTGTTGAGTAAAATCTAGAAACTACAATGAAAAAATATATATTTAAACAGTTTCATTCTAACTGAACATTGACTAGTTATTAAGATGGATCTACACAGACTAGCTTGAGTCAGCAGTTTTTCAAGTTCTCCACAGATTTAAGTAAACACATGCCTGTAGGTACAAGTGCACCGGGTGTTGATTGTTGAGGCAAGGAAAGTGTATTTATACAGAACATCTCAGCATCGAGGCAATTCAGAAGGCTTCAAAAAGATATCAAAAACATCCCATCAAAGGGCTTCAAGAGGACATAAACAAATGACATTAAAGCAAAATCTTGAAAATCAAAAAGAGGAGATATTAAAAACAGCTAAGACAGAAGCAAAAATATAAAAACACTTCTTTGAGAAAAAACTAAATAAATTGTTAAAATTATTCAACGAAAGGCAGCTGTAAGCAGGTCAGGTCTTCAACCTCGATTAAAAAGAAGTGACAGTTACAGCAGACCTGCAGTTAAGTCTGTTAAGTGAAAAAGATTGTTTAAAAAGTGAAAATTATCATTATGCTACTTCTGTTAAGATATGTGTGAGCATCAAGCTAACAAATTTAGATATACATCTGCTAGAAGTTGTGCCCACCCAGCAGAACAATGCACCAGCCGTCACTGGGTCATATTAATAAAGAGTCAGAGCTCAGGAATCAAGTTTTCCATTACTCAGTAGCTCCTTATTCAATAACTTAATGATATTGCAAACCAAAATGGCTTGTGCACAAATGTAACAACCACAGTAAATGTTCATACACAAACAAATGTTCATATGTATTTGCAAAATATGACTCTTGCTTACCACTGAAAGACACAGAAAGCATTTGTCCTCCTGTTCTTGGCTGTGCTTGGGAACATAGAACAGGAGCAGCTTGCCATGACTAACTATGAACTGGAGTAATGAGGCATTACAATCACACCAGAAGCCTCATGCCTCAGATGCCTCAAGCAGCCTTCATAAATCACAACATGAGCTAATCTGGAGTCTAGACTACCATTCCAGACATAGTAATGGACTTCTCATTTTCACATTAAATAAAACTACAGGTAGGGATAAAACTTGACTCACTATTGAAAATTTTACAGAGCTAGATCAATAATGAGATATCAAGGGAACTTATTTTCTATTCAGAAACATTTGAAAGGCAAGTCAGCTTTTTGTGGCTATATAAAATGCACCTGTAATGCCAGATGCTTTAAGAAATTATCCCCTTAGAAAAGGCTGACCGAGGAAAAGAGGCTGCTAAAATCACCACATAAAAGCTGCCATGGGGTTGAATTACGACCTGCAATGTGACAAGCCACACTGGGCTGCTGCCGGTTTGTTGGTTAGATGGTTGGTTGGTGGGCCCCGGCCTTGGCCTGCCTCCATCTGTTGCTGCTGTCAGGTGGCCCAGTATAAGGAATATTATATAGTGTGAGAGCAAGTGTGTGCCTGAATGTGTGTCCATGTGTCAAAGTTAGTGTGTGAGGTTAGGTTTTGGGTATTACAACGCAGGTGGCACTTCTGACACACCGCACCCACCTCCCTTTTTTATTTTTATTTTTCGCAGGGGATAACAGGTTGAAAATGCATTGACTTTTCATAAATCCAGCCTGGTGCAGGCACTTTAACTCACAGGAGTGATGATTTTAGAGAGTTTGCCTTTTTAGTGACACAATGATAGTTAAACAGGTGAAGGTTTTGAGTTAAGAATGCATCATGTTTCAAAGCTGGGTTGTAGAAGGAAGTGTACAGCCAAAATGATGCAACTATTAAAATGCTGCCAAGACACCAAAAATCAAATCACTTGTATCACTTTATACACTGGGGGGCTGATTGAAAGCCCCATTCACCATAACACCACAATTTTATTTTATTTTTTTTCGTGCGCGCTTAGTACATTTTGTGTTTTTTATCATTCTTTATTTTTATAGCCTTATTTCCCATGTTAACGGCTTTTGCACCAAGACACATTCCTTGTATATGTAAATGTACTTGTTAATAAAAAAACGATTCTGATTCTGAAAATGAACACGTGGCAGAGCCTCAGAGATTTCAATATGAATTGATGTTTTATGGGTTTGGGCTGATGATTAACATATTAGAGGTCGTTGAAATGACCAAACTCTTCTAAAACAAAAATGAAAACTTACCTTAAATGGCACAAAGTCAGTTGTTGAGAAAATGTTGCGTCTTTTAAGTGCTTTCTGTATTTCAATACTGGCTTATTATCAGTTTTTCAACTTTTTATTAAGAAATGGTCTGAACTATTTTATTAGTAACTATAAGTTCAGTATTTAAAAATAATTACAAAAAGGCTGTTTAGCTTTTTTACTCAAATTGAAAAATTACACATGTAAATTAAGGATTATATATATTCAAAACCTGACAGCAATTTGCAATTCTTTACAATCAAAAAATATTTATAAGCAAATTGTTGAAAATCAAATGCCCAAAAAAAGGTAAAGCTGGTAGGGAGAAGATGTCTATGAAGACCTCCCCCCAGCACCTTCCAGTGACAATAAAGTCAATCCTACCTCCACATTTGACCCGCCCCTTACTTTCTGTTTCGACAGTCATTTTCTGTTCAACAGATAGCTGAAGGCTACTAAAGATCTGGAAATAAGATTCTGTAATCAATTTCAAGTGACAACGTGCAACTTAAAATTAGTTGGGCTGTAATCTGTTTTTAAGGCCAAAGAAAATCTTTTTCGTCGATCTGGAAAGTGTGGTTCGCTGCAGTCTTGTGATGACACACTGTCATTATACACCGACAAATAGTGTCCCTGAGTGGGCTGGGCCATCTCTCTTCCTGTTTGTGGTGGCACTGCTAAGTGTTGGAGATAGTTGAGTTCCTGAAAACCTCCTTCTCCTCTGAACCAACCATCACATATTTCAAGGGCACGAAGGCACTGCCCCATCAATGTGAAGACAGACAACAAACTCAGAGGGAGTTGGACTGTATTCTCTTTGGAGGAAATAATTTGGCAACAGAATAAAATATATACAAAGGGTTGATTTGATTTTGCGTCCGACTGTCCTGACATTTTCTATACATTTTTAGGAGTGCTCCACCATCTCTTTCATGCACTTCACTAGGGTTTTGTGTTTACAACTATTTCCTTGAAATTCCAAATGCTCTTGCAGTTCTTCTATTTTTTCTTATCAGTGTCTCTACTTCTTTGTCAAACTTGCTCAACACCATTCTTCCAAGAGCATGTCAGGCCTGGTTAATTCGATTTGACAAGAGCGACACAAGTCATGAGGACAGAAAGTCATGACGCTTAGATGGAAAGGTTCAAATATCAGTCACTTTAAGCCTGAACTGGCAGGTTATGCCCTCATAAGCCTACACAATACACCTACTCCTATTATCATCCTGAAAGAGAGTGACAGCAAACCAACAGGTAACTGCTCTTTAAATGCAAAAGCCCTTCTAACTTGTCAAAGTCCCGGAAATACTTTAAGTGAGGCATGAGAAAAATGAAAAGAAGTTAAAAAAATAAAAAATAAAAAAACACTGTTAAGGGCAACAGAATTATCTTGGATTTTACTTACATGATCACATTGGCATCATACACGGGTGACCCGAAATTATCGACTCTTCAAAGATATGTTTGAGAGAGCCTCAGTCGACTGCCAGTCAAACACAAGGATCAGTTCAGGGTGCTCAATGTCTAATTTGACTTGATTTGTCTGTTTCCTCCAAATAAAATAAAGGGGTCATAGCCTAACTTGGTATAAATATAAACTCATTAATACTTGTAATTCAGCTCTGAAAGCCACTCTTCTTCCACTTTAAATCAAGTCTCAGTGTCGACAGAAGAAGTTTATCCATGTTTTGAGAATGTTATTGTCAACAACTAATGAGAGTCATTGGCAACAGACCTAAGCAACTGAGTGTCCAATTAAGAAAGGCCTTTCAACTCAGGCTGTCATTGGCTGTTAAAGGCTGTAAACTGTTGTGTGAATGTGTTTGGATTACACCTTTTAATGGATTAGTAATCTGGGGACCAGTCAGGGGGAGAATACTATGAATCTTCAAATGGTAAGTTAAAAGACAGTACAACTCATTGTTTGTTTGGTTGGTGGTGGTTTTACACATGGATTGCAACTGTAACCGTCCATGTGTGTGCCTTCTGTATTGTACATTTGTAATATAGTTATGAAGAGGTAACCTTGTTGCAGACTAAAGTGATGTATAGACTAAGAGACTTAGACTTTCTTTATTGTCATTCAAATTTGAACTTTACAGTGCAGATAAGAACAATATTTTGTTGCATTGGCTCGTTGCAGTGTCGGATAAAAAAGCAGCATCAAGTCCTATTATAGAATAAATGTTATTCAACTCTACAAGGCAAGTAGTTAATGGTGTGGTAAGTATCTTTATGTTGCAAATGAGACTGTTACTCGATGAGCAAAAGAAAAGAAAAAAAACATTTGATGATCAGTCGACGAGAGGCAAAATCTGACGAATCAGGTTCAACTGTGTAAATCCTGTGGTCTAATTTAAAAACAAAAACAAAAGGATAGTTACTCCTGGTGTATGCTGCCACAGGACATGCACATGTTGTATTATATCAAAACGTTTCACACAAAGTATAACAGAGCACTTCCTTTACATGTCAAGGGAACTCTATGAGGTTGTAATTGTTATTTCTAAGGGCCGGTCTAGGTTTTAAGAAAAGCCACAGGAGAGCATTGAATTGAAAGGCTCTCAGGAGACGAGAAACATCTCGTGATTGTCAGAAAGAAAAATAACATCCGTTTGACATCTGAATCCACTATTTGAGGCAGGCAGGGCAGAAAAGAGTGGGGGCTAGAGATCAAACAAGCAGCTAGCAGTCTCTTATTGGGAGCAGAGAGCACAGGGAATCAGGTTCTTTCTACAGAGACACTTATTCATAGCTATGAAGCTATGAAAGGCTGTGTGGTTCCCTCTGTGGCCAGCTAACCACTGTACAGTAGATTCAATGCTTGCCTGGAGAAGAACTCAGGAAAAGTCAAAACGTCTGCAGCTGTTTGACATGTTTAAATCGAAATTAATGGGGGGAAATCGATTCCCAAGCTAGTGCTCTCGCACAGGTTTCCTGCTTTAACAGGCACTTTGACTGCAAGGTGTGAGAGAGAGGGCAGTGTGTGTGTGTGTGTGTGTGTGTGTGTGTGTGTGTGTGTGTGTGTGTGTGTGTGTGTGTGTGTGTGTGTGTGTGTGTGTGTGTTCAAAATGTTGATTACTCGAGCTGACACTTAAATGGAGTAAATAATTCTGCTGCAGTTTGTTCGTCCAGTAGCAGGAATTATTCAGAGCAGTGGGCCAGTGGTCCTTGGTAAACCTACTGTTCAGAGAGACAACAAACACAGTAGTTGTTTTCTTTGCTTACAGTTTTCCGCAGCCTTTAAAATAGTGAGGCACAGCTGTAACCAGTGCTCTTGTCAAAGTCCTTTCTCTTGCTGATCAGAAAATGCTATTGGCCTTGTTCAATACTTCTCTCCTATAGTTGCTCTAACATTATCACGCACACAATTCAGTTCAATGATGTGATGATTCGACTCCCTCAATTCTACTATGTAGCTCTTAGTTTCATTTAGATTCTTTTTTTGGACGAAGCCTTTTGATAGGACAGTGATAAGAGTAGGAAATCGGGGCAGAGAGAAAATGACGTGGGATTCAAACCCAGGGTAGCCGCTTGCAGGACTAATGCTTTGGTCTAGAGCACAATCTAACCGCTCGGTTATCTGCGCTACCAGTTGAGCGACTACTTGTTAACCCTTCCCAAAAGTGTCATAATTGTATCCTCAGTCCAGCTAAAACAGCCTTTATTTCAGCACAAGAAGCAACTTGTTGGGCTTCAGTCCTAAATGTCTTTGTCTCCTAATTCAGCCCGTTTCTCAATTATTTGTTAATGTCAAATACAGGCATTACAGACGCTAGATTTAATTACTTCAGTTCACAAGAGCTCGTGTGTCTGTCCCTGTGCACACTTAAATGTCCATGCATATTAAAATTGCTATAAACTCACCAGTATGCAGGCATCTGGATTAGTTTCCCATAAAGTGCAGTGCTGAATGAAGGGATGATGGAGATGAGAGGGAGGAATCCTCCTTTATTGTCCTGGCATGTCAAATCTGCTTGGAACCCGAACACCTGAAAATGACAAAAAGACGGGGAGTTAGTGTGTGGAAGATAACAGGAGGTAAAATGTGGAATCAAAAGATGGAGGAGAGAAAAGTTGTATGTAGGAATTCAGCGATTTAGACCAACAATTTACTGGATCCAAAAAAAAATAACTATGGCAGTATATTCGTTGACTTCAAAAAGCTTCTGAAAAGACGATGAAAAGGTACACAACGTTGTGTTCTCCCATCTCTATCACCATCAAACTGATTTGACCCTATCTGTCCTCAGCAGACCTATTTTAGGTCAATTCTCCAGTCAAACCCTAGACCTTCCGGTTGAGAGATGGTAACTCTACCAACTGAGCCACTTTTTATTATGTATAAATAAGAACACATTAAGAGAGCAACAATGAATGAGGACTAAAAGGGCAACAGTAATCAGCATTGCTGACAGGATCTCGTGAATGAGAGAAGTTCTACTCAAGTTACAACTCAAGCATAAGTCCCTCTTTCTTTTTTCAAGAGAGATATTCCATCTTAAATAACACACAATACACAAAGTGTGTTTAAGTGACAACGCATGTCACAAATGTATTCATGTATTTAAGATCCTAGTTTTCACTTAGCTAAACATAGGCAACTTTAATGTTCACATGCTATTAATGAACATGATGGATGAAGTCCAGTTTAATATTTGAGGTAGCAGATGATGGCTGGGGCCAGCTGTCACATTTGCAGCTGCTGCATGCTTCATTCACTCTACAGGTCAAGGCATGGACCATTCTGCTGTGCCGATGGTCAAAAGCCGACAGATAAAACTTTGGACAAAACTAAACTACTCACACACCAGAGTAGTATATGAAGTTGCATTGTATGACTATGTGCAGTCAGTGGAATCTGTGTTAAGGGCACAGGCTTACTCTGAGTCTTAGTCTACAACCATGGGAAAGTGATACAATGGCTAACAGCCATCTTCAAGACAGACACCTTCGCTTTGGCAGCCAGTGTCAACAAAACACACAGATTAAGATAAACTGAAGTTTATGACAGTTTCAAACTACTTCCTGAAGTGGCTGAATTGCAGCTGGAATGACCTCCACCCTGTCATGTTCCCACTGCCAAAATCCAAAGGTAGGATTAGTACTTTTGCAGATACAAATGCTGAGGGCTGATTGGACAGATGGGATTCTTGGCCACCTATCAGTTGACTGTTAACCTCTCATTGACCCTTTGATGTCCAACAAACATCCTGCACAGGCCAAACCAGGCCAGACAGGAACAACTTCCATTACTCCTGAATCTTCCTTCAGGGTAATAAAGCTGAATTTACCAAATGGATATACACATTTCCTGTCTTCTGACCACTACAAGTGCTTAACCGTTACATGTCATACTTCATATGTCCCATTCATTCAAATTCAAACCCTGCTGGCTGTTTCACAGGGAGCTATTTGATGTTCAGTGTTTTGCAAGAAGAAACTTCAACATGCAGACAGCATGAGTTGGGGATCGAAGTACTAATCCTTCGATAAATAGACAACCAATTCTACTACTGAAAAACAACGCTTCCCTTGTTAGATGGACATCCTGTTCTCCAAGAAGGCTTTCAATACAGCGGTTAAAACCTCTTTATTCTCCATCTCATTCATGGCTCCATTTTAAATGAACAGATAGAATTAACATTTTATCCGACATTTTACACATTAGATGCAACTTTGCCTTCACTTGAATTTATTAATAATAAATAACTTTAAAGTGTAAAGTACTCACAGCAAAGCTTTTGAGTTTAAAAGATTTTTTAGGGTAAATTAATAAACAGAAGACAAGCACACACTTAATACATGCCAAAAAGACTTTAATGATCAGAATGTTTCTCAATATATACCAACAGTTGTAAATCTACATACTTAAATGACCATCCAGAATGTCCTCTCATCTGAGCTTACTCTTACTGTATCGTAGCACCCTTTTTTTAAATTTTAGTTCATTGTCCAAAAACAATAAAGTAGACCTGGCAAAAGTTTTATATTAAGTTAAATTTATTTTGTCATGCTTACCTTGAGGCAGAGGTGTGCATAGCAGTGATGTAGTAAGTTGTCGGAGGGCTGGCTGAGACTGGCGACAGTGCTGACCAGCTCTGGGGCATACATGGGCACGGAGTGTTCAACATTCACCCTTTCCACTTGAAATTGCAATGAAGGTAAAGGGCGCACCGGCTGAAACACTAGTACGTTGACCAATCCTGGTGCTGTCTGTCAGGTGGGATAAAGAGATTAAGAGTAAGAATACATTGGCACATAATGCTGTTGTTACATTCTGAATTGGAAATGTTGACATTAGTTTTCCTCATTATGTTTATCTCAAGGAAGACTCTAATGACCATTTATGAAGAGTTTCTCACAGAAGAAAATACAATAAGGATGTGAAATATTGAAAGCTTCAGTGCATTACCTTCTGCCCCATGATAATAGGTATCAGTGTGTGAAGGAGGTTGAACTCAGCCATGGAAATTGTTATTGAGACTTTGAGAAGAGTAAGACTCGTGAGTCTGGTCGGGATGAATTCTTCAAGGGTGGATATATCTTCTGGAGTAGCTGGCCCATGGCTTTCGTCCACCAGTTCTGCAGAGACAATGACACAACAGGGGAAGTATTAGCTTTGAAAACAAATGCAGTGTAACGTTGCAAACACGCAGTAACAAGAGAAGGTGACGTGTTAGACTAAAATGTTTTCAGTTTAAAAAAATAAATCCTTTTTTTACACAACTGACTCCATCCACAAGAATGTAACATGTGTTTAATTAATTGTGCAGTGATGAAAAAGGGTCTCGGTCATTAGAGTCTGAGGAGCAAGTTTAGTTTTGCAGAGAAAAGGGCTGGCTGTGAAGGACACATTTCTTTGATGACTCTCCTCTTAGCCTACAGCATAAAAACAAAAGGAAATAATTATTGAAGAAAAACCAACTCCTCATTCACTGATACAACGAGTCATACTTAAAGAACTTGCATCACCTAATGATAATGATTAGAGTGGCTTTTGTTTCTAGCAGCTTTGTTTTTATACCATCTCATGAACCAAACCTTAAAATGATATCCACAAACATCCAGAATTAAATGAACAAAGTATATTTCGATCTGGGGGCTAGCTAGCAAAGGTGTGACCAGAGACCTAAAGCACCGCACTGCACAGGTCCTTGGGTAGACCAAACCCTGAGCCTTCTGTTAATAAATGGCCTTGGCTCTGGTCCCAGGACATGGCCTTGTTTCAGTCCAGTAAAGGTTCTCTTGGGCAACATTCAGATCCACAGTGGGCTCAGAACCTGATCCCAAAACAGTTTTTTTCTTTGGACCTACCATCACAGTCAGCATGAGGTTCTTTCTGACTGGGCTGACTCCGTGTAGCAGAGTACTCGGCATTTCGTTTTGAGAGAATCATTTGACTGCCAGTCTCATAGTTGATCCCAGGTAAGTCCATTCCATCTATATTGGGGTATTTAATGTCTGATTTACACAGATGTGCCTGTTTTCTCAAAATAATTCTTAGTTCTTAGTGTGTTTGTGGTCTGATCCGCCAATACTGGGCCGCCAGTGTGTGCGCCAGCTGCATCATAGATCAATAGTATCATTATTTTAAACCTCAATGCAGATTTAATGAGTGAGTCGAACATTGTCCAATCATAGAATGTCCTGAAGACATTATGTTTAGTGATGTGGTTAAACTCAAATGAGAATGTGGATCAAGCGCTAAAAAATAAAAACCTTTGACTGTCAGTCTGCTATTGGCAAAATCTGACCAATCAGGCTCGACTATGTACATCCTTAGTCGGGGAGAGCCCTAGTATACAGGCTATGGTCCCCTAAGCATGCAGGTTGAATCTGACCTGCGGCTCCTTTACCAGATGTCATACCCCACTCTCTCCCCGATATCTGATTCTATCCACTGTCCCTGCTCGAAACTGTGGCCTAAAAACCTTAAAATAAATCTTTTAAAATAAATAATAATAAACCCATTTCCTGCAGTAAGTGCTTTAACTACTGAAAATGAATGACAAAATGTTATACATGTTACACTCAATCTGTCACAGAAACATTGTTAGAACGCTTTATTTGATCTCTTCTCAGTTTCTGATAACGACTTGGGAGTCTGACTACACTAAACCTTCTCCTGAAAATACCAGAGAGCACAGCCACATATAGAAACAAAAAGAACACACTGACCTATTGGGCTTTGCTTGGCAGTAATTACCACATCATCTATTATCTATCGCAGATGCTCAAACAACCGAAACCAAAGGATGTTATTGTTTCGTATAAATGAGAGTTATTGCTATAGATATTACACACAGACACACATTCCACATTGTTTCACAACATCCCCGAGATGAGCTCACGAATAGCTGTGCAGGGGATCACTAACAAAAGGTGTTTGGCTTATCCTCCCTCATGTGGTCCAAAAGGTCATTGCTTTCATGTACAACTGTGTGTTGAAAGATGAGTTTTGAAATGAAATTAAAAAAAAAAAGGATGATGATACTGTAATGTCTAATCTGCTCTGGTTATAAATAACAGGACAGATAGGAGACAGTAAAAGAAGTAAAAAGTCAAGTGAATATAGTAAATGATGACTGAAAACAAGCAAATCGACAGTTGAATACATGGTGAAGTTAGCTGAATAAAGGCAATACAGAAAACTAATAGTTGCTAGCGGTTGACTGTTAGCGCCGTAAGTCAGCCCAGTAAAAGAGACAAGACAAGTGGGACCTTGAGAAGACTGACCTTCCCCTGGCTTGCAGTAGGGTTCATACTCGTGGTCCATGGCACAGGTGACCATCTTGAGGATGCGGTGGACAGCGCTGCTGTGAAGTCTAACATCCAGTGGTCCCACAACCAGCCTCTTTATGGATGTCTCTTGAACAGTGGGTACAACCTCCTCCATACTCACTATAGAGGAGTCCTGGGAGTCTTTAAAGAAGCACACACACAAAAAATACTTTAAAATATGTATAATATGGGAGCACATACTATATGTGCTTTTATCGTGTCAATTCGTCTGTCAGTCACTTTTCAAGTTACATTTCAAAAGACAAAAGTCTGTGTAATCCATTTCTGCTTCTATCCACTGTCCTTTCTAAATAAAAGTACAAAAAGCCCAAAAATAAACCTTAAACAAAATAAACAAAATCCAGATATCCTAGGTAAACAATCTTCACGTCTGATCTGCTAAAGCATAAGAAAACGCGAGTGTTATAATGCAGCAGTAAGGAGCAGCTCACAGAGCTGTGAACCCCTTAAAATTATGAATATTCCAAATGTCCAGTTCTTTCACACAGCTGTCGCCTCATTCATTGCAGGTTCCTGTTGCTGAGGTTTACTTAAAAGAAGTGGGAAGATAAATTACAGTTAGGCAGAGAGAGGACAAAAGGTCAAAACCTTTTTCATTCCTTTTACATTTCACCTTTGCATCAAATATGCGCGGTCAGTAAAATAAGGATTTGGCCGAATCTATTCACTGAAATCGATCTAACTCAAATGTGAAGTCAATTGTTACTGTGTCCTGAGGTTTGTTAGATTTTAGGTTGGCTGAGAGTTTATGTCAAGTCCCTTGGCAGTGAAAACTAATTTGTTTGGTTGACACTGGATCTGGTCCACGTCAGAGAAAAAGAGAAACACTGACAGAAGAGAAGCATTCCAATCGGCAAAAGTAACTACGCTTGTCCCGCAAGAGTAGGTAATGACACTTATCCTACTGTCAGAGTCATCTCTGACAGCTCAGAATGACAGTATCAATGTATTTTTTAATTAAGATTCTTATCTGTTACTGACAGTAGAGGGAAACAATAGCTTAGTCAGGAAGAGGTAAAGACTGAGAGAATTCAAATGAAAGAGACAAAGATGGGGTAAGTGAAAGAGAACAGTTTACATTGGACGACTAATGAATTCAAGTAACTGTTCCGGTTGAGAATAGGTTCAGTTAGATGATGTTTCTTGTTAAATATAGAGGAGGCAAACTTACTAATTTCATCAAAAAATGTGTTCACCAAGCATAGTCACCTCACACCATACTGAATATGCAAAACGATTACCGTAGTTCAACGCAGGCCATTAGGCCACTATCCTGTTTCACATATTCCAACTGACAATGAAATGGATTAATTTAAATCGAGAGTGTTCTCAAAACTTGAATTTCAGTTGGTTGTCATGGTGAAACTTTCACAGAGAGCAGCTTTTAGAGACATTTGATACATATTACATTTAAATGGTAAAGAGCTGTATTTCTTAATGGAGCTTTGGTTAGAAAAAAAGAAATCTTGCCCATTTTAGCATGTCTGGCAGGAAGAGTGACATCTAATTAGGCAAGAGAAGCCTATTCACTTTCTCAAGAGCTTACAGGTAAGGCGACTGGGGGAAACAAGGTTTCAACAAGCAACAGGGAGAAAGAAAGTCAAATATGTGTCAGCACAGACTAAACACTTCTGACAGTTGCCCTCAAGGCAAGTTTGGGGTGAGATAGAGGACAGGAAGGGTCAAGGACCAGATGCTTGTTACTCAAATAAAGACAAGCTAGTTTTTAAGTCTCTACAGCGATATTAAATAGAGGACAGAGAGGTGAGACAAGAAAGATGAAAAGACAAAGAATATAAAATAGAAAGAAAAAAAGGTGAAGGCAGAGAGAGGAAGAACACTGCAGATATATTAAAGAGATGGTGAGGTGAACAAACACGTTTTCTCAAGGAGGAATGAATGAATAAGACAATACCCTTGCCACTGCTGTTCTCCATTGTGTAGAGATAATCCATGTAGAAAGCACCAAAGCGCTGCAAGCCCACTATCTCCGTGTAGGTCTCCTGTCAAACAAAAGCAGTGTTAGGTAAATATGGCCAAAACAAAGCAAACAAGCAGATAGCATTTAAGAGTGGCAGTGACTGAGGTCATGTTGGATGCAGCAAAAGGGGTCAAATCAGAGAAAGAAAGGCTTACTGACGGATTGATTTATGAGAAACAACCTACTTAAAAAGGGAAGTAAAGTTTCATTAAATTGATGCTTGGGTGTTACTTAAAATAAACATCTTACATTCTTATAAGAATGTATAACCAATTCAAATACTCTGACTGGGACTATGTCAGAAATGTTTAGTTGAAGTATTCATAAAGCAATGTGCAACTTTTCAAGGCAAGAAAATGATATAGAATGCATTTATAAATTACAAATGTAAAACCCTGAAATAGTTTTTTTAAAAAGATCTAACTTAGCAAAAGTGGGTATTTATTGCATGTTAGCTCGAACTGGGTAATTGTTTATTGTTAAAACATAATTACTCATCATCATTGGTTTTCTTTCACACTTGTACTGAACATGAAACCACTTGTGAACAAAGACAACGAATAAGCAAGAAACAAACAAAGAGGAACTGCACTTCCTTCAAACAGCCCTATGGCAGACTAATCCACTAATACTCTAAATAGAGCTTTATCACATCGTCGGGTTAATAAGTAACATTTATTAGAGGACCTCTGATGGCTTTGGCATGCTTTTGGATCAAAGCCATTTGCTGGTTTCGAAGCGGCTAATGAATTAACACTAAACTCTTTGACTTTCAAGTACCGTTAGATGGATGGATGGATGTCCAAACAATTGCTTCATTGAGGGTCATGACTGTTTCTGAGCAAAGTCAACACTCGAGCTGTGATGGCTGATGAAGGGAGCAAAGAGTTATCTTGGATAACCGCTGTAACACTACTATTTACATAGTGGCCAAATTCCACTACTGCAGCGAGCTGACGGGTGAACGACAAATGATCTCAGTGGAACTGATTTAAATATGATTTATTGAGGTAAGGCAATATTTCAGTTAAAAGGGCAAATTATAGTTTATTTAGTCTATTGTATGGTAATAGCTTTCTTTTCGGACAAAAACTATAGAAGACCTAAAGTAATAATACCATATGGCCATACTAATTTATGTCTGACAACATGTTTTGTTCACTGTTTGGCAGTGGCAGGCATCTGAATCTCTGATTATAAAAGAAAACCATGTTTTAATGTAAAAAGAGATGTCTTTAGGATAGAAACTCTTTATAACCTTGTGATTAGTGGCATCAAGAATGAACTCAGCCCTGACTCCGTTGTTCTCTGGACTGCGGTAGTCAAAGAGGGAGTTGGTAAGGTAGGTCATTCCTTTACTGCTCAGGCTTTCCCCACAGCTGAAGAACACTGCATCCTGTGGAGATGCAGAGAAAAGCAAAGCATCAAATTATGAACAGGTATGAAGGGGAGGATGCAAAGAAGTTTAAGAAATATAGGATCACAAAAACAATCCAGCCCATCCTTCATAAATTAACGTTATGTAGATGTATGTTCATTTTGAGTCATTTATTTGAAGGAGCAATATGTAATATATCTACTGAATCAAATCATTAAATTACCATTCTCATACCATCAAACTAGAAGAAAACATGCTATACTGGCTTATCTGCTAACAGTGCAGCAACCAGTATGTCCTCCTTCTAAGCTCTGATTCCAGTCCTGAATGGTGTATATTTGTTTTAACCAGAGAAAATAGATGGTGTTAAATTACCCAATTACAGGCGTTTTGGATGCCCCTGTATTTCCAAAATACGAGACCAGTTATCATAGCAAATCAAGGAAACTGGCAAGCGAGGGGGGGGGGGGGGACTCTTTCCAATTTCTTTAATTTGGACTGTAACACCGATCTTAAGCTAAGTGTCAGAGTGACATATTGCTCCTTTAAAGTGACACACTACGAGTAAGCAAAACCTAAAGCTTGGAAAAATAAAATGCAAATGAAATCACACAGCACAAACTGTATTTGTTCGTGACTCCTGAAGTATTGTCCTAGAAATAGATTGAAGCGAAGACTACAGACTGGTTAAGTAAGTGGGAAACTTAGATTACATGATTCAAACTTATTTGCGGTTCAATCTCTTAATGAAAGAAATCAGACCACCTGAAAGCTTTTGGGAGCAATCGAGGCACCAGGGGACGTATTGCAGGTGAAAATTTACTTGCTTTAAGGCTTTTAAATTAACTTTTGTTATTTCTTTTTACCTCTTCTCGTCGGTTCATGTTGTCTTCAAAATCCCTTACTCCCATGATACCTTTCAGGCAGAGGGCCCGGCAGCCAACAAAGCCAATCTGACAATTAAAGAAGGGCTCCCCCATCATCAGAACCTGGGACAAAAAAAAAATGATTTTAACCAGAATTCAAATTGCATATCTATTGTGATCTAAAAGATAAACAACATAGATTCTGAATGAACTCAGAAGTCATTTCAACCAGTGCAAGAAAAACAGGACTGTACAGTAATAAAGAAAAGAATTCACTGATTCCAGCTATCATTAGTACTTTAAGCCAGAGTGTTAAGACATTTGAGGGGAGACTCCTCTCCTGTCTTTTACACAAGAATATAACTCTAGGATGTAACTTTTCTGACATCAGGCAACAAAACCTTTAAAGTATTGAACTTGATTAACATTAAACATCACGATGAAGCATAATAAATAAACAGTTGAGAGCTCAATCTTTTCAAGTATTTCAAACAGGAATCTTCACAACAACCTGTTTAAGGCTACACTGGCTGCTGTGCTGCTCAGTTTTTGGAATCCTTAGATTGTAAAAAAAAGAGTGGGTCAGACAGCTTTAATTTTCCCCTGAGAGTGGGTTGTGTATGACTGTGTGGTAGCAGTTCAGTAGCCCCAGTAACCAGCAAGAGTGTTTCTCTCTCCCTCACTGTGCCTTTGCTTCAGCCAGACAATCATATAAACTTTATGTTTCACCACACAATAATTACAAGGCCTAGATTTCCCTGTTTTACTAGCCATCACTTTTGCCTTTCAACACTCGTGCTCTTTCGGTTCCAGTTCAAACTGCTCTCAATTTGTTCAAGCAAGCATAAATTATAGAAATTGGAGCTTTAAAATTTGGTCAAATGAACCTGTATTTATTTGATTTTTTATTTAACATGGATATACAGTAAGATTGGTGCTGTAACATTAAAGCACACACAAGTTCCTGATACACTGCTTTTAGTGTTTTCTGCAAAATGCTCATTTGAAACAACTTTAAGCGGGAGCCTTTAAAAAACATAATGATAGAAATAAAGACAACTAAAAAGGAAAAGAAAAAACAGTTTAGTTATTAATACAGTGTACTTATATTTTACTTAAATACATATATAAATGTATATATACATATGATGTGACATATGATATACATTGTTCTTTTCATTTAATTTTATTTATACAGACAAATATAATATATATGTACATTTTTGATTGTTTTCTTGTGTGAATACTCTGTTCTGTACACATGATTCAAAATAAACTTCACACTTCAAACTTCAAATACAGTGCAGCTATTAATGTAACAGGCTCCTCATAACACAACCAGGAAGTGATTTATGCATTCAAACTCTTTGCAGAGAATAAATAGATGATCTTGGGATGGACTCAGACATAGATCCACCATGGTCAAAGAGTCCTTGAGAGGGTTTAAAACCCTAGTTAAGCAAGTTAATAAAAGGAATCAAAAACAATTCGAGGGAGAGAAAATGGAAGACATGAAGCAAAGAACCTGTGCTGGAAATAAAACTGTGCTTCTTTGGTTAGGACTCAGTTTTAACGCATGGTGCAGACCCAGGTGAGCTTATGTGGCTTCCTGAGAATGAAAATAATAAATCATCTGATCCTACCTCAATTGTGATTCCCTCTTGCTCCAGACACAGGACCTCTCTGGACTTGACTTTCTGAGGGCTGTAGTAGCTGCTCTCTGACTGGGTTTCTGTCAGCTGAAAGAAAAAGCAGATAAACCAAATCTACTGAAAACCAATTTAAAGTACTTAATATTTAGTCCAATAACAAAAGATGAAAAACTCAAAGTCCTTTGCCGTTTGTTAACAGCGTGAACAGAAAAAACATAAATTGTTCAAAAATTCTCAAATATAAGTTTTAGATGTCAAATACTTTACTAGTTCTCATATGACTAACTATGGCAAAAGTGGAGGCTTTTTAACAATCTATTATTATTTCCACAGCTAAGGCTTTGGGTCAATTATTGATATAAAACTTACATTGTGCAATAAAATAAAATAAAAATGCTCATAACTAATACATCAAGTCTCTGAGTTGAAGTGTTCAAGTGAAAAAAGACTTTGTGTGTTAGAAAATGTTAAGTTAAAACTTTTGGTATACAAAAAGGGAAAATTCAGTTTTGTTTCAGGCAATAGTTGGGGTAAAAATGTAAATGTATCGAGTGTGGCTGTGTGTACCCTGAGTTCCATTGATAAAGCAGCTGTATGAAGCCTTCAGATCAGAAACCATATGCCAGCTTTAAGCCTTTTTAGTGTTGACTGTAGGCAAAGGCATTCATCAAGCCACGTGAAACCAATTTTTATCTGTTTTTAGGGGAGCCCCCTTTCTGGCTTGTGAGGAATAGAGTAAACCCTGAATCAAGCTCAGTGCTTAACATCTAGAGAGAAACAATACATGTCTTTGAATTTAGGTAAATTGATATAAGAGGATTTTTGTGTGAAGAGATACCGTGGAGGCATTAGAGAGAGGAAAGGTTTTAAAAGGTTGAGGGTTGACAAAACTAAATACTTTTGTTCTATTATTAATCATGGGAAGGAGGTGCAGTGCAAAAACGTGATTTTCCTTATCATCCCAACTAATGGAGCTGTGACTTGCCTGCCTTGGATTAATAAAGTCCTCTCAATTTTGAATCTGAAGTATCCTTTCTCACCCTCGCTCACTTCCCCCTTTTCTTCAAATTTGCCACAGGACAAAGAAATGAATGTAAAAAAGTTCCTGAAATTGAAAATTAACATAAGTTTTATATTTTAATAAATGAATAGATAATACTGGCAGACAATTAAATTGGAATTGATGCAGAAGGGAAAAAGGGGAACAAGTGGTTAGTATTACAACATGCACTGCGTTTGCAGAAGTCATTTAGTGTATTGCTAATTTGTCTGATCAAACAGATTTTAATGGTAGTATGTCAACATTGTAAAAATACCTCTTGTCTCAGTGGCTGTTCAAAGATATCAAATTCCCTTAAATACTTCCTTGTAGGAAAAAGACAAGAACTCTCCTCTCAGATGTTTGCTATTACTCAGACAAGAGGCAATTAATTGATTAAAAGAACTTAAACAATACAGAAACCACTCAAACATTTTTAGAAAGCCTCAAACATACCATACCTCCCACTCGCTGGTCATACATGCTGTCAAGTTAAAACACACACACACACACACACACACAAAAAACACACGTGCAGACGAGGAGAAATGAGAGAGCCTAAACCCAAAGGGAAACAAAGATGAATTCCAGCTATTCTGAGTTAACAGGAGGGATTAACATTTGAGATCGATTTCTAAACAGTCATTGTGTTATGTTTAAAACATAAGATTGACCCAAGACACCAGCTCGAGGTTACACTATCCTCTACTGTACCGCAAAAAGAAGAAAAAAGATTGGAATGTGTTTAAATATGTTGATTAACACATTTCATTTTTAAAAAGGTTGTTCTAAAACAACATGAAACACTGTTGTCATTTCCCCCCCCCCCTCCCCTGCATGTTTTTACAATAAAACATTTTACAATAAAATAATCTTCTGTCCAAACGTTACAAAGGACATCTGTTCAAGTTCTCATTCACTCACTATAGTTCAGCCATCTCTTATTCTCATTGACACTATATGACTGTAAATATGAAGCACGATAACAGTTCTCATGCATCAGTTCAAGTTATTTGGAAATGAGATTTAAAAAAATCAACACCCAACTACCTTGAAGGTCACAGAAGCTTTGGTGCAGTAAAAGCCGATGGAAACAATAGGGTCTTTGGATGCATGCTGTTGGGGGTTGTTGTAGTTGCCTCTTGTCTCTCTTTGCAGGTAGAGGCCTTCCTCACTTTCATCTTCTGCGCCTACGATGGCTGGGACAAAGGACCAAGCCCAGGACACCCAACCCTCGTTCTCTTCAAGACTGCCAGATGGAGTGTAGAGATCTGGAGTTGAGTACTGGCCAGTCTTTTGGCTTTCCATATCCACATCCATCCCTAAAGTGAATAAGTCTATGTTAATTACAATGCACATGCAAGTCCAATTTGAAAAGGAATAAGGAAAGTCCAACAAAGATCTCTTTTAAAACACTTTAAATATTCTGACAGTTCTGATGCTAACTGTCAAACCTAGAAAGACAATATAGAATACACAAAATAGAAACAAAGCATAATAGGGAGGAAAAAACATCCAAACAGAAGAATACTAAAAGAAAGAGGTCCATTATCAAAAACATTAACATTTTGCATTTGTACACAGGAGTGCATGCAAATTTATAGTTATCTAAATCATTGTTCAGAAAAACATCCAATCCCCACTTAGTAAGCTCTACTGCAACAGATAAATCAATATAAAGACGCAGGCTCGGAACGTAAACTAGTCAAATACAGAGAATAGAGAATAGAATGGAGGTATATGTGCCCAATGCACGCAAAGTCGATGCCTTGAGGTCATTTAATAAGCAATATGCTTTAGCTGTCAACTACAAAAACAAAACCGAGCGAGGCAGTTCCACGTTAGTTCCAGCATGCAAGTTGTGTGAGAAAGTGCGTGCTGTGGAAGAGGGCACATCCTGTCAGCCGGAATCATTATGGCCAGAGCTGTATAAGTCTGACTTAATACACAGCCTTTATATAGGCAAGCAGTGAGAAATTGTGGGATATATTTGTTGAAAGGCCACTAAACTGAAATCAGGGGATATAGGTCGCTTTAAGCAATAATCAAAAGTGCCAAAATTGCCAAATGGTGCAGGTGAAGGAGGAACCAATCCTATTACCAGAAATAATAGCGGGAGGAGGTAGGGTGCAAAGGATTGACTGCACGACGGGCCACTGTAAGAACATGCCTCACAAAACATGATGAGGTTCATGCAGTAAGTGGAGGATGAAACAAAGAGAGGCTTCAGTAAGAATTTTGAAAACAATACAAGTCTAGCATGAGTGTCCCTCCCTGTTTTCAACAGACTATTTGAAGTTACTTATGTTCCCCAAACCTCCACGCACCGCCTCAGTCCCTTATTCCGACCTCTGAACTAATCCCATCGTGTGTGTTTCTGTACAAATCAGTAGAGGGGAAGCTGATGTCAATACACAAGAATGTGTAATCCCATTCCTTGCGGCCTCACATCCTCTGTGAGAAAACAATATTGTCCGTGAGGTCACAGCTTAAGAATCCCAGAGGCCAAGGCGGTGAAATTATGACATATTTTAATTAAATCTTTCACTTTGCGAATTGGCAGCTGAGAATCTTTTTACACCCAAAACCCCATCTCTCAGTCCCAATCTGCTTTCCATTTTTCCCTTTTTGTTTTCACTCAGTGGAGCCTTTGAGGTGTCAGCTCGACAAGTTAATCCCTTTCGCTTCACATCATAGCCTGACGAAGCCTACATTTGAATTTCGAGGCAATCAAAATTAAAGGACAATTACCAAGTGATCAAAACAGACTGGCTTCAGGAGACTTTGAAGTATTAATCCAAAGGATTGAGTGAAAAATTCCCAGAGAAGAAAGTAGACTGGCCTAAATGCATGCTGCAGTGGAGTGGAGAACTGTGACCACACAGGTGTGGCACACATTCAATCCTGTCACTCTGCAACATCAGAAGAGCAGAAGCTTGACAGGACTTCTTTACAACTCAAAATCAATAAATGTTCAACCTTATCATGCCATGCATTTATCCATAAACAGAGTTCAGAAGCTCAGATTTGATATGGAATTTGTCATGGTTGGTGTGCATTCATACAAGTTTCCAGGCAGTGGGTTACATCCCATTTAACAAGGGAGAGGGTGT
The DNA here is from genome assembly GCF_947650265.1 of Symphodus melops. Lineage (NCBI taxonomy): Eukaryota > Metazoa > Chordata > Actinopteri > Labriformes > Labridae > Symphodus > Symphodus melops. Next base: position 7,311,803 of record NC_136695.1, read on the forward strand.
TGTAAGTGAGTAAAGCTTAGTGACACTGATACTGTGAACGAGAGAGGCAGTGCCCTCGCAGGCCAGTAGATGTCTCTCCATGTTTAGAAGGGGTTGTTGGCTGGTTACCTGACCAACACTAAAATAATTTTAGACAATTAAGATTATGACCCGTGTATTCATCACTTGGAGTACTTCTCCATATTGTCACAATACGGTGCATAAGCTACAGTATTCTGCTATAAAGAAAGGAACATGTAAGTACATTTTAGTAACATATTGTTTCACTTGAACATAAAAATGTTTTTTAAATTCTTTTGAAAAGTCAAGGCAGGAAAATGTTAAACCCTCTGTGGGTTTAAAAGCTGTTCATCCATGGCAATAGTCTTCTAAACTCGATGGCCTCCACATCTTCACACCAATATTAAAAAGCTTAAAGTTTAATGAAAAGAGGCCCTGTCACGTCATTGGAGTAGCATAAGGGAGCCATATGAGGTTTAAGGAGGAAGGATAGCCTGTGGCCTGAGGTCGAGACAAGTGTAATGTTCCCTACCAATCCAAAAAGTTTTGGTGTCGCTCATAAAGGATATAAAAAAAAAAAAACACTCAGTCCTATACATGCCTGTACCTGTGTACAGCTTATGCTTATACACAGAGACATAAATGTTCACTCACACAAACAAACACACATTTTGCACACACTTCAGCGATTGAAAGAGAGCATATCTGATTAACTATTTTGTGATTATGAATTGGATATTTCAATCTGAACTCAAAGCATTAGAAAACTGTTTTCCGCAGTGTTTACATTGGATTTCTTTTTGTTCAGTGTTGGCTTCTCTCCTAAATACAAAATGTCTCCAAACAACCAACATTGCTTCCATGTAGCAGATTGTACATGTCGTTGTGAGTCTGCCCTCAAAAAATAATCAAAATAATCGACATGCGCAACATTATGTTGGTTAGAGGATCGGACTGTAACTTACAATTCATTTTCGGCAACCTAAATGTTTTTTTTTTAAAAAACCATCACAATATCAGAATAAGTGAACTCCAAAGAAAACCCTGTGGTTGAGGGCCTTTTAAACCAAGAGGTAAAACGTCTATATTTTATAGCTACTGTAACCCTTCCTACTAGACTAGGAACATACGTTGTTTATATATCATTGAGTGAGCTGCTGCTAATGTAAGGGCAACACAATACCAACACAACTACTTTGCTGTATAAGCACCTTCCAAAGAGGCATGTACAGAGACATTGTTGGTACTGAAAGATAATAACTGTAGATGATTCAACAAAGCTAATCAAATACCTTTGTCAAATTGATTTCAATCAGTGGCCATGTAACAGTAGCTAATGATAGTTTCCCACAATCTACACTTCACTATAAACAAATGTGTTGTTCAGAAAAGTCAAAATATATGCGTTTTGTAAGACAATAAAAAATATATAAATGGAAAAGGCTCTATGTGTTAGTTAAGAGAAAAAAATTATAAATAATAATTAATTCAAAAGGCCTAATTACCACCTAAGATACGAACACCAGCCTATTACTGTACAAGCACAGACAATAGCCCCTTGACCCTCTTCAGCTTCTTTTCTTGTCAATTACTTCCAGCATAATAAGATCTGGGGGCACTTCCACAGTTCCACAAGCTCGTCCCTTCTTGTATATTTTTGTGATGGGATACTAATTCATTCTCAGAGCCTCTACATAGCCGTAGCATGACACAGACTCTCACATCTGGCATTGGACACTGAAATGAAAGCTGCGCCAACTCAAAGCAAAAGTCCAAGGCCAACAAGCACGGAGTGTAAAGAGCGAATGGTCTGTATTGTGATGGGCTGCCTTCTTCCCCTCTGCCCACCCTTTCCTTTGCACATTCATTTGCTTCTGGTGCTAAAAAAGACGAATTTAGAAGAGTGAGCAGTTGGGAGAGTTGAGACATTCAGAATAAAGATAATAAAAGTATAGTCTATGTGTATGCATGGGATTGTGTGTGACATTCCTGTCACTTCCTTTCATGCTCCTTTCTCTCCTACCACATGAAGGGGATCAGGCCCGATGACAACAGTGTGTCGAGTTACACACTTGGATTTTATTTGGAGCAAGAGGAGTAGTCAAAGTGATGCTTAATGTCCCATTTAGGAACAAAAAGCAGTATATATGCAAGGATGCAGCTCCTAGAGGCATCAAGGCAACAAGCAAAACATCATGAGATAAAGATGCAATGTAAGGGAAAAAATCAGAGCTGTCTGCACAGTCTGATGGCTAAGTAACCAGTTCAGACCTTTGGACCACACTTTTGAGTGTAATGTTACTAATCTGCTCGGACCGTAGTATACCCAACTAAAGCAGAAAAGCTGCATTTCAGTGGTATATCCAATTCCAAATGAATTTAATGGAACAGAAACTGGCTATAGAATGTCTTAATTTTTTTTAATTCATAAGCCAGCATTTTTTATTTTGTTAGTGTAAATGTATTTGAAGAAATAATTAAACCAACATCTCCCTTACTTAATGAACTTGCACATGCAACTACCACTGACAGTAACAAAGTTATCAATTCTCCTATAATAAACAATCTACTATAAAGACAAAGAAACAAGTCAGAATGAAGGACAAATGAGAGACAAAGAAATTGATGTGTCGCTGTTCTACCAAAGACACCTCACTTACCAGGTAATATTGTTACAGTCTCGTTTGCATGGCCACTGCCCTCTTCACCCTCGCCCTCTTTGTGTCCTCCAATTTCCCCGTAGTAGAGGGAAATAATCAGTTCTAAAATGCGGATAAACATGGGCAGCTGCTGATCAGTAATGGACAACTTCAGGCTCTCAACCATCGTCTGGATCTGAAGGGGGAAAAAATGGGGATAAGAAGCACAAGAGATGGTTTAAATTTTGAAATATTTTCACTTAAACAATCTGCTTGGTTTTAAAATGTAATACAGGCCGAACCACTTGTGTTGGTGGGAACCACATCAAAAATGTAAGCTTCTTTAACAAATTTAAAAACACAGATATTGTTATAATAGCATAATGACATGAGACAAACCAATAGAAAAAAAGTATGCTTTGAAAAAAGGCGATTGCTCAGATATGGTGCTGCTTACTTTGATGACGGATGGAATCTTTGAATTAATGTTGTCGTAGGTAAAATGGAGGCGTGTTCTGAACGAGCATTTGTACAACAGCGGGTCCTGGTAAAACTCAATCTTGCCACTGGCATTCCGCTTATCCAAGCACACAGTGCAGTCAGCAAAATTGATCACTTTCCTGAGGACCAGCTCTGGGGCTGTGTAAAGAAAAAAAAAACAAAAAAAAAACAATAACAACCAAGATTTTGCATTGAAAACAAAAGAAGTTGACCCATTGGCACTAATAAAACTCATATGCATTTGACATGTAAGCACAGAGTAATGTGCACCTACTGAGAGTTATCTTTAAACAAAGACAAATGAAAACACAAACACTGACAGGAACTGGCCCTTACAGTAACTCCTTATCGTCTGATCTATGAGATCAAGAGAGTTGATACAAAGCAAGCAAAACACAGCTGCTGTTTATTGGGATGTTTGTAAGAGATGCAACAAAGTCAGTAGAGATTTTTGTTGGGCCGCTTTGTGTGTTGTTTGGTGTTGCATTTGGTTGATCAAGCATCCTAAAGTCTGAATTGTGACTGTTCAATGGCCCCTCACAAACTGATAAAAGGGGCCTGTACTACGAAGCAGGATTTGGGTTTAGCAAGGTGACTTTCAATCCTACGAGGGTCATTCTTACCTGGGTATATCACCACGGTAATTTACGCTGCACACCTAACCTGCTGCGGAGAAGGTGATGTTGGAGATAAGAGATGAACCTGTGAAAATCTCCACCCACTGACCAATCAGAATCATGATTTTACATTACAATCCGCTAAGTTAATGATTATTATTTTTTACTGAATCCTTCATTCTTCAGCAGAGACTAAAAAAGCACCGGAGCGTTTGAGTTGTGTTTTTAAGATGAGAAATTACAAATAGCTTTTTATGGCTTTGAATTATATTTTCATATGAACGTTTAGTGTCTCCATTCTGATCTGTTTGTGATTGTCGGAGCTGCAAAATTAAAATTGAATTACAAAATAGTTGCAGTTTATGCGCAGGGGATAAGAGGAATTCCATAACTTCATCTTTACGGAAAAATTAACCAGATTTGGTGGGAAAAAACACATTTTCTGAGAAAACATCAGTCAATTATTTTGTTGTTATTTATTCTACATTTAACTCAGGATTTCCCTTTGTCTATTGTCTTGTTCTTGGTCATCTATTACCATTTTATCATCTTAATTATTTCTTCTATTGCATTTTATGACTGAATTGTCCGATGTTTATCCTTTCTCCTGTGTTTTTTCTTCACACATATGATAGGATCTCCCCAGTTTGTCACGTATTGTTTATTCATAAAATATGTTTTGGGCTTGTTCATTGATTGTCTGGTGTAAATGTTGACAAAGTTGCTACTAATTTTTGTTTCTGTAGAGCCCTCTGCGTTACATGCGACCAACATAATTAGCAATAAGTATGCTAATGCTTGAAATCTCCAACCTTTTCCTTTACCTGTTCTATTATTAAATGTGAGCTCTTTTCTATGTCAAGGCCCCTCTGCATTGGACCACAACGCTTCCAAACAGAGTGGGGAGTTTTTCAAAAGCGTGAACAAGAGAGTACTCTGGCAGCTGACGTTGTACATTTACACTAAAGCCCTGTTTAAACTTGTCTGATTTGTTTATTTTACCTTAGTTTGAACTGAAAAAATTAAACACTTACTGTAATATATATGTTTGTGTCTCAATGGATTAACTAGTTAATCCCACTACCAAGGAATGTAAGCAGCCATTGCTCACCAGTGATGTCCATGAAGGCCCTCTCCCATACATCGTCCACAGTGTAACACTCTGCTGAGGTAATGTTGACCGACAGCACAATGTCATCCTCCACATATTTCAGGATCAGGTTGTTCACAACAATGTTCACGTTGTTTACCACACGCCTGATCAGGCTCTGCACATAACCTACAAACACAAACAGACAACAAACATGTTAAAATGATGAAATAATCACAAATGAAAAGCGTGTACTGAAAGAATACCTCATCACAAAGAAGACATAGCCAGATATCATTTAGCATGACACATTCATTTAGGATTGAGAGGCACTGTGAAAGAGTAAAACCACACCCCATAGTGTATAGGGTCAGACCGCTAACCCCTCCATCTCCCAGGGTTTCAAAAAGATTGGCTCCTGATATATTATTTGTTGCCAAGTACAGTGAAAAGAGCTACAGTACATATTTATGAGAAATCAATTGCTCTTCTCCTCTTGCTTTAGCAGGGCTTCATGTTCATTAAATTTATCTCGGATGTGCTCCTCCCAAAGGCATAACACTGTTTAACTACAAACTGTGCAGATACTGCCTTGGAAATATTCTTAAAAGCTTGTTAAATCACTAAGGACTTTGTATTTTTATTGAATACGAAGAAAGCATGATCTGTTTCGCCCAGAAACAGAAGCAGAGAAAAACATGCATGTTTAGGTCCTGAGCCAACAACTCGGAAGAGAAATATAAATATTACACACAGGGGAGTTGTGTGCATAAGAAAATAAAAACATACAGCAGTATATCTTCCTAACCAAAGTACTGATGACATTATTCATTCCTCTTATGTACGGTTAAAAATAATCACTAAATAAAAAAGAATATATAAACCTTTAAGGCATTTTCCTTATTTTCCAAACTAAACACTTACCTTCCAGAAACGACATATCTAAGCCAGGGCATAACAGAACCAAATGGTGCGGTTGATGAAACTATTTATAGAAATTAATTATTATACTGCCTACTACACAGACCAGACTTGGTATTAAAATAATCTAATTGACTATAGTCTTGCGAGTTTGTTGCCTGACAAAATAGAGTGCCAGGAAGAGAGGATGACATAATATAAACTCAACTCATAAACACAATGTGTGTTCGTGACATTCGTGCAAGATTTTGCATTGCTGTGTGTGCTAGTCCAAGTTGAAGTGTGTGCCTAGCTGCTTTCCTGCATGCATGAATGTTGCTGTGTATGCATATACGTGTGTGCCTGTGGTTCTGGGGTCAGTTGGAAAGCTGCTGTCGCACCTGCAGCCTGGGCCGTAAAACCAGCACTTTACCCCCTGCTATTTTCCTCTCTGGATCTAATTTACTCATGTCAGGGTGTCTCTCCTCCCCTCCTGCACTTTCATATAGTTGTTATACTTCTCCTTGCTTTGCACCAAGTCCAGGGCCACATTCCGCCTTTCTGCGAGCCATCACACTGCTCTTAACTTCTGTAAACAATTGACACAGCCAGCACCTGTGCTGCAGCCCACAGGGAAGGAGCCTACTTAAAACTGTTCAACCATAAAATAACTGGAAAAACCAGCTCCTTTATGCGAAATCAGAACAGGCCAAGTAGTCTCTTCTGTGCAATACAGGAAAGAAACACTATACTGTCCATTCTCAGTATTTGTGCTCTAAATGGAAAGTATGACTTGTAATGAGTCTTGCCAGTTGAAAACCAGGTCTCTCAATTTGATTATGATTATCCAGTCATTTGATTTAATTTCAATGGATTCAATATCACGATGCATCATAATGGATTAGATCCTCAATTTTCTATATCCTCACACAATGGCGTCTTTTTCATCGATTAAGACAACCAGTCAGATAAAACTTCAGTCCCTTTTTGTTAGTTAGAAAGATCTTTAGAAATCTATGTTGGGGCGCCGGTGGCGCAGCGGCAGCGCGCGCGCCCCATGTAGCGAGGCTTTGCTCCTCGCGCTGGCGGCCCGGGTTCGCGGGCGGCCCGGGTTCGCGTCCGGCCTGTGGCCCATTTCCCGCATGTCTCTCCCCGCTCTCTCTCCCCGTTTCCGACTCTATCCACCTTCCTTCACTATCATTAAAGGCAAAAGGCCAAAAACAAATCTTTAAAAAAAAAGAAAAAAAAAGAAATCTATGTCAAAATAAATGTCTTTAAATTGTACAATAAAATAAATAAAGTATAGGCAGTGATGGCTGGAAAATATAGAAGCAACGCAAGTATGCAATAATGAATTATATTCTGTCGCTTCATTAATGTAGAGTTGTGAATGCATCATAGAAGCGTTAAATGTCAATATGAGAGCACTCTCCTACAGGGTAACTATCACCATTATTGTAAGCCATTTGATTATGTTGGCCATTCTTGGCTAAGCTCCAACTGGAGAAAAGTACAGCAGTCATCAGAACAGAAGAAAGCTCCAGTTGGAGAAAGGGCCAACCTTACCAGTATGGGATATTCTTTATCCATAAATAGCATTTCCCAGCTAATACCAGAACAGGTGATGTATTTATTTTCTGAGCATAGGCCCCAGTACCAGGACAGGGGAAACACTGGACCAGAGATTTATGTCAGGAGTGTGCCTGTCCATGCAAATCTCAATCTACTTAAATCATACCCATACAAACTCAACCATGCATGCATACACAGTTCTTTGGACCCTGAAAGAAACACAAGCGTACTCAAATGAATCAAAGTGCATGCACTTACAATTAAGCATATGTATAGGTTAAATGTTGCATTGATTCATGTCATAATGCACATTGTGTGTTTCTGTCACAGGGCAGGAAACAACAATAATTTCTTTCAGACAGCTTGCAATCTCAAAATTTCCAAATTAAATTGGTCCAAGTATTTTCATTTGGATAAGTACAAACCCTGAGGACTGAAATCAGGTCTTTTTTTTTATTTAAGCTGTACAGGTTGCTTACATTTAATGATGCAACTGGATGGAGTCTTCTGGGTAAATAAAGTGTATCGTATCTTATTGTGTCATATTTTGGATTTCAATGTATGCATTTACTGGCGACAATGCAATTGAAAACAGTTCCAGTACAGAGCAATGGCCTGATGGATAAAGACTATATTACTATTGCTAACTTCCTTGTCCCTAACTTGGTCAGTATAGTATTGTATTGCATCATATTGAATCATAAGCAAAATTGGATTTGCAAAATGGCAACACCAACTGTACTCAAAAGAAGAAGAGGCTGTCATAAAACATTGGTAATTTCTCTACACAGATCAACATTTTGGATGTGGCAGAACCTAGAGAATTTAGAGTGGTATGAAGCTTAACCAATCATATCAGAGGTAGCAGGCTTAATCTAGATGTTAATCAAGACTTAGTGCTGATATCTAATAACATTTGTATAAAGAACATCACATTATAGAGTTAATAAAGTCTGTGTATAGGAGAGCAGAGAGATCTGGTTCTCACAAATGGTGACTACTGGTCCCCCACAAACAGCAGGAAATATAATCACCCACAGTCTCACCCAAGGTTAAAGCCCCTGGTCTTTGGTCTTTGTGTGGCTACCAATCCTGTAGCTTATGAATAAACACCAATTTTTTCAACCACAGGAAGATCAGACATTTTTTTAGAACCAGCATTTTTGTTGAAGATGCCGTTTTGAGTTAAACCAGCCACACTGTAGCAGAGCTGTGGTTAACCATCAAAAAAAAAAAGAAATAAAAAACTAATTTGAAACCCAGCATGAATCATCAACTAAATTTGTGGCATCTATTTGATATTTTTTTTGTTTTTTTTGCTCAATGGTTACTACTACTTGCTCAGCAACCAGTATTCACTGAGTTTTAAGAGTGCCTAATGTATTTTTCACATCTGACACACCTTGTTAACAGATCCATAAAAGCAGCTCTAATTAATTACACAGTATCTGTATAAACAACAGTAGGTACTTTGGATCAACACTATTGGACTATAACAAGTCCAACATAAGGTACTGATGAGTGTTATCCATAGAATGCTGTGCTGTCACCTCCGTTTAAGAAAAATCACCCTTTAAGTGCATTTAAGACCCCTGATAGGTTTGCTTTGTATCTTATTCTTAGGAAAACATCCTCTGCCTGAGTCATAGCAGGTTAGTTTTATTTCATCTAACTTTTCACCTCTACCTTTTAATTAGGAAGGTTGGAATTACACTCTTCATCTGTTTCCTCACTGTTATTGAGGTGCTGGGACCTTCGACCTCAGACTTGTCTCTACAGTCTGTGGTTGGTTAAAACTCCAGTGCACTTCTGGAACAGTGATTTGCACACATCTATACTAAAAGACAAACTCACACACAGGCATATACTCACATTGACACAGACACACACAGATTTACACAATCACACACACCTAGGATCTGTTGGAGGCAGGCCCGGAGGGAGATGCTGGGGTGTGAGGCACCCTGCTTTAACAGCTGGGGAGAGATATGATCTCATAACGTCAGGCCTGGAAATGGATCCTCCCCAGATACAACTAGCAAGAAATGTGGGTTCATACATTCATGCATACTAGCACTCGAGGAGAGAACCTCATTGTTAGGTGTAAGAATGTGACCTAAAGCTGAAGACCTCCACCTGTCTTTTGTCTTTTGATATTCTTTTTGTTTCCCTTAAACCCATATCTTGATGATTTTAGTCTCCACTTAAACCTCGTCTTCTCTCTGAATCTTTTCAATGACACAAAGACATTTTCATTTATTCCGGGGATTTTTTTTTAACAGTCTGATAGGTCGTTACAGTACATACCTTTGCAACCTGTTAGGACTAGAAATAAATTACAAAGGTTTTGCAATCAATAATACATTAAAGAAAAGAGAAACTGTCTCTCTCTCTGAGTAAGAGTTTACTTAGTGTCTTTATCGGTAAGAGAGAGTTTCCAATTGAAAGGGAAGTGTTCTGACACCATTTGAACAAGATGTTTTTGTGAGCTGCAGTAAAGAGTTGGAATACGGCAGACGTGGAATCCAAGGACTCTGTAGGAGGCATGTGGTCAAGTGGCCTTGTTGATAAGAACCATCATGATGTGATTTATCGCTGGTACATCCCCCACACTCTGTCCGGCTGATTTACAGCAATGCTGCACGGCTTTTCCCAAAAAGAATATTTCTAATAACGTAAACAAGTATCATCTTCTTATTAGTATGACAGTAACCTCTGCAGACTTTTGGCTATACTTACAAGCCAGTAGTTTAAATCCAATGAATTTGTATCTTCAACGTTCTAAGAATGGCAGAATAAAAAGGACTCGCTTTCTTCTTTAAGTCATTGCCTCAGTCTCACTCTACAACCATGTACTCCCCCCCCACCCCACCCCACCCCACTGAGGCCTCCACACCTGCTCTGGTGGTCTTTCGCTTACAGGGGAGGTGGAATAGCCTCACTGGCCCCACAACCATCACTCACCTGGGGGCAGGTCGGGGTCACTGGGGGCAGCCTGCTGGAGGCGGCGGGGCTTGGCCACAGCCTTGGAGCTGTCGGAGACACTGCGACTGGTGGAGCTGGAGCCACTCTCGTGGTCATCCTGATGAAAAAACAAACAAACACTGGTGAGGAAAGGTAGTGTTGATATTGACAAGTTTTGTCCAAGCAAAGGGAATTTGTGCACTTGAACTAGATCACAGTTATTTAATTAAAAATAGATCAAAATAAAACTAATTACTTATCCAGATCAAAAAGAAGTTATGTTTTGTTTTGTTTTATTAAAAAACAAAATTGGGTTGTTTTATTGTGTTAAGATAATTCTTTGTTTTCCTGCTTATGAACTAAGGTGGTAAGGTTAACCAAAACACAAAATGAGATAACCTTTAGCGGACGGGGGTCCGAGGGGGTCCGAGCCAAAAATAATCCAAGCCAAACTGCAGTAGAATCCCTCATTTCTTTCCTACTACTTTGTGGAGCTTAAGATATGGATTTACAGGCCAGTAGACATCTCTGACAGCTTTGAAAAGATTGATTACCAATCAAATCATGTTAGCTCAAGTTCTGGGGAACAATATGACCATCTTAACCTTTGTTGTCTTGATCTAGTTAGAGATGGTCATTCAAATGAGCCAAACACCTTTCCTCCTGATCAACAGTGTTACTGTAACACCACAACTATTTGAGTTAACTACAAAATATGAAGTTACTACCCAGTATCAATAATGCCATTCCAATTACTGACAATCCAATTTAAAATAACACAATAATCTTTACTTCATGTAAAACCGCCGACAACAAGCGCCAACAAGGCCACTGTAAACCATTGTTGGTCGTTGTTATGATACGAGAAGATCATTTCCACACCGCTGCTACGCATCATTTGTATTATAGGTAACCTACAATGTCTGAGAACAATGTCTGTTAAAAAGTTGAAAATGGCACTGACGTTGTCAGCCCTTGGTCAAAGTGGAAAGAGAAAAGAGAAGGCGCAGGCGACCAATAAGGAGAATGGGTAAAAGCATGGATACTACAGTGGCATCCTCAAGGGGCTTTCTCGAACCTGTGTCGAGAGCTGCAGATAAATAAAACCTTCGAACGGCCAATCAGAGAGATTCCTCTCACTGACGTCGATTAAACGTGTTGAATTGGCCCCAAAAAAAAGGGGGGGGGGGGGGGGGGGGGGGGGTTTGGGGCCTGTCGTCTGCACAAAATTCGAGTAAGCACTCCCTCTCTGTATCACAGCTGCTGTTTAAAATGATTCTCGAGAGGAACTGTTGTATTATTTACAAAGCACATACAAGCTGAGTTCCCATGCTTGTGCTACTGCTGGTACCATGCTGAAGCCCTACCTCCAACCGTGCCAAGGAAGTGGTCTGGACCTTCTCCGGAGGGTCTTGGACATTGTGTTTGCAGTGTAAGTGGAAAATGTGTTGTTTCAAAGTTATAAGGGGGGTTGTTTATAGTCATTCAACAGTCCATTGAAAATATTTGTCAATATTTTTAGGTCAATTATTCAATCAGTGAAACATTATTTATTTACAGAGAACCAAATCAGAGTAAAAGGTTATCTAAGGACACTTCACAAAAGGAGTTGTTCCAGGCCGTAGCCTTTCCACCATGAGCAAGTAGTTTACAACATTTGGCATCAGTATCAAGGAAAAATTTCCTTTTTAACACAAAGAAACCTCAAACAGAACAAGACTCATGGTGAACAGCCATCTGTTGGGAAGGGATGAGCTGGGAAAGTCAGACACAGGGAGAAACAGAACGACAAAGATGGATAGAGATAAAACAAACAGGGCAGTTTTGTTCTTTAAAATATGCATAATTGCAAAAAAGGTAACACTCAAAGTGACAGCTGACATTAAGCCTGCAACAGAGTATGCATGAGAAATGGAAGAAAAGAAAACAAACATATTACAAGCATAAATGAAAGAGGGAAGTCATCAAAAAAGGTGGAGAGTTAGCTCATGGTCTGAATATTTCAAGTCAATCATGAAGAAAGAAAGAAAGAAAGAAAGAAAGAAAGAAAGAAAGAAAGAAAGAAAGGAACCAGGTGTTTTGTATTTAAATGCGATCGGCATGGCTGAGTGTCAGAGGACACTCAGCCCTTATCTCACCGAAGGTAAACAGCGAAGGTGTCAAAACAAAATATAGAAAGCTACTCCATGCATCACCACAATTACTCCAATGAGCGGGTAAGATCCCATTGAAGCAGCTTGCAGGCAAGTCACAGGCAAGTCTTCATACTGATCATACACATTTCCTAGTTTTGACACAACTTAACGACAATAGACCCCAGTCAAACTGTGTGGTTGCGTAACGCAGATTAAGCTTTAAACACACTGCATTACTTGAGTTGTGGACACACTGACAGAGAAGCAAGTATCCCCGATTGCAGCAAAGTAAACATACAATTGCCAAAGTGACGAGAGAGAAAGAAATATTTACACTTTACTTCAATAAGGGCTTTTGCGGTAAAGCTTCACTGTGGAAGCAGTTTCTTCCCCATCAGTGAGTGGTGGGAAATGGTAAACAGAAAAGAAGGAATAATAAATAGCTCATCAAGGTTCAAAAGAATTAATATTGCTAAATAATAGGTTGTAAATTTGTTGCTCATTATTCACGCCACATTTGTGTACTTCCATATTTTAGAGATGATACAACAGAGAATTCCATTTCTAGATGAATACGTTTCTAAACAGACATGTTCACATGTAGAGGTGCTCAGCCTACATTACAAAACGAACTTAAGTCTATTCGCTCCCATGTATACTTTAATATGACCTTACCTTGCTGATTGGAGGCCATGGCCACATTGAGTTCAGCAACTGAAACTGCTACAAAAGAATAAAACTGCCAAATTTGGAAGTTGCGCAATTAAGCGCTCAATGTCACCATGGGCATTGGGTTATACTCAAGAGGCCAGAAATGCCGTTTCAGAGGGAAGCCCTGGAACAAATGAAGCCTGCCTCAGCTGCTGTTGGGTAAACTGATCCTTTCTATGCCACACTACGGCACAGGACAGGGTGGGGAGTAGGGGGGCTGTAACACCAAGAGAGGAGGGGTTGTTTCCCCTGCAGGCATGTCAAGTCAGGTTGACCAAACATGATGGTAGCAAAAAAAGGAAACGACAAATAAGGGAAAAGCGATATGTTGGGGGGGGAGATTCAGAGATAAGAAAGCATTTAGACCAAATATTTTTGAGAGAGCCCTACAGCCAGAGAGGCTTTGGAAATAAAAACAGAAACACATAAAAACAGCACAGATTCTGCTAGGTTGAGTGGCAGGAAAGGGGGACCCCCTACACATAGGGTAAGTCGGCACCCATAGGGGGTAAAGGCAGAGGAAAGCTAGGCCTGACCTATGGTGTCCTGCAGATGTCTGTCTCAGTCAGGGACCAGGAGTCAGTCTGTATGCATGCAGAAGGGCAGTGCTAGATAAACATACTATTTTATTGCTGTTGTTCCTCTGCAGGGTTTGGTGAGCTCATGCTGGCAAAAAAGAAAAAGACAAGCCTGGAGATTAGATGCCAGACTTTTAAGGGCGAATGCCTTTGGAGTGAGTAAATAAATAAAAGAAATCCAATCGCTTCTCGTCTTAAACAGGCCTCCCTTCTCATCAGATTCACTCATATACACATGTAAACACAATGTTTCTGACAAGCAAAGTCCCCTTGCCAGGATGCAAAGCGCATCACCCGAGGAGCCATGAACTGGCTGAAGCAGTGCCTTTACTTCAGCTACTTCTATCCTGCTGATGCGTGTTATCTTTTTCAAGCTATCCTGATGGCTCTTATCCTTAATGTTTGTCGTTGTCAACCTTTCATCCCTTGAGTTTTGTAGACTGTATATTCTCATCATTAAAACAATGGCGAGTTAACTTTGAAACTTGTTCTAATAGTGATGACTCTGGTTCTCATAAGCATTGTTTCCAGCTGGCATTGAGGAATAAGTCTTGAAAAGTGGCTCACATAGCATCACAGTCTGGGATGGTTCCATTAATGTCAAATGGTATGCAGCCACTTCTTTTACACTTAAGCTGCTCGACCAAACGATGACGTTCCAACTGGAATGTAAGCTGAAGAGAATAAAGCTTTCGCGTTTGACTCCAATTACCTTTTCTTTTACGTCTGTGGGCCTGTGAACACATCCATCAGCTCGACTAAAAATTAGCTGCTAATGAGTTTTTAATGAAACTGTAACAAATGCAGGGAGCCATTACACCATGATTAAAGACGGGTTTCATTTTCTCCTAAGACAGTGGTACACTGGAGAGAACTGCTGCCAGTAGGAGCTGTGAATGCAGAATTGCTCACACCTTCCTCACATTTCAAACATTCACAAATGTGAAAACACTCCTTATATTACTTTTTCACTCAGCAATGTCCAAACAAATTCAAACAGACTTCACTAGTACTATACACTAAAGACATAAATGCAGAAAGAACCACACATAAGCACATGCACACAGTCGTACACACAATCGACCCATACCCTAAAAACACAGCAGAGTCTTACAGCTGGAATCCATGGCTGATTGGAGGGATTAATGCCTGAAATGAACCCAGATGAATATTACATTGTGTGACATTCTGAATAATTATCTCAAGGAAAACAGCTCATTACAAAAATGTTGTTTCTCTCTCTTTGTTTCCATCTCACCTCAAGTAACTGAATCCACCACTGGGAAAGTAATCCACATTTAAAATACACGCGCTGCACAAATGATATATTACAGACCTGACATATATGGATTTTGCTAAAGAAGTGCACTCGTGTATTACTCTTAGTCTTTTTGAACAACTGAAGTCAACAGTGTAAGGGAAGAAGTAAAAACCACAAAGATATCTTTGGGATTTTAGAACATGAAGTGCTTCTGTGAAAAATCGAGTCCCAAAATACAGTCTGCACTCTAACATATGTAAACAATCAATAATCTAAGACTCTGATTTTAGCAGCTATGATATTAATATCGATTACTTTCTAATGTCTAATGTTTTTTTTTTTTTTTTTAATGAAGCACTGTTCTGACACAGCATATACAAATCAAATCTTTCCTACAAGATGAACTTTATTTCTTTGATTATATGAAGGAAAGGCAGTCCCTGGAAATACAAATCCAACTCTTGCTACTTTCATCTTAATCAAATGTTCTAATGTATTTATTCCTAAACGTTCAAATATAGATTTACATTTGGAATCCTTTTAGGATGGTCTGTTTGGAAGCTCTGTAATATTAGTAGTGTTATAAAGCACAACTTATCCCTAAAAAAAATGGAAGAACGACCACACTCGGCCAATTTTCCAAACGTGCCTACTTTCTTTATTTAGAAAGGCCAACAATATGACAAGTTCATTAAAAAGGGTATGACTGGGACGTGGAAAAGATGCAAGGGCATTTGCCAACTTTTTACTGTTACACAGCAGGAACAAAAGCACGAGTTATCTTCGACAGGAGTCCAGTTACCAAACACACCCACAGGAAGAAACAGAAGAACCTCTTCTCATCTGAACATCTTAATCAGCTGGTTTCGTTGAATAAAACTGACTGGTGAAGTATGCAGATCTTTACTAAAAGCCTGGTAAAAGACTGTGCAGTTGTTGCCCTGTACTGAACTAATAGTTGTGTTTTTCTGTACTATGGGGCTAAGAGTACAGTTTTGAATCTTATAAGCAAATAATTAGTAAAACTAGAGGAAACCTATTTGTGTTTTCAGTACAGCTGGTGCTCTGGTTAAAGGCTGTTCAATTATCCAGAAATCTATTGTCTCTCAAAGCCAGACAATTCATACATACAGAACTGTTTGCTGTTTTTGTTCCCAGTGAAAGTAAGCAGACATGTTGTATGACAATACTAAACACTGGGAGAACTACAATGTTTAAAGGTTTAAAGACTGAAAGGTCGAATTCAGGCACGCTAGTAACAAGTCCTTACTAGAATTAGTAATGAAGATGCGTTTGATGTCCTACTGCTGTAACACCACAATTTCCCAGGTTGGGATCAATAAAGTACATATCCATCCATCTATCTATCCATCATCTATGTATCTATCTATCTATGGTGTGTTCCTTTTCTGTTCATTGGAGCCATTTCAAATGTGGCCAAGTAACTTATTGATTTTTATATAGTACATTCCCACTGGTGATTTATACTTTCATTATTATTGGACCCAAATCATCTTGTTCTTATCTTACTGGAGAACATAAAAAGACGACATACGGGAGGGTTAACAGAGGAAAAGAGTGTTAAAAAGCAAAGAATCAATGATTAGAGAACAAAAAGCATAGTTCAAAAAAGAAGAAAGATGCAAATGAGAATAGTGGGGGGAAAAAGAATGAGACACAAAGAAAGAATGGGAAAGAGGGAAAAATTGTTCCTGATTTAGATCTAAGAGGCCCTGGTCCTTCAGATGTCTCCATCAACTAACCACAAACCCAAGCTGAGCATGTGAGGCATGCTGCTTACGCTGGCAAAGCTATCCCCTAATGCTAATAACTGCAATGTGTTAGCAATAAAAAAAAAAAACACACAGACCTATTTCAAGTAGACACACACAGACATTTGTAAGGCAACACACAAAACTTGGACAAGATACACATCGGGGATTTCCCTAGCACAGAGGTAGCTTTAAATCTAACCTGCTAATTTCTAATCCAAACACTAACCGGTACATTATTTTAAACCATTTATCATTAATTTAACATTTTCAAGCAAACCATTGGTACTGTCCAACACTTTTTTGTCCAATAGTTTGGTACATATATAAAAACAGCTTGGTAGTAAAAGTGTGCATAGTTTGATATCAAAGAGTTGATGGTTATAGAAGACTGACATTGAAGTGTAGGGTAATAAGGGACCAAATCAAAAGGGTATTAATTGGTTACTACATTTAAAGAGCGAGAGGACAACTATTGAGTCCTTAGAGTCTATTATTTGTCTAATAATACACGAACAAGGACTTTAATTAATTAATGTTTTACAAAATTGTTTCGAGTCTTGCATACTCAAAAGTTCCCAAGGTAGCCAAAAATAACCCTCTATGAAGTTAGAACAATTACAGTTCATAACCAGAAAAAAATATTTAATCGAGCACAAATAAAACTTGCATAAAATCAAATCCTGTTTTGTCACTTTCATACACAACACAAAAACTTTAACGTAATGTTGTACTCATCTTTCTTAATTCAATTTAATCTCTTCCATATCCACATTTCACAAAGTAAATAAGGTAATGGTGTGCCTTTTGAAACACAATATCTTCCTGGAGTTTTTGTCAATTTGGAGCTCGAAAAAGAAGACATTAGTATTAACTGCCAAGTTATTGAGTCAAAGACTGAAATATCACCAGGAGCAATGAGCAAGTAATACACTATATTGGGGGAATTCTGTTTTCCGAATGGCCTCAGAGCAGAGATTTAACACAGGGTTGGCAGGATCCTGGGACTTGAGTCATTGATGCAGGAAGCCACTGATCCTAAATGTATCCACTGACTGCTTTCCTGTGTCTGAAGACTGTCTGAGGAGCTGGTGTAACATCATCCTGCCAGAAATCCAAAATTCAACAACCTACAATGCAAAGTTGTATGTTGTGTAGCACTGGCTGATATGCAGTAAAGGCTTTGTTGGAGCAATAGAATAATCTGGTTAATTTAAATATAAATATTCTCATCTATATTTGATATTAATGTCATTACAAATTTTATGTGTTTCTCTCGCAGAACAGAAATGTTATTTTAGCTTTGTTCGTTTGTTCTGCTAGCACAAATTGATTCTGCTTCCGTAAAGCGCAGCTCATTGTTCTAGAAAATGATATGTGGGTACACACCGTAGGAATGTACATGTAAAGAGTCTGTAGTCCTAATAGTGGGCAGCCCCAGTTAAAATCCAATCTGTGGCTCTTTTCCCGTATGTCACTCACCACTCTCCCTAGCCCTAGTTTTCCACTCAATCCACCATGGATTTTATCAGTTTTTTTGTACATTTATTGAATCATTAAAAAAAGTTTGCATTGTTTATGAAGCACTGGTCTACCAAGTGTTGTTACTGTATTTAAAGCCTCTCCATTTTTATTGCAAACAATGCTTGCACAGGCAAAATAGTTAGATTTAGACTTCTTGGTTTAACAGTGAAGCATGGCTCTGGTCTTTTAGCCTAATCAAATTTTAGTGACATCTTACAAACATGATGGGAATCATAACAGTTAATAAAGAGGCAGTAACTTCCTGTTGCCAGAGGGTGTCTCTGTGACACATCAAATTAAAGGTTTAGATATTTTATGGTTTCACTCTTGAAGAGCAGAGAAGATTATTGCAGCTCTGTTAAACATCATTGCAGATGTCCATACATACAGCTGAGTTAAACTGCTTTAATGCTCATTAAGTTCCTATCGTCAAAATTAGATCTGCACACATATACCAGTAAATCAAAATGATAAAAGACATGCTGGTTAGTGTATGACAAGGACTTTGGTAAGAAAAAGTGTGTAGGCCCATTCAGTTAAGTTTTGTCAATAAAAAAATAGCTATTAAATAATAGCATGTATAAGGTCTACTCTTCATGCAAGTCTTTAAACATAATCAATAGTATTTTGAACTCCCTGTTTGTCATGATGTGATTTAAGGACACAATCATCACACATGAAACCCTAATGTAGTTTGTCGATGACTTCCGGTTTTTAATTTGAAATAAAAAACAAGTACAACTTTTTTCCAACAACAGCACTTCAGCACTCTCACCCTCATTACAGCTTATTTTCAGCAATTACACTGTCAGCAGGAGCTACAATCTTCAACTGCTGCTAAATGCCCACATTTCTAAATTAGGTGGAAACTATAATTGTCAGCTGTTTTTTACAGATGGGTTCTGTTCTGCAATCTGAATATTCCTAATGTTACCCAGTTCCTCTCAAGGGAAAAAAAACAACACTAAGTAGGACCATTAATTCTGGTCAAATTACACCACCTTTAATGAACTTCAAAGTCGTACGGATGTGCAAGAGGCCAGCACTCAGGCTTTAACAGCCATTTTGAAAAACAAACTGTATTAATGATATCATTCATCATTTCCTCACTTTGACCGTGCAAGGCCCACTGCAAAGTTCCTGCCTCAACCAGACAAAAGAAACAAAATTTAATGTAAAAGTTTCCATGTACACATATTATTACGGCTGGTTTAAAATCCTGTTGGCCAATACCCAAATTAGTCAAACACTTAAAGGGAGAACTATTAAAGACCATGTTTGAACACTCTTTACCAAACTCCCAACAGAACATAAGTTCTAAAATCTCACTTATGCTGCTTTTGGACCTGACATGTACATTTTTTGGACAGCAGACGCTTTAAATAAAGGAAAATTCTCTCATGGATGAGCAAAGTGGGACAAATTTCACCAGAGCTGGCAATAATTGCTGTGATATATGTTTTAAGTGTAAAAAATGACAGTAAGAATTACCAAATGAAACAATTCTCCAGCATTTCTTGAATAAGAACACAGTAATCATCCCTCTGTCAGCCACTCAGAAATATGACAGGGTTACTGCTTATTCAAATTCCAGATGCAAGACTTCAGCTGTAACTCAGTCTTTGCACCAAATAATGTCTCATGTGTGGGGGGGTTTTTTAATTTGCAATTCCCTGAACGTTTTTTTTTTTTTATCTGAACCCAAAAGTTGTTTCAAGACTAAAAACAAGTTTAAAGTTGCATCAAACTTGAAACATGATCACATGAGCAGTAGCTGTCTGTGTAGTATATGCCGTCAGCTCTGAGCAACTCAAGCTCATGTGTTACAAATCTTTTTGCCGCAGTCTATATAATTAGCTGTAGTTGACTTCCTTTGAAATCTGTTTCTTCTGGGGCATATGGCCTTGAAACTTCAATCTCCCCAGAAAGGGCCAGCAACAAGCTTCCCTTTCAATGTATATAAAGCATGGGTGGCAAAGACATGGCCATACTCTTCTGCAAAAGTCCAAGACTAAAGGCTTAAAAATACCACACTTCAAAAATAAATGTGTATGAGTTATTAACGTAAATACAACAATATCAATAAATATTTAGGGTTAAATCTAATCATGTCCATAAAGTGATATTTCCTCCAAATAATTTAGAAATTCAAAATCTCCTTGTTGCTTCTCTGAAAGTGCCCTGTAATGTTTTGTTGTAAACAAAAACACCATAATGGTTTGATGTATAATGTAATTATCTCCTTGAACATTTCACTTAAAAGTTAAAGTACCTGATTTAACCTCACGTTTCATGTTCTTTTCCTCTTCACACTAATAATGACATCAAGAACTCCAAAAGGTATGATGAAGAGGCTTGGACTGGCATGTGGAACAAGATTATTTGTATTGAATATAATGCAAAAGACAAAGAACTAGAATATGAAGAATAAGAAACAAGAATATGAAACTCATTTTCGTAACATTTTTCTTAGGTTGTTCTTTCAAAGAAGACACTTCGTTAGAGTCACCAACGTGCTCTTAAATGGCTAAATTGTTCGCAGCTGTGTTCTTATCTCCTTGTTTTCTCAAGTTGAAGTGGAAGTACTGCTGCAGGAGGTCAGCAGCAAACAGTTGTATTCAGCAGTGTGAGTAGTGTTTACACATGGAACACAAAAAAAGATGCATGGGATGCCATAAACATAATGAATATATAGTGGGTACGGAAATTATTCAGACCCCTTTAAACTGCACCGGCCAATGGTAGTCAAAGTCGTACTCTTCATTACAGCCATTTGCTAAAATCAAAAAAGTTAATTTTATTTCTCATTAATGTACACTCTGCACCCCATTTTGAAAGAAAAAATATATATAAAAAAAGAAAAACTGAAATATAACGCCATAAATATCACATGTCACATGGTCATAAGTATTCGTTCCCTTTGCTGTGACACTTAACTCACAAGCTGTCAATTTCTTCTGATGCGCCTTGAGATGGTTCTGCTCACACATATATAAGACCTTACAGCTCACAGTGCATGCCAGAGCTAATGAGAATCATAAGGCTGAATGAACTGCCCAAGGAGCTCAGAGACAGAATTGTGGCAAGGCTCCTAAGAGCACAGTGGCCTCCATAATCCTTAAATGGAAGAAGTTTGGGATGACCAGAACTCTTCCTAGACCTGGCCGTCCAGCCAAACTGAGCAATCATGGGAGAAGAGCCTTGGTGAGAGGGGGTAACGAAGAACCCAAAGATCACCATGGCTGAGCTCCAGAGATGCAGTAGGGAGATGGGAGAAAGTTCCACAAAGTCAACTATCACTGCAGCCCTCCACCAGTTGGGACTTTATGGCAGAGTGGCACGACGGAAGTCTCTCCTCAGTACAAGACATATGAAAGCCTGCATAGTGTTTGCCAAAAAAACACAGGAATCCTAGACTATGACAAAGAAGATTCTCTGGTCTTATGAGACAAAGATTAAACTTTTTTGCGTAAATTCTAAGCGGTATGTGTGGAGAAAACCTGGCACTGCTTATCACCTGCCCAATACAATCCCAACAGTAAAACGTGGTGGTGGCAGCATCATGCTATGGGGGTGTTTTTCAGCTGCAGGGACAGGACGACTGGTTGCAATTGAAGGAAACATGAATGGACCAAGTACAGAGATATCCAGAAAGAAAACCTCTTCCAGAGTGCTCAAGACCCTAGACTGGGCTGAAGGTTCACCTTCCAACAAGACATTGACTCTAATCACACAGCTAAAATAAGGAAGTGGCTTCAGAACAACTCTGTGACCATTCCTCATTGGCCAAGTCAGAGCACTGAACTAAACCCAATTGAGCATCTCTGGAGAGACCTGAAAATGGCTGTCCACCAACGTTCACCATCCAACCAGAAAGAACTGGAGAGGATCTGCAAGTAAGAATGGCAGCGGATCCCCAAATCCAGGTGTGAAAAACCTGTTGCATCATTCCCAAGAAGACTCATGGCTGTACCAGCTCAAAAGGGTGCTTCTGCTCAAGACTGAGCAAAGGGTCTGACCATGTGATATTTCATTTTTTCTTTTTAATAAATTTGCAAAAATGTCTACATTTTTTTGTTGGGGGGGGGGGGGGGGGGTTTCTGTCAAGATGGGGTGCCGAGTGTACATAAATGGGGGGGAAAAAAATTCTCTTTTGCTAAAATCAAAAATGTTTTGATTTTAGCAAATGGCTGGAATGAAACAAAAAAGTTTAAAATTTAAAGGGGTCTGAATACTTTCTGTACCCACTGTATAACCGTTTCCACACACAACCCTGTATGTAAACGCAAACAGCCACATTTTTCGCTCGTACGTCACCCAGAGCTTCTTTTGCCCCTAGTATTTTTTCCTCAGAAAATCTGAGTGGCTGATGTGAGAATGCAGCAGGATGTTGTCCGGAGAATTCACCTCCAATAGGAGCAGGAGTGACTTTTCTATACTGTGACTGCTGCATGGTAAACAGAACGTATGCACACAACCACCTCGATCTCCGTGAACATAATGAAACGGCTGAATTATGTTTTCTGTTTATACTATATTGTCATTATAGCATTGTGTAGTGGCGCTACTTCCATGTTGTTTTTTACATCTTATCTCTGGAAATCCCCCACCCTCCGTCCCATCTGTCAGGGATAGACTCCTGTTGTGAGGTGCATATGTAAACAGCTAGGTCGGAAGAATCTCCGGAGCAGTCCTCCCGGAATTATCCAGATATTATCCTTAGTAAATTTGTGAAAACAGCTCATGTGAGTAAAAGTTATATATTTCAAAATCTTCAGAATCTTCTTTAAAAGTTTGGAGGTAGAATTAATGAACAAACCTTTCTAAAGAACAGTTGTTGAATGAAGCCCAGTGAAATCCCGTGCCAGTTATGAGTTACCTGAATATTTTTTGTCATTCTTTCCTTGTTTATGTATTTCATGTACTTCTCGTTAGAATAATAACGCATCAACTAGAAAGACAAAGCCACTTATCGAAACAACAAGCTTTAGGCTCAAGTGAGATAGTCCATAATAAACTCTACCAACTTATAGAACCAAGCCTCTTACCATGGTACTTGCATGGGGTGAATTACAGATGAAAAATTTGAATCGGGGTATGTGGTCAGGATTGACACTATAGACAAATGTGCACATCTTTTCACCAAACCAACTTTAAGTAAACAATGTCAAAGTCAAACTCCTCAAGGCCAGAAATTATTGATAGGTATTTGATGCAAACAGTAAACAATGTAAATGTAGATTTTGTCCTGTAGTGGAATCAAGGAAAACAAGTGCGTCATAAACAAACCTGGGCTCCATCCTTCAGTTTGAGAATGCACTCCATTGTGTTAATGGTGATGACAACAGGCTCCGAGCCCAACTTGGTCCAGGGTACATGGATACGTAGCTCATGGATATGACCACTCAGGAATGTAAAAGGAAGCTTCAGCTCCTGTAAATGCGCATTAATAGGAAAACAACAACAATTAGTTACTATAGTTAGAATACAAATACATTAGATCTAGTTAATGACAGCTGAGGCTTCAATAACTTTTAGAGCCTTTATTAAGCAATCATTTCAACCTTTTTTTAAATCAACATTTGAATACTATAGGTTATTGTTTGGCAATGCATTCGTGCAACAACATATTTCCTCAGATCATTGTTCTGTATCTTTTTGTACCTGACCAATTAAAAGCAAGCTTTACAAGCCTTCTATGAAGGTTGATGCCAGGGTCAAAGGTTTAATGTTCTGTTTATCTGCCAATATCGGGAAAGTCAAAACATTTTGCAAACCAAATTTTTTGTAAGCAGCCAAAAATATGTGGAGAAATATATGTTTTTACAGTGTTAAATAACAGTGGTAGAAAGAAACTAAAGCATTTACTTTAACTTACTGATACTTCTACACTCGATTTAGATTAAACTATTGTAGCAAACTAAAGACTACAGAGAGAGTCGATAGATAAAAAAGCAGCACTTTGTAGAGTCTGATTTATTGAACAAAACATGCTAAACTGAAAAGGTATGACATGATTTGTGAATTTAGACCACCCAGCAGAACATACAATGAAGTAAAATCAGCACCACGCTGAAAAAGGATTTCCTGCAGTGTCAAATGCTTAGCTTCTTCTCCGCAACCCAAAGAGATAGTTGAACATGTTATTATTAATCTAGTTTATAATTAGTGATAGAGGTGGGGCTAAGTGATTTGGAAATGTGATTTGCAAACGTGTCTCCACATTATGGAAACCTAAATTTAGCTGCTGTAGCTAGCCTGTCCCCATTGGCCGGTGCAGCCTACTTTAATGTGGCGTCAGTTTCTTGACCTGCAGCCCTCACCGAGGGGCATGACAACAGGAAACCAGAGTGAATGTTCAAGTGTTCAGTTTTAAAAGAAAATGTAGTAAAATGTGTCATCATAAACACATGTACATCTTAAAATGGTTTATTTAAAACACTAACTTTGATGGCTGCCAATAAAAACCGAAGAGTCTTTTTGCATTTAAGATCTTTTTTTATGAAAAAAGGTGAGCAAAAATGCATTAACAAGAAATTCTGTTAAAAGTTTGTGAACAAACATAACTCAGATATGTTTGTTGTAAAAAAAATTTAAAAAAAAGTGATTTCTTTAAACAGTTTCCACTGATATGGACATCTCTTTAGATACATTGGTAAGAACGTGTGTGTCCCCGGCAAAGTGTGCATGTATAGGATATTATATTTCTACCAATAGCAGCACTGAGCAGTGACTTGTAACTACAGCATCACTTTACTGCATGTAATTACTAAATATGTGAAAATAAGTGATTAAACACAACTCGTCACCCAATCATTCTCGGTCTTGTATATAAATGGAATTCAGTTTGTATAGCACTTCCAGTCTTCTGACTTCTCAGAACGCTTTTAGATCACATCACATCCACACACTGATGGCAGAGGTGGTTATGTAAAGTGACCATCGAAAGAAACTAATCCAGTCATACAGATTCGTACGCCGCCAACGAAGGACAAGGACACATCGGACATGTTGTTGCAGGGGCTGGGAATCTAACCCCCAACCTTCCAGAGACGACTGACTCTACCAACTGAGCCACAGCCACCCGTATATAAAGTTTAATGAAAGCATAGGACACATTCAACATATAGTACCTGTTCAAGCACATCCAATTTCAGGTCCAACTTGCTGAGCACCACATCTCCACCCCAAAGAGACAGCTGCAGATCGGAGGGCTTCAGATTCTTGATATACTTGTTCACATAGCTCATCAGGAGCGGTGTGACATACGACTCCAACATTTTGTCCCTGTCCTAGATACACATCAAGAATTGAACAAAAATGTTATGTTATTCATAATTTCTTGTTTGTTATCATTCATTTAAAGCCAAACCTTGGTTTACTTGCTCCAACAAAACAAAACAATACTGTGCTTTCAAGGATGTAGTTTCATGATCTGTGAACACTCAATCAAATAAGAAACAGCTCAATAAGCACTTCCCGTTTTCATAGTTAGCTCTGACGAAGTAATGTGATTGGTTAATAGGTGTTCCAGGAATGCTGGTAGAGAGCACATCACTTCTGACATAATGTATGACTCAGCCTTAGCCAGGTGTTTGGAGTCCAGTTAATTACCATCACAGCAGGCAGTGTTGGGCTTTACTCATCTGGCTACCGTGTATTTGTACTGTTTGTTGGCGATGGTCTACTCCTAAAAGCTTCTACATGAACACATTGTCAGTCTTAAGGTATAACTGTAGCTTGTCATGTATACCTGATTTATAATTGCATTCAAAACAGGCAATATACGCCTGTTCACAAGAATAGGTCTACTTTAATAACGTTTTTATTAATCAACTGCTGATTTTATAATTACCCAGAGTACGGGAATAAGCCTACTTGTTACGTGTCATCAGTTTTTCTTTGGACAACTTAAAGAAGAAACGCAAGCAGTAGCTATTGACTATATTTACAAACGTGTAGCTATGCAAGTAAATAGTGTTTGGCGTGTAATCTTTCTACATAGAAACACATTTAACTTACTGCAGAGACTTAACCAGAGATATTTCTGCTATCCTGTCATTCTAGCTATGCAAAACCACAACAGCCGAGCATAGAAGCTAAGCTAAGCTAAGATGAGTAGAAGTCATCTTAACTTCGTTTTGGTTGGCTCAAACGTCTGGCCACTGGAAACACATAGAAACACCCGTGCTTACTTGGCACTCGCTTATATCCTGTAGCAATGTATTGAGCTCGACGTCTAGTATAACATATTCGGATCGCTAACTGACGTTAGCCATATCGCTCAACGGTAGGAGCCCATACGTCATCGGTAAACACCAACGCGGCTTCCGTATGCATGGTGTTGCCTTTTAGACCTGTGGGACATTTGCACATCGGTTTCAAAAAAGGCAAAACAAGAAACACCGCGTCAAAGGCTACATGAGGACATTCATTGAAACATCAAAAATAATTGACGGTCATCTAAAGAGAAAGCCGTGGCGATATAATCGAATAAATGGACTGTTCACGTTGTCTCTTCCTCATTCGGTTACTGTGGCTCAATGTGCCGCAAAGTCAGATTGCATAGCCTATAAAAACAATAGCCCAAACAAAATCGATATTATTTATCAAAGAGGTCATTTACTTGCATGGACGTCTTCTTCGTTGAAAAAATGGTAAGGATCTGAGAAAGCAAATAGCTCATCAGGGAGAGTCAGTGCAGCAACATTTTCTTAAAATGACTTGAATGTTATGAAGCGACAGGTTTCATTCCCTTTCAAAATCATATTACACATAAATAATAGCGAGAATAATCTTCTAAAACACTGACAAGATATATGAAAAATTAAAGGAGGATTTGGGCATTTTTGCTTGTTATAAACATTTATGAGCTGGTCAATCATTCAATCTGTCAATTAGGCCTACGCCAAACAGCCTACAGCACATCTAGACCTTTCTCTTTGTTCTATTATTAAGCAGAGGCCTGATCTTTGTTGTAGTGAAATATAGGCTATAACTGATCATATCACCTTACATCTCACAAATCTTTTTCAATGAGTTGTGAATGTATTGTCAATATCCTATAGGCTATGTTATGCCAATTGTATGTGGGCTCTCTTATATTTTAATACATTTCAATTTCACAAATGAGAAAGTAATTTAAGTTAAACCCCTCAGTAAAATAAATGTGGTTAAAGTAATGCTTAAGGAAATATTTTGCTTTTTGATCTTTCTTTTCTTATATCAGGAATATTGGTGACCTTAAATCTTAAAAACACGTTTATCAGACAAATGCATTAGGCTATCGGCCTATCCGGCCTATCGGAGAAGGTAAACACATAATGTTCCTATTTTATTAACAACAACAGCCGACGACCTGCTTGGCTGTGATTCGTCTCCATGTGTGTCCTCGTAGAGACCTACTGACTTGTTACGGAACACAAATAAATCCCCTGTAAGGTGACCTTGGATGGCTTGAAGGGTGCCATCAAATAAAATGTTTTATTACAAGAAATAAGCGGAGTAACAAAACATCACAAGTATTCCACTCTTTAATTAATAAATTCCACGTTTGTCTCAATTCAAATGTTTAAGGTTGTGACAGCCAGTGCAAGTGGCATGGACCCCTGTAAACTTGATCAAGCTTCCTCAGGACACACACAGGCTAGTTAGCTATAAAGTTCACTCTGTCACCGTCACTGCTTGGCACCGCACGCAAATACAATTAGTGTGAGATCAATCACGCTTTAAAGTAATGACGTAACAAGTTCATGATTTGTCCGCGTCCGTCCATATTACTCTGAGCAGCCAATCATTAAATTACTCTTGTGTTGTGATGGAGAAGAGACTATTGCCGTACATGTCAATCATAATATCTTATTATTTTGCTTTTGAACATGACTAAATAAACTCGGAAATAATATACTGTACATAAAATGGATGCTAACTTATTAATTTGAGCATAAAATTCTTGCTGATTTACACCTGTTTATAAAAGGTCTCAGCTAAAACTCATTTTAACTAAATAACACGCTTACACCAATGTGTTCCAATTTAGTTCATTTGTAATAAAGGGACTCCCAACTTTCTGAAAAAAATCGTTTGAAATGATTTGTTATGCATATCTGTACATCAAGTAAAATGTTATTGTATTTCCTTCACTCATTATTATTTATCAACTCCAGATTTGTTTTAGAGGAAAGAAGTCGAACAATCGAATAATGAATAATAATCTTCATAAGCAATAACCTTTTAAACAGTTAATAACACAGAAACGCAGGGTTTTGATTTTATGATGGTGTGATTATTCAAATTATTCAGTTATTAATATCCAATTATTATTATTATTTTGATTTTGTTATGTTGTTTGGTTGATTGAATATTTTTACTATTTCAAATATTGCCTTCATTCATCTTTTTATATATTCACCGTTTTCAGGTGTCATTTTTAAGTTAAAGCTTGATTTATATCACCCTATAATATTCAGACAGTTAACTGGATTTGTAAATGAGGTTACTGCAGACGATACACGACGTTGCCTTTGGAGTCAATATTTCAAAGGTTGTATGTGGAATAAGTATATGGGGCCTTACTTGTTGTCCTTTCCGCAGGTATGCCTTTTAAAAAAAACCTCTACTGTTTGGGTTTATTTTAAGCCCATAAATATAACTGCGATTATTGTCCTTTTAATTGCATTGACGGTAAAAAAATAAATAAAAAAAATAGAAGAAGACGTTTGTTAGTGAGTCCTGAAAGGATGATGGGCCATGAAAACATGAGGCCTGTAGGCCAAGTAACACAGCAAGCCATAAGTGAAGACGGAGACTGGAAGAGAATCCTAATTTTCTTATCCGAATAATAATATAACAATAATAATAATAAAGATTATAGATCCGCTCGTTCGGTTTCAGTAACAAGGTGTAATGGTTAAAGTTAAAGCGATGAACCAGCAGCTAACAAAGTTAAGCTGGGTCAGGTCTAAACTAAGTAATGCATATTAACACACAAATCTACCGGTGTTTGAGCGTGGTGTCCAAGGCACTCACCGTTTCCTCTTTAACTCGCATTCAATAATTACTTGTCAACTAATAATATCACATTAACTGCTCAAGTAGGCCAACATTTTTCATCTGAGGGCTGGCATGGAAGTAAAACATCTATTTTGATTTCTATAAGTGCTAATGAATGTAGCTGTGCAGGTGAGTAAGGATATCAGAGGTGCACCTATGGCTATAACCAATAAGCCTCAGAAGAGAAAAAAGAATTATGAAAGAGTTTAATCATTCCGAGACAAAGCTACAACATGCTGAAAAGAAAACAATTGTGCCCAAATATTTTTATTAGGCTATATTAACTTCTTTTTTATTTTATTTACAAAGAGCTTGATATATTGTTTTCAAAACAAAAACATGCTGCAAACATAGGTCTTCAGTCTCATAGAAATAGCCGAAAAAGGAACTAAATATTGCTTTTCGGCGTAAACATTGTCTCAACTCTCAAGCACTGCAGTCATTAAAAGACAGACCAGATTTACATAATGTAAATATTTATTTTTGAAATACAATTAAACACACTTTAAACGTATGATTGTTCTTTGACAACGTTATCATTTCATGTCATAAAATAAAAAAACACATATGTACATATAGTCTTTGTATTTAAAGGGTGGTGTGAAAGGTGGACATGGCCAAAGCTCCGCTGTTCTCCCACTTGAGGTGCAAACATCCCACTCTCGATTGTGCTGCAGTAAACGTGTCCTGGTGTTTGTGGATTGTCTTTGAACAAAAGCTTGCTGACTTGTCTTCCTTCGTTTTGACCATTGTTTATTTGTTAGTTTGTCCAGCCTAGAAGTCCTGTTGTGGGCTGTGCGTCAAACTGTGCCGTCGCAAGTCACAGTTGCGCCGAAACACCTTTCCGCAGCGGCCACAGCAGTAGGGCTTGATGTCTGTATGGGTGAGAAGGTGAGTTTTCAGGTTACTTCTTTGATTAAAGGTTCTTCCGCATGTGGGGCATTTGTGGGGAGACTCCTGTTTAGATTTGAAGCAAGCAAAGGATTATTCCCTTTATTTATATCGAAAGTCTGTTACTTATATCGCATAATTATCCAATTAACTCCACTCTATGGTCAGTTATGATAAAGACTGATTCACACAAAAATAAATAGGCTACTGTATGTATCTCTCACTGTCAGATTCTTCAATTAATTAGTCAGTTGGCCAAACTGGCCACTCGTTTTGTGAGACGGTTTAATATCCCCGTGCATGCAGGAGACAGTGCTTGTCAGGTGTATTATGATTCTAATATATCACTTAGACTGAATGAATTCATGGTGACCAGGATCATCTGCTTACCTGCATATGTAAGGTTTTATGGACGGCTAGAGTTCGAGACTGACAGAATCCTTTCCCACATTCTTGACATTTGAAAGGTTTCTCCTTGGAATGGATGTATCTGTAAAACATAAATAACACTTCAGATATCTAACCATGCTTTGTAGTAGATTTAACAACCCCTGGAACAATAAGGGCAAAAAATCTCGAACATGCAAGTAATGACGTCAAAATATATTTGTCAAAACGATAGTGACCCCACGGTGGTAAACAGAACTGCCGGAAAGTTATAGCAAAATTTGACAAGACAAGTCCCAAACACTTTATTCGGACTCGCACACACTGCATGCAGTTACGCGCACGCGCTCACACATGTAACACAGGGCTGAATTATAATAACGGGCAAAATAAAAATAAAAACACACTGTTTTACCTGTGGTCCCTGAGATGGTCCTGCCTCCTGAAGGCTTTGTGACAAATGTCACAGGTATAAGGCCTCTCGTCTGTGTGGGTCCTCTCGTGGATAAGGAGGTTGTAGGACTTGGTAAAATGCCTGCCGCAGAACTTGCAAATAAATTCCTTTTTAGTCTTGGATGGAAGCCTGCCGCGGGTGGGTTTTCTATCCGGAGACAGCTTGCTCAGCTCGGAGATGGTTCCTCCTAGTCCTGATGCCAACTTCGACAGATCCGCGGCTTTCGGTGGGTCCTCTTGGGTGGCAGCGAGGGCCAGGTTGGCGAAGTCAAACCTTGGCCTGTCCTTGTGCAATGAGGGGACGCCGTGCGCAACTTGTTTCGGGTGGAAGAGTTGTGCTGCGGCTGTGAATGGTAACGCTGGGAAGGGAATTCTGGGATCTACCAGACCCTGGGCGGCAGCCATCTCTGTAATCGTCGACCTAAGTCCTTGGATGTGCGGGTAACCAAGAGTCCAGTGGTTCATGTGCATGGTTTGCACAGCGCTTAGGCCGTACAGTCCCTGCAGCTGGTCAGCGGGGAAAGTGTTAACGGCCTGCAGGAAGGAGTAGTTTGTCAGCTGGAGGGCCGGGTGCAGTGGGATCGGGGCGTGCAGAGCTTTGCTCCCCATCTCGACTCAGACCTCTGCAGAAGAAACGGTGACAACCTTTGATTAAAAAAGTAAAAAAAAAACAACAAAGGAAAGAAAACTATAAACGTTTAGTGTGTGTAAATACCACTTAAGATGCATCAAAGGTTGACAAAGTAATGTCTGCTGTACACCTTATTAAAGATGCATTAGGTTACGTTATTTTGGCTACTTTAATTCTATCTTGGACAAATGATGATAACTGGGTAAATAAACAAATATTCCTGTTAAGATTTACGGATAATAAGTAGAACCCTACTATATTTAAAAAGAGAGAATATTAAAAGGTATATTACACTAGTGCATATAACAGTCATTTGTAAATGGTGATGCATTAACGTAACTTAATTTTAAATTATTAATCAAGACCAATTAATTTAAGTGGCACAACTATTCATGTGACATCTATTGAAGTTATAAATTACAAATACAGATAGCCTGTCTGTGACTAGAACGACTAAAACTAATAGAGGGTAAATATATTGATTGTTGTTGTTTCCGTGCTATAGTGTTGTACACTTTGCGGGCAGGTTTGAATGTTACTATTGAAAGTAAGTAACATGGGTCAGGGTAAACACACACATGCTGGCTGTTAAACAGAGCGTTTCTTTGATCTTTGCTATAAATGTGCCTTTTATTTAATGGCTGTGCAGAGCCAGTTAATTTAATAGGCCGAATATTTAGCTTTAAATGTGTTTTTTCCTGGGTTTCCTTTGGGTAAGTTAGCGTCGTAACAAAAAATCTCGTTCCTTTGTAAACAGTTTTCCTCTACAAAAAATAAAAGAAAAGGAAAGGTGTTAACTTCAAAAAGCAGAAGCTGTACCTGACTCACAAATGCAGGACAAATAAGATGAGCTAACAGTACATGGCACTAGATTTAAAGGTTACATGTTTTTGGGATTGGTAAAACATGTTTCCCCACACAGAAAAGTCCACCAATTTATCTTAAGAATACCGACAGTGACATAGAGACTGGAGGTAAGACAACGGCCAGTTGACCTTCAGATTTGTAAGAAAATGAAAATAAGGTGGGAAACCACTTATTTGTATTGGCCTATTGATTAGTTTTTGCTTCATCAGAATAAACCACAGTTTGACAGTCCTGTATTAAAAAATCCTAACCTGAAACTGACTTAGATTTTGGAAATATTCATATTTGGAAAGAGCTGCAGACTGAAAGTGTTTTCGGGCATTAGTGCTGGCTGGTATGTAAACTCGTTCTACTTTGCTCTCCCTTTCTGTATAGGTATATTTGAAATAATGCACAGGTGCACCTTGCATTTTTTATTTGCAACCTTTCTTCAACCTGTACACTCAATAACTTCATTTACACGTTGACAGCAGCCTAATAGTGTCTTTTCGTGTGTGAGTCCCTGTTAATGTATTTTCTGGCATGTTTTCAATAAGCAGTGACATGTATCTCAGACACGAAGGCCATTGCTTGTTTCAGCAATATTACGCGCTGTGGGCCAAAAGAAGTGCTGTAAAAACGTGGGTGAACTATGAACTCAAACTTGCGAGCATAACAGAGAATTCATCGCCTGTGGATATTTTTTCAATTCGCACTGTCCGTGCACAGTTTACTATTTTATTGAACCTGATGTTTACATGTTAACATGAACGTTAGTCTATGTTGATTTTTGACATTGTTTTTTTCTACAAGTTCTACAAGTGAGTTGACTGAGCTCGATTTGTTTGTCTACTGCAGACGATTGAGTTAAACCCTGTCAAACAGATTCTTACCCCGAAAAATAGTTGCCAAAAGTCCTGAAGTATGTCAATAATCCACAGTAACTATAGAAGCGACAAGCTCCAGTAAAGCGCCACCAAAAATTTTCAAGTTCCACGTCCAGTAAACTTTCATGTAGCCATACAGTCAACTTTGATGCTCTCGGTACTTTGCAGAGATGTGATAAGTTGTTAAAAGTAGTAAAGGAGGCGGAAAAAGTTCGGAGGAGACAGCAGCAGCGTGGGAGTCCCTTCTGGAGCTAAGGCTGGAAGTGTGCGTAATGCGCACCGGTCCTTCACTTTTCAGGGCTCCGGGACTCTGGAGCTCTCAGCCCGCCCTCCGACACGCCTCCCCCTTTCTGTATCATTAACTTCAATGTTCCTCTTCTGTTTATTTGTGTTTGGATAGCAACTACGGCTACAGACCAAGAGCGTGTTCAACTCAACCCGCTTTCCTCTGACACCTCGCATATAGCAAAAAGCCAGAGCTGATACTTTCTTTTGGAGTCATGATTTGAAGCGCAGGAGCTTGATCGTTTTTCCTCCAACACCATGATTTTGAAAACGTGCTTTTGGATACTTCAACAACTTACACGATTTTTAAAAACATAAAACCCATTTGCGAAGTAGAGGGCAGATGGAAGAGCCATTACATTACATTGCACTATTAGGCGACTTTGTGGTAAGAGTTTAATAAAAAATATGAAAGGTTTGTGAAAGATGAAAAAAACATGTTCGGATCAGCGGCAAGGTGAAGACATACAAAGTCAAAATCATTTCTCAAATTCTGGTTTTCAGGCATTGGGCTTTTCTTGTTTAATATTGCAAAAAAAAGGCCCCATGCGTATGTACAAACTATTTGTTCATCTTCATGAATACACCAGGAAAATGTACCTATAGGCTACCTGTATTTATTACAAACAGGCTCATTCCCACACAAGTCAGCCATATCCCGAATCAAGTGTTACATTACTGTGTTAGGAAAGAAAAGTATGTAATGATATAGTCATGCAGGCTGCCTTATTTGTGGAGTGCCCAGTGTTATATTGAAAGTAGCTTCAACCAAGATAATTCGCTATAAAAACATTTTGAAAAATTCATCCCCACTCTTACTATTATGTTTCTACTGTACATATAGGCCTTCTATTATTATCTTTTCAAACGTTCATAATAAGTGACAGACTTCATTGGATTAATTTGAAAAATCTTAAATTTAAATGCAGTTTATTTGGGGGTCGCTGCTTTAAATACAATGTAAAAAAAAAAAAAAAAAAATTGGCAGCACCAATGCAAAGTGAAAGTGCACCACTGTAGCTTACGATAAGTTGAGTGAGGAGCAGACCGCACTTGACGTAATCATAAAACGACATGACATTTCCTTTGTTTAATTTCCGATCAAATTGCAAATCACTGGATTGACAACTCAACAGAAGAAAATCAAAAAAGAAAAAATCACATATTGACTTTTAAATGAATGACAAACGACACTGGTCCAAATTAACTGATAAAACGTATTCTTTTTTCGATAATGCAATGATCTTTTGCCGTTGTTGATTGTCTTGTTAATTTACTAAACGTTAACACAGAAATACTGTGTGTAAGGTCTAGTGCAGCAGGGCTGTCAGGTTTTTAATTGCTGCAGACAATTCTCTTTTGCTTCTGAGTTGGGTCGAATGCAGGTCTGCAGCGCCGTCTATTGGGTCTCTAACAAAACAACAGTCAGGATCCTCTGCTTCTGAAATGTTTGCGGCTCCACATAACCCGTCAGAGTCACTCAACATTTTTATGTCTGTGTTGCTGGAAAAAAAAGTGAAAAAAACAAACAACAACAAAAAAAACAACAGTGGGAATCACTCGATCGCTCTTGTGAAATACTACAACTAATTATAAAACCAAATGATAAAGTCAAAGCAGACAAAAACTACACATTTAAAATTGACTCCATTTCATAATAACAACAGTCACTTGGAGTCTGTAAGTCCGATATTAAATGATAAAAAAAGACACTAGTCCCTCAAGATCTTAGTTCATTTAGATTTCATTAAGAGCTAATTTTTCTTTTCTTTTCTTTTTTTTTTTGTATAGAGCTGCAGAACACTATGTGCAAACAGCAGGCTTGTGGTTTACAGTCAGTTTCATGTCACCCAGGCCTCTTTCTTCCCTGTCAAAACAACCAGCACTTTCTGTCAGATTAAAATAAAATAAAAAAACAACAATATTTTACACAAGAGATAATAACAAGATGTCCTTTATATTCTTTGAGACATGCAGTCAACTCTGATAATGAAGTGTTTTTTTAATGTGAAATATGAAATGTTATGTCTCTTCTAAGAGAGGCTTAGAAGTAGTTGTAACCAGTCTCTGTCAAGCTTTTCAAACATGAATTAAATTGTGACAAAATCTAAATAATCATGATTTGTTATGAAGTCTTTTTCTGAAGATCAGAAATTAAGTTTGAATAAAGGGTGATTAAAAAAATAGATCTACAGTTTACTTTCTGTTGTAACAATGTATAAACCATTTAGACACCTTTGTCTACACACCAACATTTCTAACTATATTTGATCATGATATAAGATTATGCTCATATTTTGAACCTTATATCACGTTGCATTGGTAATACCTTACTGTATCTTACCTCTGTAGTGCTCACAAGTGGAATCCTTGATAAAAGCAGAGAGCTGCTGGACTGTCCTGGGATGTGACTGGGTCCGCTTATCTCTCCGTTTTGCAATGTCTCTGTGCATATTGGCTGACAGGAAGTTCAGGTCCATACTGCAGGAGCAGGGGGAGGTTAACCTGTCATTCTTACCTACCTACCTGCTGTGGTTTCAAAGCCCCCACATCTCCACCTACACTCTCTTCTTCCTGTCCCAGCAACAGCTCTGAGGATGGGTGTTTTTACTCGAAGACCCTCATAGTCATATTTTCCCCCACATCACACTCTTTTACTTTAAATTGTGCACTTCTAAAAAAGGGGGTTAGGTCTCTCTTGCCTTATACAGTGAAACATAGTCATATAGTGATTCAGTTTTTCTACATATTTCATTATACAAATTTATCAAGGAACAGTGTGTTTTTCAGGGTTTTTTTCCAGACATACATTTAAATAATCATAAACAAACATTAAAAGGAAAACAATTAACACATCTTATGTGCAGGAAGATATCTCCATTTTTAACCTTCTAACTTTTGGGGGTGGGGGGGGAAATGTCATTTAACAATTGGATTTATGATAATCCTTTTTGTTTTTAATGACATGGCAAGTTTTCACAAGTTAACTGTAAAAAGTTTACAGGTATTTCTAATGCTGTTGAAAATTCAATAGAAAATATATAAAGAGAAAATCGACTCAGGATTTAGATAAAGACTGGCTTGTGTAGTCTGAGGGGCAGGCATACATGCATTTTAAAGAACCTCTCCTTCACATGGCATTTAACGCTGTACTTTTGCTGTAATAGATTCATTCTTGTTCTTTTCATTGTATTGTACAAGATTGCCCCCATTTGGTTTACCCTGAAATTACTATTGCAGTAACATTTCATGAAACATAAGTCAAATTATACAGTGAGTGCATTATTGTCAGTTGTAAAAGGGTAATGATAAATGTTCATGATGCTGTAGGAAATTAAAATCCTTATTAACATATCACTTTTAATGAATAGTTCTTAAATTCAGTTTCTATCATACACAAATTATATATAGCTGTTTTTTTTGTATTCTGGTCTCTTCTCTTTAATCTTTTCTTTAAGTTCACAATATTCTGCATGACATACATTAGGAAATCCGAGCAGATAGATTCATCATTTATTTTTTTGAGTATAGGAACAGGGGACTGGCAGTGTTTGGGTTTAAACAAGGAATTCCTATTATTTCCGACATGATCGCTCCACCATCTGCTGTCCATTGCCACTATCTTCACTGGTCTACTGCCATCTGTTTAACAGTGCTCGGCACTTTTGCGTGACCAAATGTCTTTGCTCTCCGCAACGTCATCCACTTTGCCAGAGAAGCATAGAGAAGAAAACCACCATAATATCGTGCTCCTTCAACCAATAAAACCCACCAGTTAATACTGCTCAAGCTCAGCACTAAATCCCATTTGTCAGCAAATAGCTTTCCCTGTCTCTGTTGGCCAGGCGCTTCTGTATAGCTTCCTGCAATTGAAGTGACATCTCTAGTTACTTGTTGTCTGGTGTCTTTACATGCAGATTTAGGATTAATTGATGAGAAGGACCAAAGACATGTTAGATCAGAAGTGCGTTTATAAAAATGGCTTTGTTAAATTATCAGCTGGTTTAACTGATAAAAATCAACTCAATATTGATGTTTTGAAAACCACATTAATAAAATGGCTAATTAAACTATAAACTGACAATTTCCATTACTTTGTTATAAAAAATAAGTTATGGTCTTGTGCTTGAAACTTTAGATAGTACTGTACAAAAGAGGCCTTACTCTAAAATAACAGCTATATCAAATGTTGTATGTGCTGTGACTGTTAAGTAAAATGATCAGAAGTGGGAAAGAAATGAGTGTGAGTGAAATTCCTTTGTGGCTAACAGAAATGTGTATGTATCTGCCTATGTAATTGTTGGAACATCAATTAGTATAAAGCCAGTCTTGGAACATGTAAATTGTATATTCTGTAATTGGTATGCTCTGAAGCTCTTCATTGCTGAACTGTAAAAGGATTGACATTTTTTCAGCCCTGCAGGGATCATTTGGATTCAGCTGCTCTGCTGTTGCAAGGACTGTGTTGTTTTTCAAAATGTGCCTTATGCAGTACGATACCATTGGCCCACTCTGAGGCTGTCAAAATTAGATAAGCAAATGTTAATTAAATCATGATAACACACTTACTGGATAATTGTAAATGGGGCCGTTGGTAAGAACTTGTGTGTAGACCCAATTCTGTTTGGCTCAATGGTAAAGGTTTTAAACAAATTATTATGCTTACAAATTATGTTTATTGTTGACAGCAATATATCACTTTTTAGTTGTGGATGAGATTTCTCAGATAGAAAAAGAAATACAATAATACAATACTTTATTGTTAAATTCCTTGGACATTTGAACTATAGCTTACACAGTTGGTTCATGGATACAAATACATGAATAAACACATGACACAAATAAGGAGACTCATACACACATAACAGCATATCTGAAGTGCAAGCTGTTGCAGCAGAGCATGCACAGTCTAAAAAAATAACTGCATTTATGGAATAGAAGACGCACTAAGTATAAACAGTAGGGATCCTCTGCCTCATGCCTTATTGCCTTGCACAGATAACAGCTGTTTTGCCTGTTTACTCACTGATTGTTGACTGAATTGCAACCCAGTTCACCAGCTCCGTTCAATTATAAATCAAAGATTTTTTTCACATGAAACCTTTCTTACTATTACTCATTATGCATCTATCCTTTGTTTGAGCAAGAGGCGATAGCCCTGCATATGTCCTAAATGTGTTGAATTGTCTTATACTATATAATAGAATGCATTAATAGCTAAAGTATAATTCTGCATAAAACCATCTAAAAACGACAATACAATTATAATAACACTGAGTCATTACTCTGAAGGATGTGTTAAGTAGAAACTGTTTTTATCTACTAAAATTTTTTTATGAATTACATTCTGATTCAGAAACGGTATCACTATAGTGTATAAAAAATCAGCCAACATCAACATGTCAGTAACAACAAATGTGAACCTGAGCAATAGCACAGGTTTCTGTGTATCTGCTAATGAGCCAGGTCAATTTCAAACACTACTAAGGCAATTAAACTGACATGCCTTTAAATTGGTGTGCCTATAGTATATCAATTACTGTCAGCATTTACCAGCTTGATAGCATCATGTAGTTTACATTGCTGTCCTCTTCTCCAAGGCTATAGTGTGTATTGCCAATGAAGTTGGGTTGGGTTTTGCACAGAGGCCTAGGCATGTTTTCTTGTGCTCTAGAACATGCACCGCAACAAGGCAGACTTCCTGGAAGAGGGCTGGCTCCCTCTGCAGATAAAAAGGGTTTCTTTAACAATAATTCTTAAATGCCAGGTGATTTTTTTCCCAAAAGGGTCAAACTGTACTTGTACAGTCCTGTACTTTCTGCCAACGGATTGAACTATATCTTTCACTATGTGCCTTTAAGTTTGGCCATGGTAGTTCTGTAGGCTGAGAACTGTGGGGTTTAATGATTCCTTTACTTTGTGAACACTCTTGCCTTATTGCACATGCTCTACTGAATGGTCAATAGTGTTGTGGTGTAGTGATGCATTGCCTTTGGTATGCCTTTACAATATTCAGGATAAAAGAAAGTAGGAAAGACCTGGGGCTCAATTATTGTAAAGAAGCAATGGTAAAATAACAATTTTCCTTTTTATATCTCAAAAGTGTTAAAGTTTAGCAGTTAATTAATAAAACATCCCAAAAGTAATTTAAAAACTCACCTTGCAAATATGAAGACAGTCGAAGTATGAGCAACTACCACTCTCTAAAACTAATAAATAACATATTGTCTGAATTTTTAAGATTATTTCATGGCCAGGAGCAATTCTGGAATCAAGACTGTATGTGTCAGAAACGAAAAAAAGACAAGACATAGAAAATAACCATAACCAACATGAAAGTAAAAAACTAATTTGTTCATATTTAGATGGAAACAGGTATGCTATATAAAAGTTATGAGTGAGCCTAAGAAGTGCAGTGGAGCAGATGTTTGTTGTTGTTGTCCAATCATGTTAGATATCAAAAGCCATATAGCTGCTTTGAAAAGCTACTCTAGAAAGTGGAAAGAAAAGAAGACCCTCTTAATTTAGTCTCCTCCTTGCAGCTCTAAATCAGTATACAGTCAAATTAAGATTGACAGCACTCTTCTCATCTTACTGAATTTCCCTAAATGTCTGCAACAAACGAATGAAAAAATCTTGACTTTTTAAATGATTATCTGCGACCATTTTTGCTCGATTCCAGCTTCATTTTGCTGTACCTATCCTGCCTTTCAGCCTGCATTCTGCAAGGTTATCCACTTTGTTATCAATGTTCAGATTTTTTTGTAATAATGTTGGAGCATCGTTGTTGCCTGCACTCCCTGCGACTGATTAGCTCCCCCCAGCGAGTAAACCTCTCCCAGCACCTGCTTCCTTGGTCATGCTCATGTGATTTTAATTGGCTGATGAGAGATGTTAACAAAGTAATGGCAGCACATTATTAGCTTAAACCAGCAAATGGTACAATGTGTCATTAATTTTATAAGGGACTATTTTGATGGGGGCCAATGACCACTACACCCATCTTGTACCTGGGATGAGATAGAAATGTAGAAACAGTAATGGAAGCAAGTGATGGCAAGTTAAAACAGAGCTTGGCCTCAGAGAGTAAAGTAGACTTTGAAATATGGAGAAATTAAGGAGTTAAGGAATTGTAGAATAATTGAGTGACTGACGTTTGGAAAATCTACAGAAATTAATAATAAAGATATTTCCGACATAAAAAGCAACAATGACATTTATTGTGTGATTTCATATAATTACTTTTTTCTTCTCAACTTTTCTCTGTATGATGTGCCAGACATATGTGCTTTACAAAGAGACTCAGGAAATGGCTTTCCACTTAAAAAGTGGGAGCACATCTTGACAATATTACAAGGACCTTTGGCTGTGAAGGACATCTAAGACTGCTTTCCGGCAGGCAGGCACTTTTTCTCAGTTTGTAATTTGCCTACAAGGCATTATAATGCACTTATCATAAACAACTGTTGAGTAGAATCTAACCTTGACCTCTGAAATAAAAATATCAATTTTTATTTGTAAAAATAATTTTAGAAATAATTTGTGATTCATTCTCCAATGTACTTTAAATTAACAAGCAATGTATGTTTGCATTTATTTTGTGGCTACACATGCACAAACTCACTTACTCACCTCCAGTAACATGTTAAAGTGTCCTTAGGCAAGACACAGCTTGGTAAATTGCAAGACCTCAAATTGCTCTTGCAATTTACAGATGGTCTATTAATGCGAGTGGATGTAAAAGACCTGTTGAACAGTTGGTAAATGGTAAAAGGACTTAAGCTTATATCGCACTTTCTAGCCTTCTGACTGCTTTTACGCTGCATGTCACACCTACCCATTCATAACCATTTACACACTTATGGCAGCGGTTGCTATGCAGTGAGACCATCAAATGTAACTAACTCCATGAGCTGGGGATCAAACCCTCAAACTTCTGTTTGAGTACAATCACTACCAACTGAGCCACAGCTGCACAGTTGGTCATTTAACTCTGCCCTCAGTGTGTGAATGTTGTGTGAATAGTCAAATATGACCTCTATAAATTTGATTGGTCAGTAGACTGGAAGAGATTCCATTTACCATTGAACCCCACCCCAGAAACACACACATTCACTAAATTAATAAGGAGTTTTTCCCATCAGTCACTCGTAACCACTTCCCTTCAAGCCCTGTAAATCACCATATTTAACACATGCATTTACTTACTTGTGCATGTTTACAGCTTGTAGCAGTGAAAGTTTTGACCACCATCAGGGATATATTACAAGTTTCTGCATCTATACAGTTATGCATTAAATACAGTCATACAGTTTCAGAGCAACAGACAGGTTTTCTTTTCTAAAGGTCTACTTACAGTTTCTAAAATGGATTTAGGATTTTAATAGTGTTTTAAGCTGTTTACCACATACAGGTGAGAGAGGACTTATTGGTCAAGCAGGGGTTGGGCAGCTGTGGATATTGGCACGTTGCGCTGCCTCACTAAACTGGTCCTAGGGAGGTCCCAATGACCTGTTTTATACCAACACTGTTGCTTTGTCATAAAACCAGGAGGAAGTGGAGTCACAACTTGAGTATTTGTTTGAAGCAGTTGGAAAATGTCCTCTTGTGGTAAGGCTGTGTGAATATTGTGTGCAACTGTGTCTGATGGGAGCGGAAATGTACAGAAAACAGGCTACTTCGTTTTTACATTGACTTTAAATTGGTGCCCAGGTTCTGGTAAAATACTTGCCATACCACAGAGGAAAGAAAACCACACTCCCCTTTTATTTTTGGATGGAAAACTGTCTCCTGTCATTGGTGTTTGAATGCTGTAATTGGACGTAAAGGGGCCTGCATAGAGAGGTGTGATGCAGTGTTAAAACTGCACATATTTCTCACCTCTGTAGAAGCTCAAATCCTTGCTCTGGCAGTCAAGACGATGTGGTATTATTTTGCTGCTGCACAAAAAACTAACAGTGTCCTGAATGAGGCAGGTGAAGAAACCTGTGAAAGTTAAACAGGGTTCCAGGGGATTTAAGATTATTTAAAAGCCTATGTTACTTTAACTAAAAGAAATCTCTGCTTGCAGTTTGCGTCAGAGTGATGGATGGTGTAAGTGTGTTCCAGGATTATCTTTTATAAAATTAAAAAGGCCCTGGGGCTGGTCTGGGGAGCACATATACTCTCAGTCAGAGTGCTGGGCTGTGAACTAAGGCTTTATTATTAAACACCTTTGAGAGTGCCCAGAGCTTATGGAGGTCCTTGCATTTTTAACTTAATGCTCTCTGGTGCCTCTTATCACACGTCCTTGCCATTTGGGCATGAGATTAAAATGCTCCTAAATATTCAATTTATTACAAGTGTAAAATAACTCAATTATTATACACTGATAGCTTTTTAAAGATCAAATGTGACACCTTTTTAATGAGCTTTCATGTTTCTTCATTTTTGGCTTTTCTTTCTTTGCAGAAAGATTATACAGTGAATGTTATTCTTGAGAGGAGAGACAAAGAAAAAGGTAATTACGTTACACACAAGGTTACCTGTACATAACATTTGTTCTTGTGATGGTTGTAAAATTAATTGTCTTCTTAGTTTGTTATACCCCTTATATAGCATTTGAAGCCTTTCAGGTCATTATTTTAACTTCTTTTTTTGTTGTTGGTGTTGCTGTATTTTATTTTTTTTACTAGCAGGTAAAGAAGGCTGTTGTTTTCATAGAAAGGGGTGTTTTGTGTTTAAACAGCAGTTAGACAAAGTCTACAAGCAGATAGTAAACATTCAAAGTACAGTGCTCAAAAGTTAAAATGAAACAAAAAAAATGTCTACAATGAGTTGGAATGGAAGAAAGCTGTTGCTTCAAAGCACCCAATTCATGAGATTTAGCAGTTAGAATAGGTAATTGTGCTGACTAAACCCAGTGGCTAAGTATATGACAACCATATCATTGGAAATAACTTTTCTGCTGGAGATTTTCACTGATCTAACATCAGTCATGGGGCCACTGTCATTTAGGGCACTCTCCGTACAATGCGTACAATGCCTAAGAAAGCTTCACCCCTGAAGTTCAGTTCATTTGACTAGTGTGAGTGCTCTAATCTGAGATAAACCACAATACACTTTCTTGGTCCTGGCACAATGGGCCCACACTCACACTTGTCCCAGTTGTTCCATATCGTGCT
This sequence comes from Symphodus melops, assembly GCF_947650265.1. Classification (NCBI taxonomy): domain Eukaryota; kingdom Metazoa; phylum Chordata; class Actinopteri; order Labriformes; family Labridae; genus Symphodus; species Symphodus melops. The sequence goes on from NC_136695.1 coordinate 7,355,662, forward strand.
TAGGCACGTCAACAGATTGTTGTACGTTTTTTGCGATCTTACATTGAAAATGATTACATTTATATATTTTATGTAGAATTGTGACAATGACAATGTTTTCATTCAAGTAACTTAATGAATAAAAGATGGAGGATGGAGGGAGTTGAAGAGAGAACTCCCATGATTCCCCACTTTACCTTGATGTCATCTTTTGTTATTGTTTTAAGTGAGAGACCCCTTGCAGTGGATCTTACGCAATGTGCATTTCACTGATCAAGGTAATTTTTGTCATTTCATGTAATCGGTTGACTTTAGATCACAAAATATTTATCTTTTATGTTTTACAATTGTGAGCCCTTCCCACCTACAATAAGTTAAATATTATAAAAATACATATAGTTTTCTTCAGGGCCTTGAAGATGTGAAATAATCAATTATCCTTCAGAAAGGGTAATGTTTCCATCTGTTTCCTAGTTTCTTTCTCACTCAGAAAAATAGGATTTTGTTTGCGCTCATACTCTCAAATGTCTTTTCTTTTCTTTTCTTTTTTTTACTACTTATAAGTGCTATAACTTAATTCCTTTATGCACTGTGTTATAGCTCTAAGAATTTTTTTTTTTCCAGATCCCCACTGACAGAATTAACAGCCCAGTAGGATGTCCATTGGGGTTATTTTATTGGGCTGTGAATCCAATGTAAGCAATGTTCCTAACCCAAATCAAAAGTCAGACAGTAGGGGTCACAAGGGGTTACACCAAGCCCCTTTGGATAGACAGGTAGGGAACTGTAAACCTGGAAGTCCAAGAGCCCAAGCTTTGTGTGTTTACCTTGCTGCTTTTAAAAGTGATGTCACCACATTGTAAAAAGATACAGCTCTCGACGGCCCAGCCTTTTGTTACTATTTGAGAGAATAAACAGGCCAAGAGCATGAAGAGAAAGGGAAGGGCTCTGTTGCTGGAGGGTAGTGGAAAAGGGGCTCCTGTGGTGTATGGTAAGTCCAGGCAGTTGAAGTGGGCTGTGGGGATCAGTAATTGTCCAGGTGCTGTGAGATCAGGCTAAGCCTCTGTCAGCCAAACTTTGCTAACTGGAAAAAAAGGAAGTCCTGCCTATAAATATCAGCCTTCCCCGACCCTAAACCCTTCATTGTGTACAAGGCTTCAAAATCAATAAAAACACCAACTGCCATTGCCCTTAATTGTATCTATACGTATGTTTATAAATCATAGTGTTTGTTGTCTCTGAATCATATTCTCTACATCAGTGCCTGTCCCTAGAAATCTCTTTATACACCACCCCTTATCCCAGCTGTTTTGGAATTCTATAAATAATATCTTACATATTTCATAAGATTATAAATTTGTAATATATATAAAGTTCTTTGTGGCATTGCAACATAATTTCTCTTAACATAAAAAAAAGCAAAGCAGCAACTGTGTGGTGTAAGAGTAGCCGCATACGTAAAGGCAATGGAACAGCTTATGTTTTATGTGAGCTCTCATGGCTCAGACAGCTGTGTGGTCGCTGGGCTGTGTTAACATACTGCGCTTGGGGTCCCAGTCTGCACTGGAAGTGTAAGTTGAGCTCAGCAATTCCAGCCCAGCTGCAAAGGGAAGAAGCAGGCAAAATCTGGATCCCCAAAAAGAAACTCCCAGAAGTTTTTTAAAGAGTTTCCAATCTTCTGCTAAGAATCACAGTTTTTAAAAACAACCTTTTGGCTGCATTTCTCTGTAGTCCTAAAATACCATATTTGTGTTGACTGCAACAGACAATGCCAACACACTAACGTAGCTAACCACAGAAATAATGCAGCAAGTGTTTATGCCTCTTTGTTAGGTTCTCTGATGAGACCTTTGCTGTCTTGGTTCCGTCCTTTGGTTCTAGTGTTCTTGAGTATGGTGCCTTGCCATGGACTTTTATAAGCTTTTCCCTTGCCTCAAAGAACTTGGCCCAGGCTGGTCCTCCCAGGCACTTTCCCACTAATGAAGTGCACATTCTGCTGAAGCGCTTGGCTGCGCTTTGTTTCTTGGAAATCCCTTAATGGGAATTTCCCCTTCTTGAATGAATCCCTGCCTGCCTCGGTTTCTGCCACTGCCACTTTGGTTTGAGTGAATTCCCTCCTGAACATATTATTCATAAAACTTCTTACAATTGTTTGCCACTGTTTAACTGGTTGGCTGGCTGTCTGGGTAACTGGCTGGATGACTTGTTTAAGGGCTAACTTATAGCAGGAAATGGGGTAAGGTTTACTGGCTGACAAACTGAGTGACAAGTATGTATATGTATGTCGGTCAAGAAAAAAAAAACCTTAACTTGTTCTCAATCTCAAAATAAAAAAATAAAACAAACCATCTTTGGTGAATAAAGTGGTTCCAACAACTTGTTCCACTTATTTACAATGACTGAATAACACCTGTTCGTAAATGTGAACTGAAAGAAGATTTTATTCCATGAGCAGCCACCCAGTATCTAATATTCTGGAGCGTCTTAATCACTGGAAAAATAATTCTTGAATGTTTTTGTTGCACAGACCAGGGAGGATAAGCTAGACAAAATTCTTAAATCAACCTCGAAAGGTTTTATTCTTTCTGCATTTTATGAGGAAAATCCACCGGGAGAGTAAAGCTGAGAAAAACTGACAGAAGACAGAAAAAAGTCATGCGAAAATGGCTGGTTCTAGTCTGGCTGGATATGTGATGGTGAGCTTCAATTCTGCTGGGGCTTCACCTCTCTGAAAGTCAACATAATGAAAAGAAGTTCACTCTGGAGAATATGTCATATGATAAGCCCTGTCCACATTGGTTTTACTATTATTGGGTTAACCTTACTGATGCAAAACAAAAGATGGGAACAATAAAATGTGGACATGTTTATTTTTACATTTCTTCTGAACATTTTAAATAAAGTTAATGGTCAGGGAACTTTCTGAAATTTTACAGCCCCAAATGAGCATTTATTTTGTCAGAATTACATATCCTTTAAGAAACTCCAAAGCTGACAGGACAACAGTATGATGTAGACAGAAGAAAAACTTTCAGACTCAACAAGTACGATTTTTTAAAATTAAATCCCCATTATTAGTGTTTTTCCGCAACCAGAAGTTAGCATTTCTTTTTTGGGTGTACATTGCACTTTTCACAAGAGGCTCAGAACTCGTAAACAAAACCACGTGTTCAAAGATCGTTTAATCATTGGACAAAAAAGTCTGGGTCTGGGTAAAGCGGTAATCCTAAAATGAAAGCAAACAATCATGGAGATCTTGCGTGCTGCACTCGCCAGGAAAACATTGCTGCAGTTGCTGTTATGTTTGTAGTCTTTGTATTGGAATATGAAAGAACAGAGCGATGAAACACCAGTGAAAGTGTCTGAAAAATAGACCAAAGATTACGTCCGCGTCCTATATTAAAGAAGTGGACACTGTACTGCTAGCCAAACAATTATTTCACTTGATAAGCGAGGCAACGGGAGCCTGTTGTGTCCAAAACAGCGTAGATTTTGAGAACTGGCTCGGACTGTGGTCCGGTTGCTTTTACACCTCAAACGAGCCATACCAGGATTCCAGGAAGTGAACCAAGAACACCTCTTTGGCTGGGTCTCATTCCAGCTGTTTGGTGTGCACCCAAATTCGATGGTACCCAAAAGGTCCGCACCAGGGTTTTAGTTCGGGTGTAAATACACCCACCCACAAGTGTGTGCACACTGCTTGAAGCAGAAGTTAACCCGAGTTAACTGAGAAAGTTCATAATCATCTTTATGATACTCAATATGTCTAATGACAACTTAATGCTTTGTTGAGCCAGCTTAATCATTAAACGCCTGTGTATGTTAACTTCCTGGTATACCCCTCTAGTAGCAGAGAGTTTGAAAAAAGTTAGAAAAAACTGGCAAAGAACTGAAGGAACACAGAGACTTAATTCATATGGGGTAATCAGACACACGTGAGACGAACGAGACACAGGTGAAACAATACACAAATCACAGGACAGAACACACAAAGACAGGACGTGAAGGAAAAGTGTGTGACAAAATTAAACAAGAACTAAAAAAAATACTTCATGAGACCACCTCAATAGACAAAATAGTCGGCTTGTTGCAATCAATTTCTTCCGTCTGGAGTGAACAGTCACTTAAGGAGGGAATACACTGTGCAATGTTTTCGATCCTTTTTAAAATCTCAGACTCAAACTGCACGCGTAAATTTCATGTGATAAAAAACCAAAGCTCATGATCTATGTGATTACACTGTGCTTGGCTGCAACCTGATTGCTCACACTATAAGAGCGAAATAAACAAATCCGGTCCCCAAATCCGGAAGAGGACTGCAGAGATGCTCATGAAGGAGAAACCTGCTGTCTTGGCCATTTGTGCCATTCTTTGCGCTAAAACATTAATAAATCTCAACAGCAGTGCTTAATTTGTAAACCCTGCTGTCCCGGAGCACAGACAGAGTGTCTCACCTGCACGGCAGGAAGACGAGTGAGCACTTATTGCACGTTGGAGCTGTTTGGAAAGACTACAGTCTGCAGTGTAGATCCCACTATTCTGTGCTAAACTGATTTACATTAGAAATGATGGTTGAAGTTTCTGTTTCATATCTCTCCACCTCTGTCCGTAAAGTTTCACGTCTCTCCACCTCTCAACTAAAATGCTAAAATCTAGAATATGTAGTTGCTGCTCTGTCTGACAGGATGATAAAACGTCTTTTGTTTCTTTGATCATGTTGAATACTGATCCACGACACTTCAATGTGTGCGCAATGACATAATCTGACCAGCCAGGAGTTGTAGGCCTGTCGCTCCACAAAAACTACTCGTTAGTAAGTTTACATGTTTTAATAACCTGATGGTTTAAAATGTGCCTGATTTGCACGAACAATGTGCCTGATTTGCACGAATAGCAACAATTTCATCATCACACTCGCCACTCTTTTACAATTACAATAACAATTATTTACAGACACAGCATCACAGCAGAGAATATTATTAAAACCCTTGTCCGATCTGTTTATTTGGAAAAACAAACAAAACAACCATTGGTCCTTAGACATTGGCAAAATCACTGAGACCTGACAGCAATCTGACCTTTCGCTCTGTCCATCTTTATTTTATAGATTTAAAAATGCATACATGCAGAAAAACAAGAGATTTTCAATTATTTAAATGCAAAAAAAAAAGTCAGAACAGATATTATATTGGGCCAAATGTAATGAGAGATTTGGACAGTGACAAAGGGGCTGAATCCGAACAGGTGCCAGTCCCAATCTGGTAGGTAAAGGATCTTGTTGCGGCAGGATTTGGCACAAATTAAGCACTGCTTTACAAGCCTGGCCTTTATGTCCTCAGTTCAAATCACAAGTTGTGGTGGCATGACATGACTACATGCTTCTGGTTTTTCTGGATGTGGTAATGTTTACATCTTTTAAGCATGTGCATTGAGGGGAAACCCCACTGATCTCAGGTGAATCACCTTGTAGCTCTGCTTCAACTGTGCAGTCCCCTCACGAGGGGCAACCAAAATATCAAACAGGTTTGATTTTCCTGTGACCAGTTGATTGCCAGTCAGGAGGGGTTTATCGATTCGGTGCTCGTTGCCCCATGTATACTACACAACTCATGATTAAGCAGAAATTCTGGCAAGACTTGGAAATCAGCCAAAAACGGGGGGGGAAATCGCAGTGTATCCGCGCCTTTACTAGACATTACGTTACACACTCGCATAAGTGCTGCACAATGAAATAAAGTAGATACTTTATACTACTTTGAGAGGTTCTGTCATTTGTCGTTTCTCTAGAGAACAAGTCCCTTGGCCAGAATCATGATGATGATTGCTTAGCTTTTATGATTGCTTAGCAAAGGTATCCTTCATGTGTATGCACAACCTGCAGCAGTACATTACTATAGCCTGGACTGATACCATCTCACAGCAGTTGAGAGATGCAAACATAGTTATCATCAATAAGAACACAGATGAAAAGGCCATCTGTAGCATAGTAGGGAAATATCAATCCTTTTTTCTTAGGTGTTGCTATAAAACTCATCAACAACGTAACAAAGTCATGCTGCCTGGATCAAAGTGTGTATGTGTATGATCTTGTCAACTTGACAGCTTCAGGAAAATGCTTTATCAGGAAGGTCCATTGCCAGCACCTGTTAATGTTGCCCTCACCAAAGCTGAATTTGTAAAGACAGCTCTGATAGGATGTCCCCGTGAAGTTTCAAGTCTGGAAACATTCTTGGCCAGTTTAATGACAAAATGATTACATAGATGAATAAAGGATCATGAAACCTTCAGATCCGTCCTTTACACAGGGGTTAAGGATGTGTGTCTACACCATTGCTCTTTGACATCTTTCTCCTGTATTTATAAAAAATTATCCATAGCAAGATTGAAGACAGTAGTGGTGTTGCATTCGACTTTCGACTGAATGACAATTTTAAGAATCAGAAGGCTCCACTAAACCTGTTTATCTGCATGTTTTGACCTATAGGCAGAGGTGGGACAAAGTCATTTGTTTACAAGTAAGTCTCAAGTCTTTGGTCTCAGAGTCAAGTCCCAGGTAATGACGAGCAAGTCTCGAGTCGAGTCACAAGTAAACACAGGCAAGTCCAAAGTCGAGTCAAAAGTCCTCACCTTTGTATTTCGAGTCCTCAACAAGTCATAAGCTCTCTTTACCAGATAAAATGTGTTTTTAACAGAGTAATAATCTGTTACAGTTACACAAATCATTGCTATGTATATGGTTTCATTTAGCCTACTTCTTAAAATAAAGTAACAACATCAGTGTTACTGGCTCTGTTTTATGTATTTTTGCTTAATTCTTTTTCTTCCATTTTTAATTGTCTGAATTCTGTGTTGAACAATGTGTTTCACTTAAACAGATCACTGGTTTGGATTATTTTAGCTCAGGTCAGGAAATTGTCAAATATATTTTTTGCTGGCATTTTTTTAATTGTTTAACTTAGTAGTGGCCATGCCACCCTTACTCCTCTGTTTTAACAGTGTGTGCAGATGTTCCCAGACTGCAGCAGGCTGTGAGTGAAGGGAGAAAAGTGAAATCACCGTCTGACCTGATTATGTACGTTCCTGAACATAAAGACTTGGTTCTTACCATGCACAGACCGTAACTATTAAAGTCCATACAGATCACGGAGTTAGTAGGTGCGCGTGATGGCTGGTGCTCTGGTGTGTTTGCGTGCATTTCAGCTCGCACTAAAACATGCAGGCAAGCAGAGGAGCAGCAGCAAGAAGCTGCAGGTACACCAAACTCGATAAAAAGTCATCATATTCATAAAAAACACTTGATATTAAAAGCGTAGGGTTTATTTTAAATAAATCCCACCCATTTGGCAACAAATCCCATATATTTTTAAGCAGCGTTGATTATATTTTCAGTGTAAAACTCTGTGATTCCGTCAGTGTTGTATGCATCGTGGAAATCAAAGGGACCTAAAATAATAACATTAAAACCTCAAGTATTGTTGAGTCATTAGGCTCAAGTCCAAGTGAAGTCACGAGTCATTGGTGTTAAAGTCCAAGTCAAGTTGCAAGTCTTTCACGATGTTGTGAAGTCGAGTCCAAAGTCATCAAATCCGTGACTCGAGTCTGAGTCCACACCTCTGCCTATAGGGAGCAGGGTCCTCATGCACCTTTATAGGTGCACAGCTTCCCTACTGTAATATACTCACAAAATTGGGAAAGAACTCACCCACAGAAATCTCCACATGTATAAAACAGTTTGCACGCCTGTTCCTGTTCGCCTTTCCTTTATACATGCGAAATAACGTGAAACTAAGCACAGCTGCACATGTCACTTCACGCCACTTTGTCCGCCATATCTCCTAAACAATTGTGCCAATTACTATCAAAACGTCACATGCTGCAACCTATGGGCCAAATAACAACATAAATGTAACAAAAGAAAAGGGATTTCACTGACTGTGAAATAAAGGTGCTTTAACAACACATTTTATTTGGTGTTTCAGGAATTAGACTCAATAGACTGTGCACTCCGGAGATGCATGAATCCGCTGTGCCCCAGATTGACTGCATAGTGGGCACCAGTCAGGTTGGTCCTCACTAATGCTGTGCTGGAAGTCCAAGTCAATTCATCATTTCAATATCAGGGGATATTTTTTTTGTAACAGCATTAACACAACATCCAGAAGAGTGTCTGCCTTTGACAGACTTTGGAGAATAGTAAAACAGAACAAGACATCTTAGACAACCGGTGCTTGACACACTTCCACAAAGCTTTCTCTAGTGTAGCATATCGCTTCCTTCAGAAATACTTTAAATGTCTTCTACAGACAAATGAGGGTTGACAATAGAAAAAGAAATGTACAAAAAATGTATGCCAATTAAATCAGTTTTCCTTAACTTAATTGAAATATATTTTATTCACCAGCACCTAATTAAATCCCTTGATGTTTAACTAAACATCTACTGTTAATGCTGGCTGGGTGGTCCATGGTCAGTGTAGTTTAGTTTTTCCCTTTTGCTTACCTGGCTGCATTACTTTTTGTACACTTTGACATATTTGCTAAGCACTTCATGATTTAAAAAGATCCATAAAATTTAAAGGGCCGTGCCCCCCAAAAATCCAATTGACTCAGATCGAAGTGGGCTGAGTTATGAGGAACAAAGTGGAGTTCAGTGGAGAGATGACTGGAATATATATAAAGAACAATTTTAAACCTTATGTTACCCCATTTAACAGAAATTATGAGAAGAAGAAAAAAGAACGAGGGTTGAGAAGGAGCATGATATTTTTTTTCTATCCACAGCTAAGGAATCTGCAAAATTCATCATATTTTTTTATGTAAAGGATGTGAAGAGGAACAAGATGGTTTGTTAATAGAGTATTAAATGCTTCACAGGGTCATCCCTGTTCTTGTTAAGCCTCCAGTGGCTTGAAAACCTTTTATCAACACTATCTTTTCTGTTTGACCTTATTGCTGTTTCCTTACTGTGATCATCTGTCAAGTTGAGCCCAAATTTAATTTTGGCTGCCAAGAGATTTAATATAAATACCCCAAAGATGGCTGTCGAATGAATAATGGAATCCCCCTCAGAAATAGGGTATTGTATCCACTAACAGCTATTTTTTTTTTTTTTTTTTTTTTTTTTGCACTGGTCTTATCCACTACCTGGCCCCGAATACTTATATGATTTTCTTCAAGAAAAACATAGAAAGAAATAATAAAATGTAAGATAATCATTTCCTGGCATAAGCAGTAGATCTATACCTGCAAATCCTATCTTTGAAAACCCAAAAGAACTGCTTACTTACTTACTCCTTAACTGAAAGCACTTGTAAGCCAGTGATAACAATATCTGACACAAGTTTTTTTGCACCAGAACGTTGAAAAAGCTTAACTGTGTTGAAAGTTTTGTATAGAAAATATACAGTGCCAGAGTAAAAGTTTGAACAGAGATTTTGTTTTTTAGACTAAAAAGGCCACTAAAACAACAGAACTGTTTTCCGTAACAGCTTTGAATTAACTTTTAAAAAAAGCAAAGACATTTAGGATTGAGGGGAATGCTGCTGTAAAAACTCTAGGTTTACTTTTAATCTCCTCTCTTGCCTAACCTATTGAGTGCCGATATAGGAAACTAAAAGAACTGAAATTGGCTTTTTTTCCTTGGAAAAAATGATTATATGTGTTAGAACTGTTAAATGGTCAATAAGGATATGACCTGCAGATTTTATAAGTCTGGTTGTCTTTGAAGAATACCACAATGATATGCGTAATCACATCCTTATCAGTCAATTCAGTGTGGGAAAAACTGTCTCACAAAGAAGCTATGAATAAGTTGAAGTTATAAACAAATGATGGGGATGACGTTTAAATGCTGCCCTTCTTCATGTGGTCAGAGAGGTTTTATTTTGGGCTTACTGTTCTTTGCTACCCATATGCAATCACTGAAACAATCTCAGCATGAGCTTTTTTTTATTAGAGCACATAAAGTAAACAGACCCAGTGAATGTTTTTGATAAGTACAATTTGCTGCTTTGCTCCTTTCCAAGCTGCGTCTTGTGTTCAGCCTGTTGTAAGTTAATTTGCCAAATCAACTGAAAAAACAGAAATCTAATGGAAAACACTGCCCTGGCATCCACACAGCATACCAGTGGTTGTCTAAAGAATTGGAGCCCTTTCATGCGGTGATTGCATGGTTTTAATTTGAAATGGAGTTTCCGTAAAAAGAAGGCTCTTTTCAGTTTTGTGCTTTACTAATTTAATCTCTATTTCCTATCATTTGTAGTTTACATTATCAACTTTGTGAGTTTTCCACTCTGCAAATCAATTCAGTCTCAAAGAATAAATTCCTTGGCTGTGTTGCTTTTGCACTTCAGGTCCTTGTCAGTGCATCACAAATTTAGACCAGTGAAAGAGCACAGGTTGAGCACATTGGTCCCAATGTCAAGGCCCCTTTCACTCTTGTGAATATTGATGGAGCCTATGTGTAGTTGGTTTAGATGACTGACTACTGCTATTCAACTGCTTTGGACCAGTCTGTGGGTTCCTGTTGACTGTGAGAAAAATGATTGTGAGGAGAGGTCACTGGTCCCTGTCATTAACATTGTGGATTCAAAAATTGAGGAGTTCCAAAGTCATCCTTACTGTCCTGGGCTGACCATCCATAGAGGAGCTTCAAGATTGATTTTAAAGTTGGTAAGTTTTGTTGGGGAAGGAAGGAAATAATGTAAATAATAATTTACAGAAATAATGTAAACAAGATTAGTTTTCCTCTCATGCTGCACAGCCAGCTTCCATCTATAAATCTGCCAGCCAGCTCTGCATTATATCAATGTGGGCCAGAAAAAGAGATCTCAACCATAAGTGCTGTGTGTGCCCGTCTTGCAGTCTATAGTACCTTGTGCCACGTCATCATTTTTATTCATCTTGTTACCTGTTATAGTGCAAGTACAGTATGTTATTATGTTTTTCCATCAGTATCTCCATGTTTGTCGAAGCAGACCTTGGTTTCTCCCTCAGCTTTAAAAAACAAAATGAACCATATTTGTTACTCTTCGGAATATATTCCATATGCCAAAATATACAAGCCCAGCTTTTTTAACCTTGTGCTGTGATCTGTTTGTTTAGAGTTGAAATGCAATGAATCTCGAAGCAATGGCCTATAACATTGCCTGCCTAAAAGGCAAAGTAATGACACTGTGTGCTTGTGTTTTTGGAAGCCGTGAAACCACAGCAGGGAGCTCCCCGTAACTGCTTCCTTTTAAGTGCTTGCCATTACTCACATCAGAGAAATATTGATATGTTTTCCCTCAGAACTGCTTACCCGCCGTATGATTTACTTAGATAAGCAGTTTAAGCAGAGGATCTTTGTTCATATTGGTGCATCTCATCTGTAATGGAAGCTTCAGTGTTGACTCAACAAAAAGTAAATTACATAATTTTCTTAAAGAAAGTTTACATTATTAACTGTTAAAATGTTGTTGTTTTTTTACAACACCCTTGTATAAAACCAATTTATCATAGTACAACCTATAAAGATACCAATGAGTTCACTACCCTTTTAAACATGAAGACATGATGACATGATTTAATTCTTTGATGGGTAGCTGGTGACGTAGTGGTTGGGCTATCCTTCACTATCCTTTCTCTCAAATAAAGGCATCAAAAAGCCCAAAATGAAATTCTCCTTTAATACTTAAATAACTGAAAAGAGTAACATGCTGATATATTTTGAACCAGACCTGCATTTTCTCACTCAAAAGATACTCTTGGATCAATCATAAAGAACATGAATTTCAGAGGAAATCAAAGTCTTTGCTTGGAAAACAATCAAATGAAAATGTCAAGGAGACTATATGCAAAAGAATACTGCATTGCCTTTATCCAGATGCTGCTACTTGTTTGGAAAAGTATAAGCAGCCATTGAAGTGTTTGAGTTCCATGTCTCTACAACATGCAACTATGCCGGAGGATAGCTGTACACAGATTGATTTTCAAATCTTAACCAATTTTAAAGACACAGGGACAGTCCTTGATGCCAATTGTCGCGAATTTGCATCAAACCGCTTCCACTCCAAATGCAGCCAAAATAGTGTTCGTATTCCTCCACATCCGGTTGATGCACTTTCAATACATACCTAGGAAACTTTTGCAAGCATTAGATTGTCATAGGACCAGTTGGAGACCGAACAACATCTGTTTGATGTGCTATGTATGTGGTATTTTTATGTAATATCTATTTATGGGCCATTTTTAAATAAACGTTCTCAACTTAATTTAGCATCTACTTGAAAGCAGAAATATGGAAAAAAATGTTTTAATTCTTGGAAACAAATTCAGAAATGTGTAACATGGTTCTTCAAAAAACACGACAATACGGCCAGAGGCAAGACAACATACCTGCTGTTTGTAGTGATAATCTCACAGTGATTACTCAGGCATGAGATCTCACTGAAACTTGTGTAATCAAATGTGACTTCAGAAAAAATAAATATGGAGGACTTGTATATTGTATTGCATAAAACATCATAATGGCCATGTTGTTGTTGCCATAATTTGAAGAGATGTCGTCTTTTTCAATATCCCACTTTGGTATAGAGCAGTAAAATAATCATATTGACAACACACATGAGGAAAATTTGGACAATTAAATAGATGCTGGCAGCCTCTGGGGGGATTCATAGTTTTGGTTATCCCTGCTGTTAAGTGAGATACTACAGATCTCCCAATTGAAAAAGCGCTTGCACCAATCAAAGGAAGAGTTATGTGTAATTGTTGGTACTACTAAAACAGACTTCTCAATGTTTCATACAGGCTGCCGTTGTTAACATTAACATGGGACTAACTGATAAAATACAAATATAAAGATGTCCTACTTACTTCTGGAAAGTATGGGATACCCCATATAGAATTATGGTTTATAAACGGTGCTATTTGGATGCCTAAACAACAGAACTGCTGTAAAAAAAAAAAAGGTTAGCTTAGAGCCCTGATTTTAAAGACAAGTTGCTTTCAGAGAATGGCTGTAATGAAATTAATCACATTATAGGTAACAGTGGCAATAGTCTCTTTATGTTCTTCTCCTAAGTTGCTGTCTCTCATTTTCAGCCTTTAGATGAGGGTGTCCTGTTGGGAATGTAATTAGCACATTGGGTCAGCTACATAATACTCACTGTTAAAAGGGATTGGCTGCAAACTAATTGGTATAACATGACTGAAAATATTGACCTTCGTATTTCAAAACAAGGTTCCAATTAACTTGTAATAAGGCCAAAAAGCCAGGACCTTGACAGATGCTCCACATGCAGGAGGAAATGTGAAACATGCCTGAGTTAAAGGATAGCTTTTCTTTACTCTTATTAATTAGTTGGAGTGTAAAGCAATTAGGATGGGTAAAATATGCAGAGTGATCTTGCCTACATTAACATTTAGAATAAAGGCTGACTGCAATGGAGATGTGATATTAACAATCAATTAACAAATTAAATGTATATATTCACAGCTGTTGGAATGGTCTTGGGCTGGGGGTCTATAGCCCATTTTATAACTATCAACAGTTGCTTGGTGGCTTTGTGATGATAGTGTCAATTGTAATGATACAATTGAAAGATGCAGCACAAGGTCTATGTCAATCTTTATATCTGCACCTCACAGCAGGAGACTATCCCTGTCAGACGGGAGAGATCACGGGCAGTCTTCCGAGGTAAGGCATAAAGTAACATAAAATCTAAAAGAAACGGGAGAAGCAACAGAGTCTACGCTACTATGGGAATATCTGCCTTTTTTCAAGGCTATAGTTCAGCAAATTCACAATATCAACAAAAGAGCGGAGAAGAACATGCTGAGAGCAGATGCAGCTGTTTAATCACGTGCACTGAGATCGTAGCAGTCGCGTGCATGCAGCAGTCTCTGCACCATGCACCGGTCAAAGGACATAAAAGCCAACACCCTCTCCTACTGGCCAAATGTGAGATATCCTGATTATATACTGCTGCATTCTCACATCAGCTCATTCGGACTTAGATTTAGTTTTCTGCACATGTGAATGTACAAATAAATATGCCATGAGAAATGGCCAATGCTGTGTTGATAGCAACAGATTAGACGTACAAAGTACAATACTTCCTCTTGTATTATGAAAAGTGAGATCACACTCTTTCTGTGACTGATTATTCCGACTGGCTACTGTGGCTTTGGCTTACCTTGTTAGCTCAGATAAGGTTTGCTTTGTTATAGCTTTATCAGCAAGGATATTCTTTTTAAATGACTAAAGTCATCATGGAGATACCTAACTAAAGTGCTTTCAACACAAATACAAAACTTAAGAGAAACATGTATAAATTACTTCAATAATGTTGCTATTTTGCACTTATGTAGTTAACAAATAAATAAGTATACACTTACATATGTGGCAGTAAATGCGTTTGTCATTTAGCTAATGACCACTAATATACATTGATATGTGTATCAACGTGTGTGTGTGTGTATATATATATATATATATATATATATATATATATATATAGAGAGAGAGAGAGAGAGAGAGAGAGAGAGAGAGAGAGAGAGAGAAGAAGAAGAAGAAGATGGGTGATACTTGTATGACAGAGGAGTTGCACATACCCCTGGTCCCCTATTGACATGCATGACAACATGGTGTGTCTCGAACAACACAATTTTGTTCCCTTGTACAGAATATCTTATAGACCAGTGCAACTTAAATTCTGCATTTAACTGTAAATCAGTTAAAAGTCTGCCTTTTTTTAAAAAAACAAAAGGCCTTCTTCAAACCACATGATGACCTGGCTTTGACTAATAGGACTGATGCTTTCAGGAAGTTTGTTATTTCACATTATATTGTGTACTGTCTCTTAGATCTCCATGCCAATAACCATGATCCAGTAGGCCTACAAAGGGTTGCCAGAGTTTTAGATTTGGTACAGGAACTAAACTGAGCCACCTGATGAGATACAGAGTGTAGTTCTGGCAAGGGATGGACCTGTTACTCTCTGCTGAATCAGCACTGTTTGCATCAGACCATTGGGAGCCACATGACACCAGCTGACCTGTGTTGAATTATTGTTAATTCAAAAGGAAACACATATCTGTGGGCTGCTCGGCTGACAGGAAGACATGTCACTGACGAGATGAGAAGATGGACTCAGTAGATTAAATTGAATCTCACAGAAAATGGACGGCACATTTTTTCTCCCTTTCATGTCACTGGGGTATTATCAAGTTGACAGTTTTGTGTATTTGGCTTCTTCTTCTTTTTCTCTCCCTTCCTCCTCCTCAACATCCTCCCTAATTCTTCCTTCCCGCTATTTTGAATGATCATGAGTCCAAAGAATGTCTTTCTGCAAGTGTTTAACAAACTGGTCTTTGAAGCACAGTCCAAGTGGCTGCTTTGTCTGTGCTTTGTTGTTCTAAATGCAAGCTGTATTAAATCACCTCCAAGCTCTGGCCCGTGTGTTTCATCTTCTCCAAAACCCAATCTACATTCTTAAGCAGGAAGTTCTGCAGTGCTTGCTGTCTAGGGACTCAAATTTGCACATATATTTAAATGCAGCTCTAATAGCACCAAAACAATTACAAAACTGGTATTTGTGTCTTGTTGAGAAAATCCCCTTTGCAGACATTATCAAGCTATAGGCCAGACTTGACTGAAAGAGAGCGAGATGCTTCACAATCACTTTTAATAAACACATTTCTTCTTATACTCTTCAGTTGCGTATTGTGAATTTGTAGCCTAATGATTTAGAATAACTGTAATTAACTCAGGGAGAGATATTTTTATACAAACTACTTTTTTGAGTTTTATGAGATTAAATTTAGAAATTAACAAATGGACGTAACAAACCAAAGAGATTTAAAGGTTTTAAAGGATAATTTTTGTTACAAACACATCAATGAACAAGTAAAACAGCACAATTAATTTAAAGCACTGGTGAATGTTTTTAATTTTTTCTAGAAATTTGTTTTGCATTTGACTCTTTTTACTGACAGACTTTTAAAAGGTAGTGAAATGATGAAGGGACAACAAAAGACATGTAGATAACCAGACAGAGGAAACACACCTTACATTTACAGTCGGGAATAAACAGTAGTTTATGGTTGGAGTTTCACTGCCATGTTGCATAAACAGTTAAGCAGGCCCATTGAAAAAAAGAGGTTAGGTATATTGTCTTATAAACTGTTTGAATCTCACATCTCAAAGGCTTTGAGTAATCATGAATAAACAAGAATTATTCCACTGCAATTATAATCCTGACAAAGTCAATAGGACAAGGATAAATCCCCTCAATAGTTATTGATTGTTTTAAAGCGTCTTTAAACTGGTCACAAAAAATGAATGATTGCATGTGTCGAGATAACTATTTTCCACAACTTCTCAGTCCATATAACTTAGTATATAGGATAGAACAAAACTACTTCAGATAACTATCTAGACTATAAACAAGATCCCCTCCTATGGTCTGAGAAAAGATGAGCCTCTCTTATCAGCTAACCCAGTGCTTAGCCTTCACCTCTGCCTTATACAGACTGGTATCTGACTTTCGTCAAATAGCTACCCCAATTTTATGGATTTACCACCCTTTGTGTGTGTCTCCTCACCTATGATAGCGTTCAAAGGTGCATCCACCCTAAGATAACAGTTTACAGTAGTTAATTGGTGATTAAACGACTAGATGTCCTTGTAAAATGTCGCTACCTGTGTTGTGGTGTTTTAAAAACGTTTTTAAAGATGTAAAGAATTTCATTGGGGTTTTAAAGTAAACTTGAGTTGGTTTAAAGGCTGTTTATTTGCTACCTTGTAATGATAAAACCGTAAAAACAGATGGCAAGTGATGTATCGGTCTGCTTAAGATTGTAGTTTGTATTTCTACTATTTATCTACATACGTTGAAGGGCTTGTTTTTATCATTTCACACAGCTAAGCCAACTGTTTCCTGTCTTATGGCAAATCAATTTCTGGCTGATGGCTTATAATGTATGAACAGATATGATTCTTGAGTAATATTATATTTGTTATCTACTAAATTTATTCCAGAATACTACATTACAAATGTCAAACAATGTCTATAAAATGCTCTCTCTGTGGTGGATTTCTGTTATCTCCATTGACTTTTGTGGGACAATTTGGATCATTAACTGTAAAAAGATACAGAAAAGTCAGCTGAATAATTAATACAATTCTGATGTGCTTTTATATAAGAGTTTCATGGGAGTGCTGTAATAAATGTTATTGTGAAGATGTTTTTTGGTGGCACTACCTGAGTTTCTGTAGGCCTACAGAAAAATTAGCTTGTGATTACAATAGTTAACATAGATTATGAAGGATGTACAGTTTGTGCTTTGATACTATATCCACTGGCCAGTTGATGGTCAAACACATGCATCTTAATCTATTCTAATTTAGGAGAGACCAGAAAATCCTCAGCTCTGCCAGAGTTTGAATTTGTTCAAAACCTTTAAGGTGCAGTTGTCGCTGGCTTTTCAGCATGTCCCCAAGACACCCCCACCAATGCATCCCCTTCCTCTTCCCCTCCTCACCTCTTCCTCTCCCCTTAACTCTCCCTCTCTTCCTTCTCTGTGAAATATTTATAGCTGATGGCAGATAAGATTATTTCAGCCTCGAACCTCTCAGTGCCAGCTGCTGCAGACCTTTGCTCACAATAAAGCCTGCGATGCGTTCCAGGCAGGGAGAAGATTGTTTTATTTGGAGCTCATCCTAGGTCTATATTGATAAAAGGGTGTGGTGTAGAAAAGCATGACACCATTGGCTTTTTTGGCTCTGCTGTAAGTTGTAAGAATTTGCAACTCTTAATGTTGCAATTTCTTTATGGATAAAATGTTATGTTTTGAGTTCAGACTTAAATCTGAGACTGAGATTATTAGGTTTTCATTGAAAACCCCCCACAAAGAATCTTGTTAGATTTGAGAAAGTCCTGTAAGCACTTTCACGTTTGCTAGATTCAAATCATTATACAAATCATTTTTTAAACACTCAGAGAAAGATATGACCAATATCTGACCCCTATATTAACTTCAATGCAATAATTGTATTTATTGTTATGAAGTGTTTACCATAACTGTTTACTAATAACATGGGCTCATGAAGTTTTACGAAACAGTAATGCACACTTTTGGAGATATCATGTTTTCCTTTACCTTTGTCAGGGCTAAAAGTTGAAAGTATATCTTTATTAAGGCATATATTGTCATAAAAAAGGCCAGGAGATTTACAAATTTGTGCCTCCAAAATTTCCAGCGCTTTGCCTAGAAGAGAAAACTATTGCAGATTCGCAGATAAGAAAACAATAGCAACAATTTATCAAGATTCCTTTCAGCTATTCTGTATGAGCCATGCAATTAGAACAGCAAAGTAAAAGAAGAATCTTTGCAAATTTGGTGTGTTTAAAAAAGTGTAGTTTTTGCTAATGACATCCAACAATTGTATTGCACCTCTCTTTTGTTGTCATTAAAAAGAGTTCATTGACATAACATCTGCAAGTTCAGAAGCAATATAAAGAAATGCATGGTTGTTTGATGTTGTCAATCTTAACAACATGTTTGGCTGTCTGCTGAATGAGATTGGAGTAAACAAAAGATTTGAAGATAGAGTTATTGGATGAACTTTGTCCCATCATCGTTGTTATCTGCTGTGTATCAAACCTGCATTTTTGTCTAGAGGGAAAACAACTCTTACAGTATGCTTCCCTCTGATTGATGAATAAGCCAACGACAAAAAACGTGCACACACACACACACACACACACACACACACACACACACACGCACACACACACACACACACACAAAACACATACCACTAAACAATACAAATGACAGGACAGGACAACTTAGGTATTATACTAGCTCTTTTTAAAAAAATGTTGAGATAACATAATACATTTATTGATTAATTGATTGGAAGAACAAGACAAAATCAATATACAAGTAGTGAAGCATTAGCAGAGCCACTCCCTACAGAATTTCTAAAGTCCTTATAGAAAGAAGGTATTCCCAGAGGTGCACAACTTCTTGTCATTTACTAATTAAAATAACAGCTCATATTCTACTACAAACAAGCATTATTTTCAAAAATGATTTCTTTAACTGTTTCTTGCATGAGAAATATTGTCATTTATATTTGTTTGAACCATTACTTTTTCATGTCTTTACTTTTCTATAAAACATTTTGGGTATTTTTTGTTATTTTTGCATGATCAGTATCTGAAATTCTCTGTAATTGTTATTCGGTAAACTGCCATACACATTATTATTGATTACTATTCTTAATTCAGTGTGATCATATCTGTACCAATCACAAATTCTTGAAGACATCAAATTCAAAATCAAGGACTTCCAGTATGAAAGATATACATTTGACTGTGGTCCTGTGGTCCCTTGCTAGACATTCTTGATTATCAGTCTTTGACCAAAAGTTCTTGATATAGCTTCATAAAAATGATGTGAAATAGAATCTTTTAAATCTTTTTTAATCTATATCAACAAAAGTATTCCTGCTCTGAAAGACATCAATGTTTCAGATAGTGCATTGGTCAACAGAGACAAAATGAATGTCTACATCCTACCAGTATTTAGCTCTACGCATATACTTTATGTTGGTTGAGTTTATACTTTCCAAACATATCTCTGGCGGAGTGGACTCTCGTCTCTACCTGAACTGTCTGTCGTTTGTTGACTCTTATGTCCCTACTGTCACCAGAAGAGCGTGTGTGGGAGCGTTTATGTTCTTCTGTGTGTTTGTATTAGACATCTTGTCTAAGTGCACATGTGCATGTGGACAGGCAATATAAGTTTGTGTTATTCCCCTATGTGCATGAGAGAGATAGATACATATATGAATTCCCTCTCAGCGATTGGATCTCATTAGCTTATGGTGTGATAGCCATCATTATGACCTTTCAAACAGTACCTGTCGGCAGCATAAAAATGAGCTGATCTGAGCAGATGCCTGTGATAAGATAATGATAAGGATGCTATCTGGCTTCCACATCGATAAGTTGACCATGACTTATCATATTCACCATCTAGTGTGTTCTCTGTGGCAAATGGTGCCATGCTGATGAGAGAAACAGTTAAAAGGTCCATTAGAGCAATGAGGCCTGCAGGTAACCTGAACGATGGACAAAAAGGTTTCAGAATATAAAGTGCATCGTTAGCTACTCTGAGATGTAGTCATAGCTCCAAATATTGATTGTGATACAATAGGGACAGTTGTTATCTTCTAAACAGTCAATCCTTCATCCTTTGTATATCATTGACTGGTATATAGCCTTTTATTTTTTGCTGTGCATTTTTACATCCAACCAGCCTTTAAATACTATTCTAAAATATGCTGTTAAAATAATAGGTTTGTTTAAAATAAGTCTTGTACACCTTTGCTGACCTAAACAGTTTACTTTAATATGCAATTCTTCGTTTCTTATCCTTCCATTTCAGCCTGTGTCATTACTGACAAAAACAGAGGCTGCCCTATACAAAGATGAATTGTTTATTGGTGCCATTCTCCATCTTCTGGAAGCCACAGACTCCTGCATAATGAAGGTATTACATTAGATTTCAGAGGGTTCTGATCTGGCTACCTTCCTTGTTCGGAAATGTATTGTAAATGTAAATGTATCTTGTGAGATAAGGAGAAGAGTGCCATTTAGAAGTAGATTTCATGACTGTCACTCTAAAAAAAAATACAAAACTACTTTATAAGCTTTATTGAAAGCTTTAGTTTGTGGACATCTGATGCATTAGGTGCAACCCTGTTGATATTTGATTCATATGTAACATTTTTGATACTGAATATAATTTTTTCTTTTAAAAGTCAGAAAAAGATGTGGAAACTTGTTTTACCTTATTTTTGAGCCAATGTGTTTACGACTAGATAAGGGCAGTCAGTTGACTCTCAGAGTCAGAGAGACGCACAGGAGTGAGAGGGGAGATGTGCGCTTGTTTGCTGAGCAGAATAAAACATCTGCATAAGAAAAGGAAAATTCTGTGAACCCAACCCTATAAAAGCCTGAATTAAAAAGTCGTGGTTGGACCCAATTGGGTTCAAGTAGAGAATCAAAGCTCTCGCAGGATGGAGTGAAAACCGAAGGACCAGTCCCTTCATTCTAGTTTGGAAGATTCCTAAGTCTGTCACAATGCAAGCTTCACTTTAATATACTAATTTATCTATTTATGACCACCAGTAATTATTCCTAGCAACTATAATTCCTTGTGATCATCTTGTTGGAAAATGTTGATAACAAATTTAAGATTAATTGTCTGTTTAGCATGATAATATTTTATAGCCAATGGCGTCATAAGCTGATTCTGTAAACCGCTAATTTGGTAGTCGGACTTTATCTAGAATTTTGATTGTTATCTACAAAAAGTCTGGGTGAGTGAATCTTAGAATGCAGCAGGATATAATAAGTTATACAGTATTATTATATATTTTTTATATTTGCTTTACATATTCTGGAGCAGTCTTTACTTTTGGCATGGAAGAAAAACATTAGTCATTGTATATATCATAAAGTAATGTTTTACAGTATAGGCTTGAGCCCATGTCAATTCGGTTAACAACTTTGGTCAATCAGTTGTCATAAAGTGTCAGCTCATCCAAAGCCTATGTTGAGCCTATGTTTGTGTTCTGGCTAGACATTGTCTATAATTAGTGCTGATTAGTTAAATGCCTTTGCTATTTCAGTCTCTGCTGCACCCATCCATCCACCCAGGCTCAGCCAAGCTGCCTTTAACCTCCCTCCCCCATGGATAAATTCTTCAGAGGTGTCTGTGCGGCAACAGGCCAAAGAGAGCTGTCACGCAAATCAAGTCTAGTCAAGTATAAGTTACATTTAGCATTAGAAATGAAAATGCTGATTTGGTCATGTCCTTTTATTTTTGATCAAAAATGTTTTTGCTGTAGGCCCACTTCAAATTCTTTTGTAAATCAAAAGGGTTCTTCTTGTCTTCACGTTTACTTTTGTTTTACTCTATTCTAGAGGTGATGCTTGTCCTCCACAGTCATGCAAGGAAGCTCTCCTAAACAGTTTACACCAACTGGACCTCACCACCACCATCAGACTAATATTATTTCCAGTTGGGAGATAAAAAGCTGTTGAAGGTCAGGGAGGGCCTATCTTGGCCTCTTCTTTCAAGTAATTGTGTAATTGTGTGTGTGTGTGTGTGTGTGTGTGTGTGTGTGTGTGTGTGTGTGTGTGTGTGTGTGTGTGTGTGTGTGTGTGTGTGTGTTCTTGTGTGCTCTGCCACTGTAAAAATGTGCCAGTTGATCACTGACTTGATCATTTTTTTAAATTCATTTTCAAGAGTGGAGTTCGTCATTTGTGAAAGACATACATTGAGGGGTAAGGGATAAAAGGCTGAGGCCTTCTTTATTGTTTACACAATAAAAACCATTTTGGAAGGTAGGGTGGACTGGTTTTTAAGAGAATCTAATCCTGGACTTTTTTTTTTTAACTAAACCATGATTTTTCTTCAGTCTCTTCCCTTGAATATCCCTACCAAGTACTTTAAACAATTCGATTTACTTCGCAAATTTTTTTTTTTGGAATGGCAAAATTCCAAGCATGTGTTTAGGAAAACTACAAAAACCGATAGAAAGAGGTGGTTTAAATATGCTGTTTTACTATTATGCATTGAGCTTGAGACACCTGGCACACTGGCCACTTCCCCCAGAAAGAGCTACCCCATAGTACTCATTAGAACAATAACTCTGCACCTCATTTCCACCATTGTTGTTCTTCTCTGCTAGAATGCTACCAAATGCTCGATCCCATCCCATTATTTCTCGCATACAGGAAATATGGAGGAAAGTTGCTTTTATTACTAAAATAAACCCATATTTATGTAAGTCCTAAATCCCAAACTCCTAATTGGCAAATCGTCAGTAAAATGGAAAACGTGGGTAAGGGATCCATACTGTGGGTCAGTTATATGAAGGAGATATGCTTAAGATGTAACGGGGTGACAGAGGATTTAGTTCATTCACTGTGGTCATGCCCGAAAGTTCAGGCTTTTTGGACACCCCTCATAGTGTGTGTGTGTGTGTGTGTGTGTGTGTGTGTGTGTGTGTGTGTGTGTGTGCAAGCACATAGACATGACATGGACATGATTTCAATGTTTAAGTATTATGGTTCCTCAGTACTGTACAGTGGACATTGGACAAACCTTTAGGCTGAAGTTTAAACCTCAGTCACACCAACACTACCCTGGGCTCTTTGTTTTGTTTTGTCGTACTTTTGTCTCTGTTGGGTTATTCTGCCCATTTTTTTTTTTAATGGGGTGGCTGTGGCTCAGTTGGTACAGTTGTCGTCTTTCAACTGGAAGGTCGGGGGTCGATCCCCAGCTCCTGAGAGAAACATGTCAGGTGGGTCCTTGCCACTTAACCCCGAATTGCTCTTCAATGCTGTGTCAGGGGCGTATGCTAGTCGCTGGTCTTGCAGTCGACTGCTTGGTGCTTCTCTGTTCCTTTGAATTGCCCCACGGGGATAGATAAAGTTAAAAAAAAAAAAGAAAAAGAAAAATGAAGACTATTGTCATTACTTGCATTGAGTAAAAACTATGTTGTCTCATTCAACAGTGAGTAAACATTAAACTTTATTATAATGCATGTTAAAAATGTTTTGCTCCAGCCAAAGACAAACACAGTATAAACTCCATCATCATTAAGTGTGGGCTGGTGCATGCAACAGATATAGAAGAGAGGCATTATTGGTCCATCAAATTGGTACCTCGAGGCCATTTGGTCAAAATGTGTACATGCTTACAACTGCTATGGATGACGGTGTTCTTGAGTGACTCTCAGTCCATGTTGCTCCTCTGTTACTGCCCAACAGATCAACAGATTGAACAGTCAACATTTGTCAACTGTTGATGTATTTTGCCATGACTGAAAAATATAGTGGAAATAATGTACTGTATCTCTCTTTTAGATATGCATTAATATATTGTTTGAATTGCATTCTGAATAATTGCTGGACAAATTTCTTAAACTTTGTTTTTTGCTCTGGACTTTAAAAAAGGTTAAGCCTGATGTAAACAACAATATAATGATTAAAACTACCCTGCCTTGTTTTCGCCAACCTCCTCTTCCATTCCTTGTACTTCTTCACAGTGTGGAATGCCAAACGTGTGACCCTGCTGATGACCTCTCAGGGAGGTCACACATTTAGTTATGAGAGATTGCAGGGGCAACACAAATAGAGAAATGAAATGGCAGATAATGATCAATCGAGTTATTGCCATTGTGAACACCTCTAACCCCCAACACCAATAAACATACATTTTTGACCGATATGAAATTGTGTATTTAGTTATAAATGTAAACGTTGACAGACTTCAAATTAGTTATTTCTTGTTTGTTTTTTTTCAATTAATTGGACATTTTGCATGGTAAGTAACAAAAACTTTTGTTTTTATTTAGTACAGAATAAACAGAGTATCACAAAACAAATAAAAGTTTAGTTACTTATTAATTACTTTAAAGGAAAAGCCTGCTCATTCTCTTTCCAGTGATTCAAACAGATTGATTGCTAAACTAAACAGATACTCTCAATTGGCCAAGCACATAATATGAAAAATAACATGCGATGTATGTGTGCGTGAGAGTACAGATATTTTTAGATGGTGTGAGAGTCTGAAAATGTAGACATCTACGTAACACAGTGGCCAGCCCTCTCCACAGTCCAACCTTTATAGCCCTTATGCATCACAACCCAGCGGGTTCCCTGTGTGCTCCCAGATTGGGATATCAGAGCTGATAACTGCCCCTGAACCCCCTCCTAACTTTGACTCCCTGGCATCCCCCACTTGTTTTCCGGCATCAGCTGGGATTTGGAAGGGTGGAGGAAATAGAGATGCCTGTTCCCCCCCATCTGATCCCCTTTCATCCCATGCTTTAACCCTCATGTCTGCCTGCACTGGCCAGACTGCAGCTTGATAGACCAAATTATTTAAGATCATCACCACCACACCCTTCCCCCACTCCTTCTTGTTTTGATAGGAGCTGATGTCATTCCATACATTTTTTCACAAATTAGGGAGCTAAAAGTTACAGGGCCACCTAACTTCATCAACATATTGTGCTTGCCTGACAGGAGCTTAATCCGCAATATCAAAGTTTGGCTGTAGAAAACAGGATAGGTTGGCCTCTGTCCAAACTAATTTCTCCCCCCCAGTGTTTCAGCCGCAGTGATGTTGAAGAAGGTAGTTATAAACCACCAAATTGCAGTGTTTTTGGACAGTGAGAAAAAAAAGGGTCAGGGTTGTCAGTTCTAGGCATCTGGAAGGAGAATTTACAGTTATGAAAGGCTCTGAGACTGTAAAGTAACCAGGTTTTAAAGATAACTGAGGTAGGATGAAAAGATGGCATCTGGGGATGTTGGTATCATGAAAGCATAGTCATCCTTTATGCTAGCTATGTAGAGCTAGCTATATAGAATATTACAACCAATTACAGCAAGTTATAAGTTTATCAATACCCTATAAAAAAAAGAGTTCACACACAAAAGGTAAGAGGACCAATGGCTCTTCGGTCCCATGAAAAAATTTAATTGTGGTCATTTTTACAGCTTCACTAGATGGTTCTCATGAACAATCTGCCAAAGAAGCCTCAGAGGAGGCAACGCAGTTAATGGTTTCAGACATTCACTCAGTACCCTGCTACAACATCAGTGTATAAGCTGTGTGTGTACATTGTGTGTGTGTGTGTGTGTGTGTGTGTGTGTGTGTGCGTGTGCGTGTGTGTGTGTATGTTGGAAATAGTTGCCTCAGTTATTATCGGAGTAATCCTGAAATTGGAGACAGTATTAGAGTTGGGCATGTCATTCAAAGACAGGATTATGGCTGTGTATTGACTACCGTCGCTTCCAATTAGACAAAACATTTCCTCAAAGCCTTGCAGATCACTTGGACTGACACTCTCCTTTTTGGACTTCTACCAGACAAAAGCCGAGCAGTTTAAACGAGATCTCTAGGTGATTTGGTGAATATGGCTTTGTCCTCCCTAACCTCTGCACTTCTCATTGCTTTATGCTTTTCCCTCTTTTTCATCCTCACCTTTGGCCCAAGCTTTTGCTTTCCCATGAATCCTTGTGTAATGGGTGTGGATATTAGCCCGGTCGACACAGTGTCGGGTGACAGTGCGGTCAGCGATGGACTGTGCAAGACTACAGGGCTGTCACTGTGGCCCCTCTAGATGCTGCTGATGGAGTCATTTGTTTTTGCACATTAATTTAATTCTGTCCCCAGACCAGGGTCAGACACCTGCTTTCCATTGCATTGCAGAAGTTAGAGTGGGGGGCAGCGGGGATAGAGTTGGAAGAGTTCTAAATGAGCCACCTGTTATTCCATCAAGACAAAAACACAAACCAAATATACTCTTAACAGTCTTTAAGATATATTATAATTATTTTCTGATAAATGAATACATTCTATAGACCTTTTTTTGGTTTCTTTAAATTATTGTTCACATGACAAAAAAGTTGTCCAGAATAATGTTCAATTAAATTATTTTATTAATATCTTGGAACTGGTTGGATTTTATTAATTTTATCTCACTGCCAATTCTAAAAGTGATCTCTGCTGGTGTAAGTCAGTAGAGCTTTTTCCCAAACACTGTAAAAGTCAGTTGATTGTTGGACCTGCTCACCCACGTGGAGCTTGACGTGCTGTGTGGGCTGGTTCAACGTTATAGTACACTGCCACCCTGTGCTCAACATGTCTTTACATCAGTACAATGTGACTGAAATAAGATCTTGTATCCATTTGTTCAGTGAATGACTGGTCATTACAACTGTTTGACAATCCTTAGTACATACATAATTCCCCCTGGAGTCACCCAGGCAGTAATGCAAGCCTGCGAGCTTACAATGATAGATGCAAAAGCACATAAAGATACGCATATAAACAAAGAGGATAAAAACAGTGTAAAGTCATGGAAAACACAGCAGCACACACTAAATCCAAACACACACTGGCTCAGCAGTCACATCTTTATCATGCAATGTCCTCATAACATATGGATTTCCAGATTGAAATGGAAAAGCCACTCATATGACAAAGTCATTTTGTAAAAAGCACTACATACCTACGTATATTGCATACTACGTATGCATATTTAGTGGTTGGATCTGTGCTTTGTTCAACCAGATACAACTACATATTACGACTTGTCAAAACCTTCTGTATGCAATCACTAAAGATAAGGCAGAGCACAGCGTGTGAGAAGCAAACAGTGTTTTTGTTGCGGCAAAGTATAACATGACAACATTAATGGGTCAAGTTTAACGTAAAACATCCCAAGGTATAGCTAACAGTGTAGATAAAGTATTTCCAGATTTCTTTGTTGCAATTAGTAGGCCTTTGTATGAGAGAAAATACAGATTTTGTTTACTTCAATCAACTGATAGTTTCACAGACAAGTAAACTGCGGTCAGCCAAGAGTTTTACTGAGTTAATCCCATTTCAAAATGCCCCACTGAAGCTATTCAGTCTAGACTTTACATTATGGGGGCCCTATAATCAGTTGCATCAGTGAATTGAGTATAGTTTCAAAGTCAATGGCATTGTAATTGAAATGTATTCAGCCCGCCTGTCTCTTTCTTCCCTGACATAAAGTAAATAGGAAACTAAAAGCTGATGTAAAGTGGTGACTATACTGCAATCAGCCCACTTGCTACTGGGGTGGACCCAATCAATGTGTGCCTGCCACCCAGATGTTGTCTCCATCTTAAGTCCAGCTTGTTTAAGAAAGCTGTCCTGGAAGCTCAGTTTGCAAACGAAAGCATCCGCTGGAAATTACCATTTAGAAGGTAATAAGGACCCGCTTTCTTCTGTGCCAGTTTAAATTGATGTGCTTTCACTCTAATATGATACGATCTTGAGTTGCATGAAATGGTTTCCCTTTTCTCCCTCCTTTCCTTGTGTCTCCATCCCCACACCCCTTTCTCCTTTCAACCCTCAAGGGGTAAATTGGAGTACATAATTGCTGCAATACCATGTGAGTCTAATTGATTACTGCTCCCTCTTAGCTATTGCCAGAAGATTGTGTGTCTGAACAAATCTTCAGTGACCACACAGTCATTTCAATTCAGTTCTTCTGTTTTTGTAAGAAGTCCTTTTAGCTTAGCCAAAGGCAGCAACAACACGGACCAAATGTCCAAAAAAAAGGTTAGAGTAAACTTAACACAATAAAGAGCACAATATCAAATGTATAACCTCATTTTTTAAAAATGCTTTTCAAATCCATTAAGGATTCAAAACCAAAAAGCAAAGAAGACTTAGATTTGGCATCTGTGGCTCATTGGTAGACTCAGTCATCTCTTAAATGGATTCCTGCTAGTGTATCCTCGGGCAAGACACTTAATCCTATATTGTTCCCGCTGCTTCATTGGTGGCATAGGTATGTGTATTAATGGATTAGCTTGTACTGATTGACACTGTAGACTCAACCATCAATATTTATTCACATATTTGTGTGAATAAGTAGGTGTGAGCTGTGTTTTAAAAACACACTTTGAGTTGCAGGGTTTGAAGCAAAGTCAACGATCTAACCTCTTTTTTTCTCAGTTTTACCCTTTGCATAAGAAACTCCACAAGTATCTGCCACCATCACAACCACCCAAAACAGAAAGTATATTTAGAAGAGCTATCATCCTCTTAACTGAATTTTAATTTATGTTAGAAAAAAACCCAAACGTAACAGCAAATAGTATGAGCTGATGAGTTTTCAACCAAACTTAGTTGCATTTAAGTCAGATTTGTTCTTGAACAGGCGGCAGCTGTGGCTCAGTTGGTAGAGTCAACATGCCCAATTCATGGTAAAGGGTTACGGTTAATAACTTGTTTTAACAAACTAAACAAGTTAACTTGCTTGCTGCTTTAACAGCTGTTTTTGCTCCTTTGTGGCTTTTTTTTCTATTAATATTTTTAGATAGGATGTTCATCTGGACTTGTCAAGGAAATATAGCTTACATGTCAAGGTCATTTTGACAAGAAATTAGACAAAGTTCCAAGATAAGTTAGGCATTAAATCTGGGCTACAAGAAATGTTTGTGTACACACAATGAAATGAAAGAAAAAGAAGAGTGTGTAAGAGTGCAGTACTGTAAGTGGTCTAGTGGAAATAGTACAAATAGTACAGTCACGCTGAAGAGATAAAATATGACAACCATTGCTGAGGTTAAAAAAAATCCATAAGCCAAATAGTCTAAATTGACACAGTGAGGAAACATTTACATGGAGATGGTGACAGTGGTAAAACCTTGTAAGAATTTACAAAAAAACAACCATGTTATTAGCTTGTTTTGGATCATGCCCCTATAGGTGAACCGGGGGTCAGGACAGACAGACACATCGAAAGTAAAGTCATGGAAAACACAGCTGCCTCTCTGTTGGCCAGTGGATGCCTCTTTGGACCATTAACTTTAATTACAAGCATAACTGTAGCTGCACAACCAAATGGCTTGGTAATGTTATGCTCAAAGTTTAACAATGTATGAGTGGATTTGTTTAAGAAGCCTTTTCAGTTGCAGTTTTACTTTTGAGCACTAGATGTGAGTGTTGCACAAGCTGTTCGCCTTGTTTCTTTCTTTCCCCTGCTGCTGCTGCTGCTGCTGCTGGAATTAGATTTGCACCTGATTAGACCAGCTTTGTATTGGACTAAATTTTCTTTTAGACACAGTGCTGTAGGCTTTTGTGCAAAAAAAAAAAATTGTAAAGCATTTCTATTAGTGTTCAAAAATGTGGAAAGGGGCTTGTTTATTATGGTTTCTCCAAGAACACTTAAATACATACTTTTAAAGTCAATCTATGCTCAAATACATTTGAGGTCTGTAAGAATAATATTACTTCTCCCATGGCTTCTCTTTAAGAAGACAGTAGTACCATATACCTAATTATATATTATTATATAAATTATGATAACACATAATCATTTATATGATTACATTTTATCATAATTATATATAATAATACCTAATTTCAAAAAGTGCAACCTACATGGCAAATATACTGATCATACATAATATCGAAACTGTACACTTCTAAGCAACATAACTCTTTTGTCCTCTTTATTGTAGCCAAAAAGACCTGTGGCTGTATTTACAAAACCTCCTCAATACTACGAGTTGCTCCTCGTCACAACATTTTCAGACTATTCTTAGAATCAGGACATTTTCTAAGAGTTTCCCTCAAAGTTCATAATAGATCCTTGTAAAGACGAAAGTTATTCACATAGTGTATTAGCCCTTAAAAGAGCTCCTATGGTGTAAAACTGTTAGGAGTAGTGTGGTGGACTTCTAACAGGCTTAAGAGTTTCTTAAGCTGAGAAGAATATAGAGAAATGTTCTTCAAACACTACATAAACTAACTACATTTGTGCAGACACTTCAAACCATCATTGACTTTTTTTAGTGCAAAGAGAGACTTGCATGTTGGGTTTTTCTCCTTGTGGGCCGCTCCACAGGTGCATCCAATCAGTAACTTTTTGCCCAAAATGTAATAAGTTGTTACATTATTATTCAGATGCAAATATTTTTCCTGCCCCATAATGTAATAACTGATGTAACAATAACACTTTGTTACATTTTTGGCAACATGTTACTAAGTTTTGGCCTCAGCACTTTGATCAGTTATTACATTTGGGGTTTTGTTACATTTCATTATAACATCATTGTTACATTACTTGCTCGAACATGCCCACTTGTGTAGCAGCCTCTGATTGTTAGCGCGTGAAGAGCCTTAATTAGTGATTGGATGCACCTGTGGAGCTGATCACATGTAGAAAAACTCAACATTCATGTCTCACTCTGACTGAAAACAGTCGTAGATGGATTAAAATGATTCAATAACATTCTTCATGGTGTTTGGGGGACATTTATCTCTATTTCTCATCAGCTTCAGAAACTCGTAAGTCTGTTAGAAGTCCTCCTCACTTCTCCCACACTTTGTGAATAACTTTTATCTCTACAAGGTTCTAATCCTAACTTTAAGGGGAAATTCTTAGAAAATGTCACAATTCTAAAAACCGTCTGAACATTTTCTTACTATGAGCTATGAACTGAGTTTTTAGGAGGCTTTGTGAATACAGGAATGTGATTTCAAACATTTAGTGGGCTTGTACGACTAACAAATTATCCCACAGATGCTGTTCATAATATATTACACATTGTCTGACTAGATTATGTGATTCACCTTTTTATCAACCTATTAAACAATCAGCTTCTGATAAATAAAATGTGTAATACCTAATGGGGTCAACCACGCCTCCTCACTTAGATAAAAGTTATTGTCTTTTCTTTGCTCAGTGTTGCACTGAGAATGTTCCTAAATTACCCCTATGCTAGGATTTTTTTAAACTAAGTTTAGAGCTCTCTGAGAGGATTATCTGGGCAAAGGAAGTTCTTAGAAAATGTCATGATTCTAAGAATTTTCTTAGAATGTTGTTACTCGAAGCAACTTTTAGTACTTTGGAGGCTTCGTGAATACGGCCCCTGGATTTTACTCCACTTTCCTGCCAGATAATTCCATCTTAAAGCCACAAAATAAAGCTCTGCGTACAGTGCTTCTTCATCGCCTCCTCCCTGAGCGAGCAATATGGAGGGAAGCAGGGGACCGGAGAGCCATACAGAGGCAGTAAAAAGACCCGTTGCATTTGAGTCAATGTGTCTGGACACACTTAGCTCATAATGAAGAGAACTATCTTTGTTTGAAGCCACTGAGTTTACATAATATAGAAGAGAGAGACATGCTACAGTATATTGGAGCAACGGGAGAGGGGGAGCAGTGTGGGAGTTAAGAATAGAAACAAGTGGAGGAACTGGAAAAGACCCAAGAGAGGCCTCTGAGGTGAAGAATGGGAAATAACAAAAGCAAGGGTGTTGCAGAGATTAAGGTAGAACAAGGTGAATCACTGCATCCCTCTTCTGCTGAAAAAGAACACTGTGTCTCATGATAGAGAAAACACTTCACAGAAAACCAACTTGCGTAATGCCAAAAAAGACTTCAATCTAAAATTGACAAAATTCACATCAAACAGTAGGAGGGATGTGGGAAGGCAGTAAGAGACTGTATTACTTCACTGCAAAAAAACACAAATCTTATCAGGTGAAGAATTCATTATTAACAAACAACAAACTTTTTCAAGACAAAAGACATTTAAGACACAAAAATTAAGTCACAATTTAAAGTCACAAGTAAATTTGACTTGGTAGTGTCTTGAAATGAGATGTACTTACTAATTTAGATAGTGTTTATTTTTCATTTATTGAAATAAGAGGCATAGACTTCGTCAGGTAAATTTGGCTCACGAGTGTAATAAGATATGTATGGCCAAGAATTAGACAAATGCACCTGCTAAGATTGGACGGGCTTGAATGTATTTGAAACAGCCCCATGAGTGGCCTGAATAAACCAAATTACACTCTAATTGATTCCAAGCTATCAATAATCCTTTATGAGTACAAGTTAGCCTGCTCTTAAGTTTAAGATACACCAGTAATTACTTGTCTTTAACTGTAAATAGCTTGTAAATAGTCTTGTTATAAATTTAATTTTGTGTAAATACTCATCAATACTGGTGCCTACATTACAACATTACTCCATATTTATATTTTCTAAATCCTAATGGCTGATTTCTTCCCCCAGGATCTGACTACTCTGACATCTCCCCCCTCCTACTGCTGTTGTGGAGTGTGCAGTGAGTGAATGCTGAAGCAAGCCAGAGAGAGCAAGAGAGTGAGTGAGAGAAAGAGAGAAAGAGAGAGATAGAGAAAGAGAGAGAGGCATGCCTTTATCACCCGAGCAGCCAAAATGATGATATAATATTGGGGAAGATAATATTCGTAAGGGTCAATTTAAGTGGTCAATGTCTTAAACATACTTTTTCTTATATTTTAAGAATGAAAGTAATGATTAATGTGTCAGCTCCAACGCTACACATTAACACAACGCTGGCCATTACACATGAACTGTTTACCGATTCATAGTTCAAGGTACCATAATCACACTTAACGTTTCTTTAATTTTGATAAAGGTATCCCGATGCGGATCCATGAATATTTGCAGCCCTACAATTTCCCACTTTTCATACTTTTCTACTAAATCTTTGGAAAAAGACTATAAGTGGACGTGGATAAGTTCAGGTCTTTCTCATCCACCTTTTCTCTTTTTGCACGCACTCATGTTTCCGCTGTCATTGTCAAGCTGTCAGTTTTGGGCTGTCAAAACCCGGTAATCAGCTGTATTCCTCTCCCATTTTCAGCCTATGTTCAGCTCCCCTTTTAAAAATGAATCTTTCTCTGCCTTAGTTCTTTCATGCTGATATTTCGTGCGCCCCTCCACCTCCCCATCACTACCATCTTCATCAGCAGATCATCTATCAATTCTTCATCCACTCAGTCTCATCAAGTCATTAGCTTGACCGCCACCGGACTTTGGACTCCATGGGGGGATTTATTCTAATGACGCTCAGAATTTTATTCTCCAAGCACATCAATCACCCCATTAAGTCCAAGCGCCAAATACTTTCTGTCAAGTCACATTTTCATATTATTCACTGTAATAAATACTTTTCTTAATATCACTTGTCTCTCCTGATTGAAGTCGGTGTATTCAGATTAGCAAAGCTTTCCGAGATGTAACGTTTAGATGTAACGTTTTTCTCTGTGTGCCCTGAATTGCCCCCTGGGGACAAATACATTTTTTTGAATTTAATTGAATTGAATTTAGTGATTCACTTGTGACCGTTTTTCTTCTAGCTCAACTATTAAAAAAAAACAAAAAAAAAACAACCAAAAAACATTAAATAAACAGGCCTTTAAAAGTAGAGTGTTTTGTTATTTGTTTTGCAATTAACTCCCATCTTTGCAATATTTTTGGTATTTTTTATATTTATCAAACCAGATAATTAACCCATCACAAGGTTGACCTGCCCAAGTCAGCAGCAGCACAAGTCCTCATAAATGTTACATGATTTAGAAAAGAGTTTATTGATGCTGACCAGTTTCAAGGGAGGACATAAATAAACTATTTTCATTAATAGACACATTAAACACATATTAATGTATTGTGTCAGTATAAAACTTGTGTTGGTATGTCTTTCAAACTATTTAAGATATTTTATGTCACTGAAGTAAATCCACCTTTCCTCTTCAGCCTTAAATATTGGTCAATTAGTAAGACACATTGTTGTGTATTTTGGTTTAATGCAACACATCTGAAATTGTCTTGTTACAAGATACAGTGGGACATTAACATTTTTAAGAATAGATACAGTTAGAGTTACTTTCAAACATAGTTAACCATAAAAGATAGAGCACTTACTAGAGTTAGACACCATCTAACACTTTGAACAATAACCGATTCCTGTCTTTTTCATCCAATGTTGCCAAAATGTGATCTACTGTATTAAGTACCTGTGTGATAACATGTTTCACTTATCCACAAAAATGCTTTTTTTCATATTGTGAGTGACACTTTAATTAACAGGTTATTGCACTGAGCTACATAGTGGCAAATGGTCAGACATCAGTTGCACATTAGATTTTTACCAGAGGTTTTCACAATCTGGACACTCATACACACATTTTGCACTCATGTCACATTGAATAATCATGTCCCCTGTTTTAATAGGTGTTGGCTGCTAAAGTGCTTAGTGTATCGACTCATTTAGACTGTGTTCACTCGGTGAACTTCGGCTCATGTTTGACAAGCTTGCCATGAGGGACTTAACTTTGTGTGCATAATAATTCCTTAGGTTGACAGAGGGTACCTCTTTTACCCCCTCATCGAAATCACAGCTTCTCATTGCGATTTCTAGCTGTTTTTGTCTTTTGTAAAAGAGAGAGAATTTATTGAAAATGAGTGTTATCGGAAGCACAACAACTAAGATCCCAGCAAGGATACACGCAGAGGCAGTGAGCTTGCCTGCTATGGACAATGGCACCACATCTCCGTACCCAACTGTGGTCATGCTGACTGTTGCCCACCACCAGCAAGCTGGGATCGTGGAGAGATCCTCACTGTCCTCTTTCTCCACCGTGTAGGCCACGACAGAGAAAAAGGAGACTCCTACAGCCAGGTAAAGAAGCAGCAGGCCCACTTCCTTGTAGCTGTTCCTTAGAGTTGCCCCGAGGGAGCGCAGCCCAGTCGAATGACGAGCCAGCTTCAGGATTCGGAAAATCCTCATTAACCTCAGCACTTGTGCAACTCGTCCCAGGTTGGCTAGTGCAGGGCTGCTTTCAACCACCAGGTTTATTATAAGCGTCAGGTAAAATGGAAGTATGGACACCAGGTCTATCACATTTAATGGATGCTCAAAGAAATGAAGAAGATCAGGTGCTACCACAAACCTGGCAACCAGCTCCACAGTGAACCAGCCAATGCCAAAGTGTTCCACAGTCTCAAAACGGGGGTCTTCTTTGAGTTGCCCTTCACTGTCCAACAGACTGAACTCAGTCATGCTGTTCATACACATAGTGGTGATAGAGCCAAGCACTACTAGGATGGAGAGGATGCTAATGATGCGGCTGGCCACAGAGTAACCAGGGTTATCCAGCATTAACCAAAAGCGCCTTCTTGTGCTCCCAAGCAGTTGTTTGTCAAACTTGGTTGCATCACTATAAAACTCCAAAAGTTCATCAAAAGATGAAGTGCTGCTTCCTTCATCACTCCTGTCATCCCAATGCTCTTGGTTCTGGTCCATTTTCTTATCATGGTAGGTGCTGCTGCAGCACGAATCAATGAAGAACTCGTTGATGCCCCAGTACTCGATCTCCTGGCTGAAGGAGAAGATGCACAACTCTGCCATGACATGCAGCCTCCCTGTGTTGTAAAAATTCAACACATATGGGAAGAGTGCTGGATTCCTGTCAAAGTAAAACTCTTTCTCTGTGTCGTCATAGTCATCGCACAGCTCCAGAATGGACTCTTTGGACTGACATTGAAGTAAACGTGCAAGCCTTGTATCAGGAAACCGAGAGAGGGTGTTTGACTGGAGACACTTCTTGAAGCCACCTACGTTGATGCGGATTGCAGAGTTGTCTTCCATGTGAGCTGTGCTGCACGGTGTCCCCAGGGCCTGACCTGTCATGACTGGGCGCATGAAAACACAGACAGAGAGAGACAAATGGAAAGAGACGGTGGACCCAAAACAGACACGCCACCTTTTAAGAAAAAAAGGAAAGAAAAGGACAATTCGAATAAAAGTATTATCAGAAGTGTGTAAATTGGTGATTCTCTGAGAACAGTGCATTTTGAGTCTTACCATTTAAAAAAACACCTCAAATAATTATATTTCTGCTAACTTAATTTATTTTTTGCTGTTGTGTATTTTTTTTATTTAAAAATCTTCCTACGTTGTTATGCTACAGTACCTTGCCTTGGCAAGTTCTGAGAAATAAATGGAACACCGCCTTCAAATCAAAAATGGGCATTAACACAATTGTATTGAACTCTTACACATTTTTGACTATCCAAAAATGTCTTTTTTTTACTGATTACTGGAGATTTTTTATTTTATTTTTCTGTTGTTTTTTTTTCTCACTCAATGTGAAATATATACACAAATGTACTGTCTGTCTGTCTGTCTGAATTTTGAAATGCACTGCTTCAGTGATGGAATCTGTATCTGTCTTCAATCAACATGTTTGTGTGTTCTGTGTGGGGGTTCACTGCTTCTTTATTCTAAAAACTATAGTTATTTAAACTCTAAAACTAGAGATTAAGACCCTAAACTCATTGAAGTAGAACTCTTCTCACACACTTGTAAAAAATGTTCTTCGACCATCTCATTTTCCCTAACTTTTTTGTTTTGTTTTAAAATTTATTTTTGGGCTTTTGTGTCTTTATTGGAGAGTGGATAGAGATGGAAATCAATAAGTGAGAGAGTGGGGAACGACATGTGGGAAAGTAGCCACAGGTTGGACTCGAGCATGGGCCACCTGCTTGGAGGACTACAGCCTCTGTACATGCCTCACATGCACAAACAACCAGCGACCCATTTTGTTTTACTTTGAAAACCAAAAGCTGACATACACCCATTAGATGCTGTCTAAGGTTTAATCAAAGAAAAAAACACAAGAAAGCCAGTTAATCCTCCATGTATAAAGGTTTGCTGCAGCTAAATTCTCTGGGCATGATCTCATTTAAACTGGACCCAGGTGAAGTGAAAAATTTTCCTGTGGCCTCATAACTTTAATTTGACTGTATATTTGGAATAGAAACGAGTACTGATATCTTTTGCTACCGGTAAAGCCCATACATTAACACTCCATCTAAATTACTGCAGGGCTTTCTATTCCAGCTGTAGACCAAACAGTGGACTAATCGCTTCACAAGAGCCTGCTGGCTGAGTCTGATAAAATAGTTTGGATTAAAAAATTGGAGCTTGCTTTTCTTGTACATTTTAGAAGCCTGCGTCTTGGTTTCATATCAAATTTACAAACAGTAGAAGGATGTCTGTCTGTGTAAACCCTGCATCTCAGTTTGTATGTTTGTTTGTGTGTGACACGAGGCTCAGCTGAGAGGAGACTGAAGTGTACAGAACATTTTAGTAAAATAATTTAAGTACAGAAGAAGATTGATAAGTGAAAAAAAAATCAGAAATCACCCTTTATACATCAGATCTGCTTCCGGAAAGTTGATAAAGAGATATCAAATATTTTTTTCTTTAACAACAGATGCCTCTTCAAACTGCAGAAGATTGTTCACAAGAGGCAGCTGTCCCTCTAACAGAGAAACAGTCTTGATAGCCTATGTTAATAATAAGCACTCTGTTGTATTTGATTTCAGTGAAATGATTGACTCATTTTAACACATCAGCAGTTAATGCGTGACAGAAAAGCTCCAAAGTAGAAGACACTTCTTAGAGGACTTTATAGACTATAACATATCAATAACCAAATCCACCATTCGGCTTGTTATTGTACAGTTGAATTACCAGAATCTGTGACAGTATGGAAGTGCATTACACATGGGTAACCTGCACATTTGTGATGGCCAAAATAATGTGAAGCAATCTGTACAGCTTTTGGAGTGAAATCTGCTGCCAAGTAGACGTCTTTGTCAGGAAGACCTTTCTATTTCAGCAAGATAATGCAGAACCACATTCTGCACGTATTAAAACAATATGGCTCCTTAGTAAGAGCCCAGGTGCTAAACTGACTTGCCTGCACTTCTATCACAAGTTAAACATTTTTGGGTATTATCACAAATCAAATTAGATAAAGAGATGTAAAACGTTGAACTGCATACTGAAATGGTCTTAAATGGTCTTAAATGGTCTTCTCTGTTCCCTCAACGCAACAGTTGATTAATGAAGAGGTGATGCAACAGAATGGTAAACATGAGTATTTCAAAGCGTTTTTGAAACATGTTCTTGCATCAACTTTAAAAGCGGCATAAACTTTTCCCCAAAAAAAACTATATTCTGTCTTAACATTTGTTTGCTTTCTTTGTGCTATATTTAATTAAACATTGGTTTTTTATATGTTTTCAAAGTGATCAATGGCTCAACTTCTTTTAAAACAGGCTTGTATTTGCCTGATTTATGTATTTCTTTGGCTTTTTTCACTTTCTCAAAAGGGTTGAAAGATTAAGCTTGATGATGATAAAGTTGACAAAACAATGACGTTCAGGTAACAAAAGATACTTAAACTTGTTCTACTTTCATTGAACAAGTTGCAGATGTGACAGGTACTACTGGTAACCATTATTTTATATCAAAATAATGGTATGGTGTGAGGGAGTTTAACACAAGGGTGACAGGTGTCGATGTTTCAATATGCTTTTTTTAAAAGAAAAAAATAGAATAGATAATTTAAGTGAGTGAGGACAAACAGCTTTATACTTTTGTTTATCACTTTATTTGTTCTTTATCACTTTCTTAACCCAACCTATTTTGTATTAATATTGTTTATAAAATCCGATTACATTGGATTCTAATACAAACACGTCTAGCTATTTATTTTGATGACTTTAGAAAATCTTTTGACTGTTTGTAAATTAAAACTTTAATTCTATTTTGGGGGACTCAAAGGTCACTGGTTTCACAGAATCACCTAATACCATTATTTCCCATTAAGAGACAATTGTTTTTATAGTAGCCTATAAAGTACACAGGAAAAGGGTAGGTTACTTACTTTAGCGATCAAGAACACTCTGTAATCAACTAAATAGATTGCATATTGCAGTCTGTGGCCAAGTTTCAACTCTTCATCACATGCAGAGACCTAGCTTCTCTCTGGAATCCATGCAGGTTTATCTCCGGAAGGTTTGAAGGAGGAAGCTTCCAAAAAGGAGCCGGCACGATGAAGAGGAGGAAGCTCAGCAAAATCGGCGCACTACGATACGCCTATTTCCTCCCTTCAGAAATAAAATGACGTTCCGTAAAATTATAAATTCACTCAAGACAGAAATAAAATGACGTTCCCCCTCCAATATGAGCTCCCCGAAGGCTTGTTGTAGCTGACACAACACTCCGCTTCCTACGGGTATTCTTCTTTATGTAGTTAGCCTACATGTAGGCTATTCGCTACATTTCTAACAGTAGCCTGCATTCTGGGAGCCAGAGGAAGTCTACTGCTTTGCGTCCTTTTGCTTATGCGAGGAAATTCCTTTGTCTTGCCCTCTTTCTCCTTTCTTTCTGTTGCTGCGCAGCAACACGTAGCTCTTCCTCTGCACCGCCCTCCTAAAGCATCACAGCGATAAAGAGAAGAGACACAGCTTCATGAGAAGAGGGGGTCACCCAGCCCATTTCAAGCACAATAACTGCATCA
Source organism: Symphodus melops (assembly GCF_947650265.1). Lineage (NCBI taxonomy): Eukaryota > Metazoa > Chordata > Actinopteri > Labriformes > Labridae > Symphodus > Symphodus melops. Next base: position 7,395,419 of record NC_136695.1, read on the forward strand.
GGCGAAAACAAACTGCTCCAGCTTCCCTGTAGAATAACCTTTTAAATAGCCTACTTTAGAGCCATACGCTTCGTATGGACAACAGGTGGTAGGCTAAAAACTTATAGTCTATTGTTATATCCTTGACAGTGCCATTTAAATATGGACCTACAAATTGATAAGTAAGGGTCTCTCAGTAAAAAGCCTCTTATTATAATTGTAGCCTATTCTCCCCATCCATCAACAAAGGCGACTCCCATTAAGTCTGACACATGTGTTGCATGGTGCCCCCCGTTTTCATTCGACCTTCCCTGCAGGTTAAACATCTGAATTGAATTGAAGAACGTAACAAGGATGAAATAGCCTCGGGGTTTAAAAAAAGTTTCGGTTTCAATTCATTATAAAAAGCCGAATAAACCCCACCTTAAGAGGAGACTATGAAGCAATTATTTGCCCGACTGTGAAACTTAAGTAAGAAGAAATTAATACTGATAGCAGAACAGAAAATCAGCGCAGTATAAGAAGACTGTACATCTTGCTGCGAGGCTTCAGAGTGTGGAGGAGGCAAAAGTATCTGACGTTATACGTAGCCTACTTATCCTTGGCAGGCAGTCTTTTTCCGCTTTTTTTTGCTTTCTTTCCCACTCCCTCTCTGTTGTATGGGTCTCTTAACATGCTATATGGAACAACTTCTCCCTTTCTCTATTTAGGCTATAATCCATACATCACTTACATGCTGTTGCTTCAGTTTTCAGTTGAAGATTGTATTCGCTCCCCTCGCCATTTTAAAGCAATGTTAACTTATCACAATAATCATTTTAAAGCCTCTTATTAGAGCCTGGGAGGAGCGCTTTCCTTCCACAAATTCATAATTAGTTCAACGCAGTTCAGTAAGAGGAACTGCACCTGCTCACAGAGGTTGCCTTCACGTACGACTCGTGATGTCGAACATGAGAGTGTTTCGCCGAGAATGAATATGCTTTAACAAATGGATTCTTAAAAGATGGGTAGCCGAGGCTACTTCTCATGTCGATGGAGTCGATCAAGGTCTTTGTCATACAGGTTGAGGTTACTCATATTTTATAATAAAAACAATAGGTTACTATGCATGTTCTATAGTCTAACGTAGCATAAATCCCAGTTGCATTTTCAAATAGGCCTATTAATGTTCAATTTCTCCAACCACACGTTAATTCAGCACAGACTCCCGGTCCGCCTCCTTCACTTGCGTCACTGACGTCTCCGCTCTCCACTGTCGCGCCAGGGACACGTGCATGACGATGGATGGGACGCAGTGGAAAACAATGAAAGAAGTTAGAATAGTGACAGTTACGATGTAAAGATTCGTGTTTTATTAAAGAAAAAACAAATGGAGAATCTAACTTATCCACTTACGTCTCTTCATGTGACCGCTGCCCAAGCTCACCGCGCTGAGATCCTTGAAAATCCGCTGCAGGTAGGCTGCATTTGTTTCACTATGAAAGTTAAGTGATCAGGTAGTTTACGAGAGTGTCGTGGAATCGATGTGCTTTGATTTAGCCTTTTTTTCCCGTGATTATGAATAATTAATCGAACTATTAGGCTATTAAAATACAACATTTTATATCTGGGTCTTTTTCAAGCAGAAAAGAGAGATCATATTGTCTCGGTTATAGAAAACATACATTTTATATAATTATAGGCTATCACAGTTAATAAAAAATACATAATTCTGTTGACAAAATGTCGTTTTGTAAAGCAGCATTTTTGCACATTCTTCTAGTTATTTGCATTAGCCTAATTAAATGTAGTCTATGTGTGTGTGTAAAAAAACAACCCTTCACACAATAAAAACATGCTAAACAGGTTTAGGTTTACTGTAGCCTAGACTGCAGATAGGCTCATACGGCTACAATGATTATTGTGATAGTTTCTTTAGCTTTTTAGCAACTTCTCTGGCCTATTAGAGCAAGGAATTGCAAGTCGGTATAGGTTATCAAGTTGGCCAAGTGTGCAATTGTATAAACCTTAAAGCGTTTTGTTTGGGTGTAGTATTGATGAGGACACAAGACAACTCTGAGATCTCGCTTCATTACGTTGACTGTTTTGTTGCAAAGTCTCCCTTTTAATGTGGCCTCTATTAAGTAGTAGCTATGCATCAAACCTCTGCTCTCCCACTCTCAGACATTTTTGTCCATCTCATACATCCTTACACATTTCCCTTTTTTTTTTTTTTTTTTTACATAACGAGCTTACAGAGCAGAAGAGGAGGAATGAGAGGCGAGAATTATGAGTAATGGCTTATTTGTGGGTTGAGAGATAATGGATCTACTGTAAAAGTCCTGAGCAGCTGGCTAATAGCTTCTCCCTCTGTAAAATGCCACCCACCATCCCAGAGAACATCCCAGCATCCAGTGGACAATATGTTACTGTCTGAAAATGTTTGTATGGTGCAAATGAAAACAAAGATTTGTAGAAATTGTCCAATTGGTTGGCCTAGGTGGGTGTTGAAAGACATTAGCACTTAAAATAACTGTTAAAAATAAATATTGCTGATATAAATGCTGCTACATCACATTCTGTAATCAACTCCACAATAAATAAGAATAATTGTATGCAGCTCATGCTTTCCAAAACCTTAACATTTTCGTTTGTACATTAGCTATGGAGAGTTTTCCTTAGAAGCAGGTCACTCTTTTGACCTCACTGCCCATAATATATCAGCAAACAATTTAAGTCAATTTTAACAAGTGCAAATTGCGCCCTAGATTAGATCAAATGTTACCATATTTTCATACAATCTCATTCATGCATCATTTGTAACCCCCACATCTGAGACAAAAGTGAAGAGCTCCATCCACAGACTTTCCCAACCCAGGAATTGACAGACCTCTATTGTCAGCACACACAATGGGGCATGCTGTCTTTCTGTCTTTCTGCTTGTCTGTAGGTCTGTGTCATAACAAGGAGACATGGATTAGTGCTGTCAGCTTCTGCCTTAATTTTGAAACATATTTAGCCTCTGTTACAATCAGGCATGGTGTTACCAGGTCAACCTCCACAACTTACAGCATCTTAGCATTTTCCTATCAAGAGTCTTGCAGCAGCATTGAAAAAATATGTTTTTCGAGACTGAGACAACATTTCCTTAATTTTGCTAGTAAGTTGTCAAATCTATTTTGGTTGCACTATGTTGTAATTGAATTGCACCTTTTTAACAATTATGCAGTTACAAAGAGTCCAAGAGCTGGATTTCATTTTCTAACAAACCTATTTTTTTTTTTTTTTTAAAGATTTATTTTTGGCGTTTTATGCCTTTATTATAGAGGGAGGAAAGTGGATAGAGTCGGAAAGGGGGAGAGAGTGGGGAGAGACATGCGGGAAATGGGCCACAGGCCGGACGCGAACCCGGGCCGCCCGTGCGCGAGGACTGAGCCTCAATACATGGGATCGCGCACACTGCCGCTGCGCTACCGGCGACCCCTCTAACAAATCTATTGACATAATACTGAGATGAAACATATATTTTGAAATACAAGAATAATCAATCAGAATGATTGTGGTTGGACTTATTTCAACTACCTAATATATTTCTGGGTTCATTATTTGTAATAGTTCTCACAGCTCTAGAGGGTCCTGTCTAAAGTCACTCTCCCCCAGCCCTCTGTCCCATTCTAAAACGACAAACTCCAAAAAGAAAGTGCACTGAGGTGTAGGAGCTGGTATGGCTTAGTAGGTAGAATCAGTTGTTGCTCAACTAGAAAATCTGTGGTTCGATCCCCAGCCAATCACTAATGCAGCCACATATTCGATGTGTCCTTGGGCAAGACACTTAACCTCAAGTATCTTTTTGACTTTTTTAGATTGATCATGTGTTGTTGTTTTTTCCCGTTTTTAAGAAAATAGTCTTATTGACTAAAGCATGTATGGAAGTACAAATGTAATGTGGGGGATCAATGTGTAGGGGATGGATTTCTCAGCACATCATTACTGTCAGACTTATTTCATCCACTTCACAACCTTGTTCCTCATTACATGTCATTGAGTAAACCAATTAGAGATTAAGATGACTAAACTCAAGGTAAACATAATCAAAACTACAGAGACTGATTCACTATATTTTGGTCAAAGTTAAGCTGTTGATAATATTTAAGCATGGAAATATACAAACCATAACTTTGCAAACTCAAATATGTTAAATGTTCACTGATGATGTAGACCTATTTGTGACTCAAACTCAATCACATAAACTAAAACTAGATAAATTAAACTAGACAAATTGACTTCACTGTTAAAGCTTACACAAGTATCAAAGAGCTTATATACATATTTGCTAAAGTACTGTGACTTGTTACTTTCCAACATTGTGAAGACAAAGGTGCCTTATCTCAAAATATTTCCTGTGCTGCCACTGCACATTAAAGTGAGTAGCCAAAAACTCAGCTACATATTTCTGTAGTTTTACAGTGGTAAAACTCGTTAGAATACAACTATAAAAGAATAATGTGGAGCTTTGTGTTGTGACGTCTCTTGGTTTTCCTTCAGCAAACTACATAATGTTTGCTAAGTAGGCAGACAAGCCAGCGACACTCCCAGTGTAACAGCCCTTGTGTTTGTTCTTCCTGTGACAGGAAATCTCCTTCACTCTCTGTCTCTCTTTTAACCTCTTTTCCTTTTTTCTTCTAACTCTATTCCGCAATCTCCTCTGTGGGTTTGTATTTGGTGCCAGAGTGTAGGTTCCTGCTGTCTGAGTGAGGTTCTTGATTCCTTCGTTGAACACTTGGACTGCTACTACTTCACTACTGTCTGTGTACATGAACACACACACAGGCACACACTCATACTGTACAAACATGATCAGCCATCATGCACACAAAGTCACACAACTCTTTTTGCTCCTCAGTCTCTCTACCTATCAACCAGGAGGCTTAGAAACTGCACTGAGCGACTTGACCAGGTTATTTTATGCAGTGCTGATAGAGTCTGTGTAATCATCATGAATTACTACAGAAACTTCTTCATCATGTGTACATTCAAACTACATTTCTGTTATTTCATGAAAGCATGTATGCAGATTGTGATATAGAGTAGTAATTCAGAAAGTGTTTTTTAACAAAAAATTACTCAGTAAAAACTTGTTTTGTGAGTGCACAGCATTCGTATTTACTTTAATAAAGGCTGTTTGATGAATTTTTGTTGTGATGTCATAAGATGAGTTCAAGGTAAATTGAGATCAGCTTTGTGTTAGCGTACAACTTCTACCCCACACATTAACACAAGAAACACACCCTTTCACTCATTAATTTGCCTGCATACTTTTTCTTCCCACAGACCTATCTCCTGGGAATCATAATCTCCATTTGTGGGAATGTCCTCATCAGCATTTCTCTCAACATACAGGTAGGAAGCGTTGGAATGCAGGTGAAAAGTAAAAACTGACTAAACACAACCATTCACATTATTCCCAGCTACGTACAGTATTGCATTTAAGAGGGAACCTGACATATGATTTAGATAATTGTTTAAGACACATTGGTATTACTGGCACACCCATGAAGCCAAAATTCATTTAACTTAAAGTTATTTTATATATGTATGTCACCCAGACGGTAAATTACAAAATGTAACTCTGTTATTGTGAGATAACACACGTACGCCCTAAATATACACACGCCACAGACAGGACCTATATAGTACATTAATAAAAATGCTTCATTTCACCAAAATGGAAAATCGATGGGTGGAACCTGCTCCTACCCCGGGCAGCACTGGCATTCTTGCCGCCTGCTGGATAACTTCTGTGGTCAAGTTGGACAATCTGACCTTGAACAGTGGTCTACCCAGACACTCCTTTTTAAAGCACACAGTCAGTCAGTCAGCTTGAGGGTCTGTGTGGTCATGACATTAGACTCTCGCGGTCCAACAGGGCAAAGAGTGAACCGTCTCTGCTTCTTTTTGCTTCTCACGTGAGGAGAAGACTCAATTTGTTGGAAAAAACATTGGGGAAACCTTGGTTGGGGGAAGGGGGTCTAAGGGCACACTCACATTTGGCAATCTGTAATGTGTCAAAGCATTCTTTACCCCTTCAAGTCCAGTCCATCTTGACTAGCTTGAGTTCTAAAGCATGCACACTTACATGATGCTATCACTGGTGGGATGTCTGAGAACCAGACAATATGGCAACAGTTCATGTGGGGCTACCAATATATCAGCTCTTTCTGCGCTCAAATCTTCCAAAAGGAGGAGGAAAGGCCTTGAACTACTTGTTGTTGTTGTATCTCCATAGGGAGAAGAACAGGGAGCAGTGTGTTGACATCCTGGAGGCAAACAGATATACCACTGTTATTCAAAAAAAGGCCTTGATCTCACTCATGTCACTACATTGGTGAAAGCCACCAGACTGCCAAGCTTAAAGGGATACTTCACTTTGCATGTGATGCAAAAAGCGTCATATTGCATCACATGAAGAAAACTTTCAAGCAAAGAAAATCACATTTCTCTTGTCTCAGGGCAAAATGAGGGTTGGATTCACGACCATTCAACACTACTACCATGTTTCTAATGATACACAGCTTCATGTAAATGGGTGAAGTATCCCTTTAAGTTTCCTCTGGACACACTGTTCTCAGCAAAGCCTGTGCCCCTTGAAGGTTCTGCAGTATGCGTATGTGGAAGACACATTTCTAAGAGGCTGAATTTTCAGGGTCCAGGCATAATTTTAAAGCTGTGAAAAAATGATGGAACTCCTTTGGGCCATTGTGAGCCACAATGTTAACCCACCTATTAATAGAATGATGACCTAAAACCAGACCATGTGGCAAGTTTGGGGTTATCAGAATTAGGCATGCTATCTCTGTCTGAAATCTCTGTAGAATGCAAAAGGAAAGGAAGCAAGTCAGGGCAGCAAACGTATGTGTACTTCCCAAGGGTAAAGAACAGGGAGCAGCAGTCGGCTGCCTGATTCTCCAGCCTTGGCATTTGTGGCCGACTGGTCTGAGGGGGAAGGACACTGCTTGAGCACCATCCAGCAAATGTGTGGGGTGACAACAATTTGAATGCACGTTTCATTTATATTGTGAATCAATATTATGAACTTGATTCATCTCGTTGTTATAATTTTCCTTCTGTCTTGTTTTCTTTGTATGGAACCAAGAAAGAATTGTTACTGCACTATCAAGTCATTTATATAATGGGGATCGAATGTTACTTGGAAAAAAACAACACAAAGATGATATATTGGTCCCAAAGGCATACATTTTATTTTGCAGAATATTAAATCAATCAATAAAATGTGTTGTGTTGTCATTTATATGCTGATATATATTTGCATCATTGTTTTGTGTTTCACTTTTATTGTTTTTGTTTAATTTTAAATACAATAATAGTAGTAGTTCTTGACAGGTAGTTTAGTTCGTCACTCAATACCCAGTAAATGTGCAAAATATGTGTACCTTATTATAAAGTGTGAGCAATTCATTATTTATAAACTTACTCTGTAAAGTCTGCTCTTACTTCAGCAGACTTGTGTGTATTAGGATTTGAGTGTCTACACTTAGGGTCTGGAGGTCGAATGTGCTGGCAAGTTAACAAAAAGCAACAGGCAGCTAAAATTCATGTATATTTCATGGCAATATATATTTTTAAGAATTCATGAAGATAAATGTTTAAACATTGGGTGACTGTCTTTACAATCACTCAGTTAAGTCATCATATTTATGTCTAAACCCAATGATAATAGTCATTCAGCAGTTTGCATAATGGGTCTCTGATAAGTTATTGTTACAACTTCAACTGTTAGTCATTTGATGTAGATGTGATGTATTGACCCCAAACCCTAACCCTCTGCTGTCTGCAGCATCTGTCTGATTATGGCTGCATGACGTTTTTAACCTTTAGTAGCTATAGGTTAAACGTTCTGGCTTATCCCACTTAAATACTAAGCAGCACAACATTTTTCACAATGGTTATATACTGTGTGTATCAAAAGCTGTGAATGTATCTTTGTTTTGAGTATGAATCTCTTAACCTGAATAATGTTTTGGGCTTCTGGTCCCTCACCCTACAGAAATATGCCCATGTCCGCCAAGCTCAGCGTTGCTCCAAGCCCTACTACACCTCTGTGATATGGTGGTGTGGTGTGATTCTAATGGGTGTTGGAGAACTTGGGAACTTTGCTGCCTACGGCTTTGCCCCAGCGTCACTCATAGCCCCGCTGGGCTGTGTTTCTGTCATAGGTAAGTGTAACCTTTTGGCCCCTTATACATTATCTTTGCATGAAGACATGACCATTCAAAGGTTGAGAGAAACAATGCATATGTCTGATCGCTTTTCACACTGAAACAAATGAATATCTCTCCCAGACAATACATTTAAAGTATGACGTTGACTTAAAGTTGGAAAGCATGGCATGTTGAAAAAAAGAACAGAACCCTGAGTCACATTCTAGTAGTATCCCTCAAAACTGGTCAGTTGAGTAGTTTATAATTACATGAAGAATGATATATTTATCAATTTAAAAATATATTTGCATTTCCATGAAAAATGTAAGAAAGAAATTGTAAAACGTAAAAAGTATTGTTTTTTTGATTCACTCCAAGGACATTTGTTTTATAATAACCTGAAGTTGATGAGTATGTACAAATTCTAATTTGCTTTTGGAAAGTGACGTATAACAAAAAATAAGCTTAACACAAGCAAGGATCTAACTAGAAAAACTGACTTCCTCAATGTTTCCTATGTTGTCTGTCTCACCTGTGTGGCTACATCCATCTGTGTATTTGCTTGTTTATTAACATCTCTTAGAAGTGCATATTTGATTGTCTTGCTCTCAGTCTGTGTGATAGCTAAATGGTGCCTGTCCATTGATTCAACAAAAATTGGAGTTGCATTAAAAGGAACAATGGGTCTTATTGTGCGGGCGAAACTGATCGCTTTACAACCATGTATTTTTTGACCAATAATATTAATGAATGGACCAGTGGAAAATAAGTCATGAAAAGGCATCTTAATTTGTTTCTCATGTGATATAGTCCAAACAAGTGAAATGTAATCAGGCAGGCTGACAGATTTAATTATGATGTACGTGAACATATCAAGCACTGTTTATTGATGTGAACTGACTTTCAGTGTCTCTAGGAACCAATTATTACTATCATTATTATTAGTTTTATTATTATTGTTATTATTATTTCTGTAAGGCATTGACTGTAATGTTTTTGCTAACAGAAATTGGGATGATTAAATCTACAATTTGATCTGGTATTAGAACTCTGAAATCTACAAAATGATTGTCTACTTGACTGAAAGTTATTGTGGCAGGTTTTATTGGTGGTTAAACTCATATGAATGTATTTTCACTTGCAGCCAGTGCTGTCATATCTGTGGTTTTTCTCAAGGAGACGATGCGTGCATCTGACATTGTTGGTAAGAGCAAACACTTGAGAATCACATTACTAATAGTCCAGCCATTTTAAGCCAAAATAGGGGTCAACGATGAACAAATTGCAACAGAAACAAACTCAACTGATTGTGTTTCCTCAATTTGTCCAGAGAAAGGAAAAAAAGCCCAAGAGAATCCCAATAGGGGAAGTTTGGAAAAAGACCCAAATATACCCAATTCATATGCATATTCATTATTTTTCTTATGAATAGGGGAAAAACTAACCTTCAGATATCAACGTGAAAATTACTGAGTTGATACTGACAACAAGACAAACAAAAAATGTATTACATGTTCTTGAAGTTTTTGTTGCTGAGTCTGTTTCTGGGGGATGAGTCCAGGGGACAAGGAGACAAGAGTAAAGAGACTGCAGAAGACAAAAGGTAGACAATTAAATTATGTACACAATGTACCACTAAAGAATCTGACCTTCATTCTTGTCACAGGTCATCTGCATTGAGTTTGTGCAGGTGACTCCATAAGCATAGACCAAAATTATTGTTTCTACTGACATTTTGGTTTTGTTTATATTACTGTAGCTTCTATCTTTTTTATTTTTTTATATATATACTTTCTTAATCCCCGAGGGGGAAATTGTGGTTCGCACTCCGTTATTGTAAAGACATGCCTCTCACAATCACAGGCCTGAATCACACACATGCACAAGCAGGACCTGGGGACAAGCATAAATGGAGAGGTGATGTCAGAGAGCGGCAGCTGCTCCCACTGGAAGCGCCCCCTCTTGGCAGTGCTTGAGAGGTGGTATGGCACCTTTCCAGCTACCAGACCAACTTCCATATTTTGGTCCACATCAGGACTTGAACCGGCTACCGTCCGGTTCCCAACCCAAGTCCCTACTACTGCCGCCCCAATCTAAACAATCTAACATGGTGACACTTGAATCCTACTTCAACGTTTATTTGGACAGTCAGGTCCAGTGTGGTTCAGTATGTAGGCATAGTCTACTCTAGATAAAGTGGTTAGGCTTGAGTAGCAGGAAGATATGGATACATGGGTTATTGTCTGCATTGAACTGTCATGTAAGTAATTTAAGTTGAAGAGTCTTGAGACAGCTAAGAAGTTCTTTGCTGATGCTAGCTTAGCTAGCTAACACAACTGTGCAGTGCAACTATTCATCAATTCTAAACTGCACATCTTTTCACCAATAATATCCAAAGTACAGGGGCAGCTGTGGCTCAGTGGGTATAGTTTTCGCCTCCCAAACAGGAAGGTTGAGGGATCAATCCCCAGCTCCTGTGAGCAACGTGTCCGATGTGTCCCTGGGCAAGACTGTTAACCCCCTTATGCGGGTCGCTGCTCATGTGGTCGACCGCTTGATGCGTTAATTGACCCACGAGGATAAATAGAAAAAAAACACACAAAAAACCACAGCTTAACACACATCCAGATGATCCCTGTAAATTGTGGTTTATCACCAGGTATGTTTTATTAATGTACATTAAATTATACATTTAGAATAAACAAAAGGAAATCTTTCTTGGATGAGTGACGGCTAAAACCTAATTTATACTTCTGCGTTGCGTCGACGCCGTAGCTATGTGGTCGACGTGGACCCCTACGTGGACCCTACACAGTGACCCTACGTGCACCTCCAAAAAATCCTGACTACGCGTTGCGTCGACGCAAAGCGCAAGGACTGTGATTGGTCCGCTCAGAACGTTATTTCCAGCAGTTACTTTTCCGGTCACAACGTAAATATTAAAAGGCTGTATACACCGAAGAAAATGCTCAACGACGGCATCGGGTCTACACAATGGCACGCTGTCGACGCGACGCAGAAGTATAAACAAGGCTTTATAAGGCTAAGTGACAGTTGAGTTGAATGAATGACTGAATCTCTGTCCCTTCTGGCGACGTTTGTTTGCCACTGTCTCTTACTTTAAGATGACAGAAGTTCAGAACCATGAAACACGGGACCTAACGGAAAACTGTCCATTGTGCCAATGGGTGGCATACACATGAGGTTTGTCCTGATATTGAGATTGGTGTAAGAGCTGTATCTCAGATGTGGGAAAGATGTACATTTTGGGACATCATCAGGGGTGTCAACATCATTCAATAAGACATTTTCACCTGGCTATACCTAAAGTTTAGATCCATTGTGATATTTATGCATATTAGCCCATGTTAACAAATAATATAAAAACAACAACAACTTGTAATACATTTTTTGTTTGTCTTGATGTCAGTAATCAACTCAGTAATTGTCATGGTAATAGCTGAAGGTTGTTTTTTTCCCTATTTGTGTGAGGAAAAAATAAGTGTTTGAATTGGGAATAACTGGGTCTTTTTCCAAACTTTCCCATATTGGGATTCTTCGAGGATTTTGTCCCCTAATTTAGGACAAAATCAGTTGAGTTTGTTTCTGTAGCAATTTGTTCGACATTTTTTCATAAAATGACTCGACTATAAAGGGCCTACTTGCTCTTGTTTTTTAAATATAATTTCTCTTTTTTTTCTCTTTGTGATGATTTTAGGATGTCTACTATATCCAACAGTATTTTTTGCAACGTTACTAAAAAGTTCATAATTGATCTTTTAAGTCTCAATCATACCTTTTCTGTTACAACCTTGCCATTCTTTGCCATTGTAATATCATAGGCGGCACCCTGGCAATAACAGGAACATATGTCCTGGTGACCTTTGCGCCTCGAACTTCCACACACATCACAGCAGATCTGATCCAGTACTATGTGATCAGCTGGCACTTCTTGCTCTATCTTGTAAGTTACACTTTTAACACTCTCCTGCTTGAGTTCAGCATTATAAACGTTTAAAGAAAGTGGCGTTGTCTTCTATTACTGTTTTAACATGTATTTTCTCCCCACATTTTCTGTTTCTCTAAAGCTTTTATAAGGCCAAAAAGCCCCCAAAAGGGTTTTGTGCAATTCATAGCAATTACATTTTTTTTCACAGTAAAGAATTTCTGCCATGCATATTACACATGTCACAATTTAATTAAATTGTAATCATGCAAAGAAAATTAAAGAAAAAATAGTGCATGTGGCTAGAGTTATAACATTTTTTTAAATGGTAGTCTTAATTATATTTTGTACTCCTCTCATACTTTTATCTCTCATCAATTAGAGCTACGTGGTGTTGTATCATAGGCCTTTGAATAGCTGAATGGTATGGATTTAGGATGTCACACCCTGAGAGCCTTCTCATCTAAGACCAGCATTGTTTTTGGGTTCAATTTCTTTGAAAAGTTAATGGGAATTGAATCTGCACTAATTGTTGATACCCTTTCTCTCATACATTTTTTCAACAGTTCATAGAGGTCATTGTCTTTTGCATCCTGCTGTATCTGTACAAGAGAAGGAATGTGAAGCACATTGTCATTGTCATGCTGCTGGTGGCCTTGCTGGGTAGGAACAAATGGAGACTGGCCCATTAAGGGCAGAGGTTATGCATTGAACCGTTTTTTGTGTTGCCTAAACAAAAAAAGAACATCATTTCCTGAAACAAATTATGGACCAACTCTAACAAATATTCTTGAATCAATAAGGAAGTTCTTAATTGTTCCAGTACAAGTTTAAAATGTTAAAGTGATCTCACATCGCATCTGTTTTTTTGCAGCCTCCCTAACAGTTATTTCAGTCAAAGCAGTGTCAGGGATGATCACAGAGTCAATAAACGGCCATCTGCAGCTTATCTACCCCATCTTCCATGTCATGCTTGTGATCATGGTTGCCTCCTGCGCCTTTCAGATTAAGTAAGTCAAGGTTTTATTGTTTTCTTCTTTGTTTCTGCTTCTTTCTGTTTCTGTTTCAGCCTATTTTTTTATTTATAAATGGGTCATGTTTTGCTAATGCTCGACAATATTTAGCTTTCAAGTTCCTGTACAAATTGAGATAAATCATTTATTACACATTTTGACGTGGAACCTGTCGTGCACCAACTGTAAAGTGGGATGAGTTTGTAAAAAGACACTTACACGTTGTCTATAGCCAAGGTACTACTCAGTGCCTATCTCAAATATTCCTTCCCTCTTTATAGATTCCTCAACCAAGCCATGAAAATGTTTGATGCCACAGAGGTAGTTCCTGTCAATTTCGTGTTTTTTACCACAAGTGCCATTGTTGCAGGTATGCCAGCTATAAAGCTTTGACAATGTGTTGGTTAGTTTAACTCTCTGCATTTAGTTTATTTAAACAGCACTTTTCTGGTCTTTTGACCACGCGAAGCGCATTCCACATTCACTTATTTACACCACAACCACGTTCTGATGGCTGATATGTAAAGCACCCAAGTGCTGAACAGTACTAGCTGGGCAGCTGTGGCTCACTGGTAGAGTCAGTCTTCTCTAAAAGGCAGGGTAGGTCAATTTCAAAAACTAACATGATTTTGAAAGTAGCATCCTCTCTGTTCTCTGTATTCACTCATCCCTTCTCCTCTGTGCTCCCTCAAAAGCCACGCCCCTCACTTACACGCACTAGCTCCATTGGTCCAGAAGCGGATTTCAGCTCATGCTATGAGTGCAAGCTCATGCATGCATGGGGTAGAGATTTTTGATTGGTTTATGTGCCCAGTGCCGACATTGATCAAAGTTTTTACGTGTTTACAACTGTTTCAGATGACACTTAACCCCCAGTTTCTCCTGGGGTACAGTATATACAGTAAGTTTATGAATGGAGTTAGTTAATACTGATGTACACTTTACACAGCAACTTCTGTAAACACTGTATGAATGGGTATGTGTGAACTGCAGCGTAAATGTGCTTTGAGTTGTCAGCAGACTAACAAAGCGCGATGCAAGCTCAAGTCTATTTACGATTTACTATTCCATGCATATACATTCTTAAGATGCTGGTGTTTCAGTGGTTAATCTAATCTATTTCTGATTGAGATACAACTGACTTTACCACTGAGCCACAGAATCCAGAACCACAACAAATTACAAATCTATGCTCACAGATTGCATGTATTTGCTATTTTTGTATTGTTTTTTTTATTGCCTGCAAAAAACTTTTTCCCAATATTTTAATTTTAAATATATAATTTATCATCATAAAATGTTTGAGTGAGAGATCTTATTGGCAAGCAGAAGAGGAGAAGCATGTGAAAAAGCACAAAGGTGGGACACGAAAAAACAACATTAGGTCTATATGATCATCTGTCCTAATGTTGCTCAGTTTAGCAGTAAAGATGGTTAGAATCTGCTGGAGCCTCTAAAATGTCTAAATCATCTTGTGCTGTGACATTTGCTCTAACTGCTTACACATATTACACAATTTAATGCACTGAATCTGATGTGTTGTGTTGTATGTTCATAAAATTGTCAGGAGATGGACTTTGTGTTTTTAATCTCAGATTTGTTGACCATTTGAAACAGTTATTTTTTCAATCATGATGGTTGTCATAGAAGATGCACTTTGATTTTTAAACTTTTGCTTGTTGTTAACATTGCCTAACATGTTTTTATATGATAATCTGAGGGTCGAAGTGTGATCTTGGCCTTTTCTATGTGGCTATACACTTGTAAAGATTGCATTTTCCGTTTGATAATCAAACTTTGTCCTTAGTATTTTTTTGTGCACAGGCTTTGCAGGGCTGTTCTAATGTTTTTTGTTAATGCAGGTATAGTGTTTTACCAGGAATTTGAAGACTTGGCTCTACTCAACATTTTTATGTTTCTATTTGGGTAAGTATTCAAAAATATACCAACAACTGCATCTTTAAATATGTATTGTAAGATGGTATAATTTCTTCCTGAAAATCTTTTCCAGTTGTCTTCTGTCTTTCCTTGGAGTTTTCCTCATAGCCAGGAACAGGCCAAAAATAAAGCAACAAGATCGCAATTTTATTGCAATGGATCAAATCCCTGGTAAGATTTTGATCCACTTACTTTAGTACGTTATGAGATTATGGTGTATTGTTTAACTCATAGTTATTGTAAAAGTCTGCTAACAGTGATCCTGGATTTAATGTGTTTCCCAGGGAGAAGGCACACAGACCAAGATAACCCTGAGGCAAAGACATCAACATATGGCTCACTGGCAGCAAAACTTATGTGCAACAGAGCTGGCCAAACCGGGGATTGATAGAACAAGTCTCACATTTAAGTCTTTACATATTTTTTGTGGTTCTTCAACTTTATTTCTTGAACCAACAATAATGGTTGCCATATGAGTCTCAGATTCTATGTAAAATGTTGAATCTCTTTCTATATCTGAAGATTTTCATTCAACAGTATTTCCTGCAGAGCTGTCAGAAAAAATGCTGAGGAAATAATGAATCTAATTGACCTAGAACATCAAAAAACAAACCAGCAACAATGTTTGATTAAAGATAATGTTGAGGCCACAGTGAAATATGCTTTACAATGTGTGACATGGATTGTTGTAAATTGATCAACTAATTAGTTGGTCCATGTGATCAGTCGAGAATAAAGTACAAACATGGATACACCAAAAAGAAAGATTTGTCTTAACGTTTGACAAAATAAGAGCACTACTGCCCTCTAACGGTCGACAAATAGACTAGTTCCTTCTACATTTTGTGTGAATCGAATTCATTGTCTTAAACAGTTTTGTCTCGTTCCCTCTTACAAACTCATTTGCCACAAATCAAGGGATGTGAGGGGAACTGATGTCAATAAAGAATGTCTCTACTTACATAAGGACACATTATGATTCACATTTATGGTTGGTTATAGAAATTGTGCTTTACTAATGTTATGAAGATTGTTGCAAAGTAATTACCTGCAGTTGTCATATTCTGGTATGGGTATTTTATTTAATATGTTGTAAGAAAGCCATTTTTGGAGCCATTTTGAAACATACTACCCTGATCGTAGTTCCAAATCAGTTAATGGGACTAAATTGAATTATTAGAAGCATATACCTCTAGTGTTTTTGTCTCAGGTAAAGAGGGATGTTACATTACCAATTAGATTCATTTTAGATCCTCAGTTGATAAAAAAGACTTCTAAGACAACTAATCGACTCAACCGATGTATTTAAATGGTAAAAAGTTTGATCCAGATTTATTTTTTTTGCTTTAGAGTTCAGATTGGTACCTGAAAATTCTCGCTGATCTAGTTTCACCTGCTTTGCTTAGTTATTGGCGGCTTTAATCTGTGTAGATAATTTAATTCAACATACTGAACGTTATTTTAGTTATTTTGAAAACTGATAGTGCAAGCAGAGAACGGGGGAAAAAACCATGCTGCTCGAAAAACAAGTGAGCTGAGCAAGATCTCTGTTCCACTGACATTGTCCTGCAGACCAATCTCTAGACTAAGCATGATTCAGACTTTGTCCCTTTTGTTGATGAGACAGAAATTGCAAAGGCTTTCATCATAGTAAATTGTTAAACTTCTCTCAAAGCGCTTTTACACCATGTCACACCCATTCACACTGATGGCAGCGGTTGCTATATAGTGAAACCGTCAAAAGTAACGAATCCCATTCATACTCCACCGACGAAGTGGGATGAGAAACTTCGGGCTAAGTGTCTTGCCCAAGGACACATCGGAAATGTTGCAGGAGCTGGGGATCAAACCCTCGACCTTCCTTTTAAAAAATTATAACTACCAACTGAGCCACAGCGACCCATCACAGGCCATTAATGTGATCACTATCTATACATGGATCTACGGGTCTGAAATTAAGTAATGACAATAGATGATTCAATGCACATTTATTGATGTGAAAAAGATAAATGCTCTTTCTGAGAAGTAACAATAAATGTGAACTCCAAACTTTTTTCAAATGAACTGAGGGTGTCTGTGCAAATAACAGTATTTTCAATGACAGTACCACAAGACAAATTAGTTTTTCATCATGCATTCAGTTAGGTACAACACAGTTGATTGTGGCACAACCCAAGCTGGGAGTTATCAAGGCACTGTGATCACTTATTGATTGACCCATCGTGTAACTTATAAACAGAATTTATGATCTTTGGTGGACAGAAGTAGAGTCAATCATTCTCTCTTTACCAGAAATTTAAGCTATGCATGTTCACATGTTTTAGTCAGACCTCTATGGTTAATTTTACAAAACGGTAGTGCAGGGAAGTAGGGTTGCGCAGTAGCAACATTCCTCTGTGTTCCATCGGTTGGTTTAAGAGGGTTTTAAGGAGTCCAGCAACACAGACAAACCCCAGAGCCTCCCCACAGCCTACAGACAGGGAGAAGTCACCTTGAGTGGCCCAGCCTAAAGTCAACCGAGAGCAGTGAGAGATGACTCTCGGCAGAGGGTCTGGCCACAGCCCAAAGATGAGGTCTGAGGAAGAATGGGAGGTTTTTTGCTGTTCAGAAGTGGAGGGCTTTGGTTCTGAGCCAGAGAGAATGTGTGACATTTCACTTTCAGATGACAAAAAGGTTGTAGCAGATTTTCTTGGGTCCTTCTTTTTGTGTTTGATTCTGCGTTTAAAGTGGTCTCCGTGTGGGGACTCCTGGGGGCCACTGCTGCAGGATCCTTTGTACAGGAGCTGCAGGTCCTCTGCAGTTGGTGCACAAATCATGGCATGGGGCTCTGGTTTGCCCTTGGACAGCATAGAAAGGCGTACCCACACAAGACTCATTCTGTGTGCTGTGAGAAACGACATCAGAGCAGAATGGTTGAGGTGCTGCTCTTTGCCAACACGGCACAGCCTTTGACCTTTGGATGTTGTAGGTGTGCACCAACCAGAAAGCAGTCTCAGGGACTTTCTATTCCTAAAAAGCATAAAAGCAGCCATTATTCATTAATGACAATTTAATAAATAAAGAAGAAATGGTTTTCTTGAAGCAAAAACGATTTTATTATAAAGAATGTCTAAATCTTAATGCTAAAAAGCAAAAAGGAAGTGATGAAACAAGAAACAAAAAATCTGTCAAAATATACATGATTGTTGTAATTAGGAACTTTGCACAATTAAGGGTCTGGTTTAAGTTTTACTAAAATTACCTTAGAGTAAAACTGCAGGGGGGATGTTTTTTTTTAACAATAAATGAAAGTGAGATTGCAAAAATTGGAAAAAAAAGAAGAAAGAATTACTATAGAAACATCAAGTAGAAAAAGTAAAGTAACATTTACCTCAGTACACTGACAAAGCTAAGAGACCTTGCAATAGTGACAGCTGTATGTGAAGTCAGCTCCTCCCCAGCCACCTTGTCAGACTCTGTTGCTGTTTTGATCTGACCGTCTTTCTTCTCTCCCGGTTCCATTGTAATAAGCTCCCATTCCTCTGCCAGCTGTTGCCAGGGGCAACTGAATGGAGCCAGACAGCCATGTTTAATGTAATTGTTCCTTTTGGCTGGCGGACGCCTATAAAAAGATTAAAGAATCAAATCTTTGTGCAACTATTTGGGCAGCCCTGTCATGTTATTTAACAAATGATGAATATTAGCAGTTAATAAGGGAAGAGCAGCAAAATGCTTTATTTCTTTTTGGCCATGCTGATACAAATCTTGAATGTTGTATTTTCATAGTTGATTATCTCACAGTTTCATTATAATATAAGTTAATTGAATGTGTTTTCAATCATCAGGTTCAACCATCACTGTTTTTGGTCATTTTTCTTGTTTAGACTTGGGCTGACCTTTTAAACATGTCCAGGAGCTCTGCCTCCTGCTCTTCCTGAAAAACCACGCCTGCAGGGCAATCTGGGTAATCATGTGGGAAGTGGGGAACTCCCTTTATCTGAGAGTGTTTCAGACTCATGTTCAGCCCTCCGATGCGAACTCCTCTGTACACCTAGAAGACAGAAACAATGCGCACAACAGTCAACACTGGATATAAGGAACTTGTCATAAGGGCAACAAAAAGGCTTTTGCTGTACCTTACACTTTAAATTTACATATTTGCTTCTTGAAAGTAAATGAACTACCCTAAAGCATCCAAATAATGAAAAATGGTTTATCAAACTGACTCACTGTAAACACAGAATCTTTGCACCCTCTCACTGAAAGACCAGTGTTTGAGTAAATTTGTCTCTCCCAGATCCTACCAAGAAAACTAATAAAGCATTTTAGAATCTATTATATTATGAAGCTGACAAACTGAATCATTCTTTCAAAAATATGTACAACAAAATATAAAATGTTGATGGTTTTAAACTTACATCTTAAGTAGGCAGCAAATTCTCAGAATCAGACACATTTTTAAAAGGTATTTTATCCACAGTTAAAAATCCAAACTCACTACTCAGCATGATCCATGCTACTTCAACAGAAATAAAAAGCTTATGAAGGGACATTTCATTAAAAACCTACAAGTGGAACCCAGAAAGCCATGCCCCATCCTTTAGGAAGCAGCAGGTCCCATCCAGCACCCCACGACCTCATCTCACATCCCACATGCTTGCCAGGCTGATGTATGAGTAGAATGGGGATTCTGCTCTGCAGGTGAGTGGGGGTCAGCCTAGAACCTGGGACCAGCATGTCACTTCTTCTTCTGTTCAACTCCTGTGGATGATAAACAGATGAAGAGGAAGGCCAATAGCTAGCAAGAGATGTACAAGAAATGTAAGATTAAGAGAAAAAAAATGACTTGAACTGCATATAGTGTTTGTAACAATTACTAAAAGTTGCTTTTTTACAGATATTTCTGGTAGTAGGAAAATGAGAAGCTGCCTGTTCTGATATCTTGTTTTCAGTGACTTCGTCCCGGACTGACTTCTCCCACAGGTAACTCTGACAGCAGTGTTTTGGTACTCCTTTTAACATCAGCTCCCTTCTCTTCTCCTCCAACTCTGAAACGAACATCACACACAGTATGCTCCTGTATGATCAGCATCAAGAGTCAATTATGAAACTTGCTATACATAAATTATCCAAAAGGAACACACCAATAATCACCCTTAGATGAAACACCTCCATTTTTAATTTGTATGGTTACTGTCTAGGTGGAGGAAATTTTTCATACCCTAAAATAATATAGAAAATGAAAGACTGCATAACATACGCCAAAGTCACTGGCTTCAACATTAGGTACAAAATATGACATTTAAATGATAATTAGGGTTGCAGCTTTGCCAGTTTAAAATGTAAATATTGGTTGTGCTTCTTGTCCACACAGAAAAGTGAAGTATATCTTTATTGAAACTGAGTCATGTTAAAAAAAATCTGGTTTGATAATAAAGCTGTTCAACCGAATGGATTAATCAATCATTCTAAAGCCCTGAGTATACTTGTCTTACAAGCAAGTAGGTATGAGCCTTAACAGTGTCAATAAACAGTTTTTGCACACACCCTAACCCTAAAACTTGCTTTTTCCTCACAAATTCTTCAGCCTATAATTTTGGTTTAATCTCTGAGTAAACTTTCCTCTAAGCAGCAATGCAAAATGATTATCTCTCAAATCACTATCAACAGAGTGAGAAAGAGATTTTCATCATCAAATTAATAGTCACTCAGAAAAATAAATGCCAGGCCTCGATTATAATGGATGGGATGGTAACTAATGCCGATCAAGCTGCTTTCACATTCAAACCCGTATGTTTTCAAATAGTTTTCTAACAATTAAAATATGTTCATTTGTCCCACAACCTGAGGTAAGTGTATTTAAGTAGTAATGTATGAGGAATTATGAAATGCATACTGTATACGCATACGGTTTTATTACTAAAATGCAATTTTATATTTACAAGAATGACTGGATTTTGGAATGATTAAGTAAATTGAAAAAGGGGAATACAACTAAATTAAGGACTTGAGCATATTTTCATTTAAAACTGTAATAAATACGAGATGTAGGAGTTTTAAGGTCAAGCCCTTATCTTTTGAGTTCCTATTCATGGGCACTGAATCGGCTTTCATCTGTCACTGGAGGTGTGTTTGGAGTACAAGGTCCTGCCAGGATTCGAACCTGGAACATCTGCATTACACCAAGCAGAGGCCCCCTAGAGCACAGAACCAGTTAAGCACTCATTGAAACAACCTCAGTACCAGATAGAAAAACTGATTAAGCTGATTCCTATTTAAAGGTTCAAACACGGCTGCTGTGTCATCATCTGCAGGACTCCTTAAAAATAACTATCTATCTATGATAGCAGTTGTTGAATGAATCGAGCCTGGAATGTTTGATGAATTCAATTATACTTACCGGTATAATCCCCTAAATTCTGTCTGGTAGGTCAGGGTTTACCTTGTGTTTGCTTTACAAGTGGCAACGCTACAACTTTCTTTGTTGGTAGAGTCAGCCTGGGGTCTTCTAAGGTTAGGCCCAGCACAGTGCCTGGGGGGACCTCTCCAGTCAAATGGATGCCTGTATGAATTGTACAGTTAGAAACAAACAGACAAACAAACCCAAACAACGTGCAGAAAAAAAGAGCCAGGTAATAAAGAAAACGTGTCCTCTGCATTTCTTGAGTCTTTCAAAAAAAGGAGGCATTTTATACATCGGTTCAGATAATTTATCTGCCAAAATAAGGAATATTTCATCATTTCTTGATAGATAGATAGATGTCATTGAACAGTGAAGAACAAGGAATGCAATTTTGTCATCAATTGGACAGAAATAAAAATATCACTCGCTCTAAACACTAGCTTATTTTACCCCATTTAAAGGTAAAGGTAAAAGGTAAAGGTTCTGTGAAGCAGGAAATTTATTAAATGTGTAGATTCAGGAACACAACAGAAATATAGATCTCATACCAAATTGGCCAGATTGGTGCTTTAAATCAAACAACGCACATTTAATTTTAAAATACAATATATCTACAGACCAAATGTGTATAAACTTATATTTCTCCATTATAATTTATGCAATTACAATCATTTTTTTTTGCAAATGTAGACATGCTGCAGCACCTTTGTTACAATGATACCATCGCAAATAGGCATCACTGTAGAACAAGCTGCAAGAGAATCAGACATCTTAGAGTTGGTTTACTGGTGCATGCTTGTTTACTTCAGTCAAGGTTTTAACCATATTAACACTACAAACAGTAACCACGCATAGTCAATTCTTAGATAGCAACACCAGCATTGGTTATGCACTAATTGAGATTTAAATAATAATTCACCTTTAAGTAAGTGATAGATATCACTTTGTTCTTGATGTAGACTCCTTTTCCTCTCATCTTTGCATTGCTCAGACCAACAGGTGGAGGAGGGCTTAGATTTATTCATTTCCTTAAAAACAAAACAAATCACTTTTAGAATTAAATTTACTCTGCTCATCACGTTGCTTAGACTTCAATTCTTACATCACAATCCGCAGCAGTTTCCAAAGTTTCTGCAAGAACCGTGAGAGACTGTGGTCCAATCAGACGAAAACGTAGCATCTCCATAGTGAGATCACTGAAACAGATACAAGTGAGTTGCAAACATTTCAACTTAAATACATGTTTCCTAAATAAGTTGGGAAACTGTAAAAAATAAACAGAACGTGGTGACTTCAACACTTGAGCCCCATATGCAATGGAAGACAGCACAAAGAATACATCACATTATAATAAGAAAATGTCATTGTATTTTGAGGAGAAATACACTGCTCAAAAAATTAAAAGGCAACACTAAAATTACACATACTAGACCTGAACGAGTGAAGTATTATTAAATATTTTGTTCTTTACAAAGTAGAATGTGCTGACAACAAAATCACAATAATTATCAATGGAAATCAAATTTAAAATAAGTCAAAATGAGGCTCAGTAGTGTGTGGCCCCCACGTGCCTGTATGACCTCCTACAACACGTGGGCATGCTTCTGATGAGGTGGATGGACAGTCTGAGGAGCATTGTCGCGTTGGTGGATGGAGCGAGACATGATGTCCCAGATGTGCTCAATTGGATTCAGGTCTGGAGAACGGGCGGGTCAGTCCATAGCATCAATACTTGATATACAAGAACTGCTGACAGCCTCCAGCCGCATGAGGTCTAGCATTGTCTCGCATTAGCAGGAACCCAGGGCCAACCGCACCAGCATATGGTCTCAAAAGGGGTCTAAGGATGTCATCTCAGTACCTAATGGCAGTCAGGCTACCTGTAGGGAGCACACGGAGGGCTGTGCGGCCCCCTAAAGAAATGCCAACCCACACTATTAATGACCCATCACCAAAACGGTCATTCTGGAGGATGTTGCAGGCAGCAGAACGTTCTCTACGGCATCTCCAGACTCTGTCACATCTGTCACATGTGCTCAGTGTGAACCTGCTTTCATCTGTGAAGAGCACAGGGCGCAAGTGGAGAATATGCCAATCTTGGTATTCTCTGGCAAATTTTCGCAGGGCTCTGGCAGTGCTCCTCCTGTCCCCTCCTGTCCCTCCTTACACAAAGGCGGAGGTAGCGGTCCTGCTGCTGGTTTGTTGCCCTTCTATGGCCTCCTCCACGTCTCCTGATGTACTGGCCTGTCTCCTGGTAGCGCCTCCATGCTCTGGACACTACGCGGACAGACGCAGCAAACCTTCCTGCCACAACTCGCATTGATGTGCAATCCTGGATGAGCTGCACTACCTGAGCAACTTGTGTCGGTCGTGGACTCCGTCTCATGATGCCACGAGAGTGAAAGCATTCAAAAGTGACCAGAACATCAGCTAGAAAGCATCGGAGATGAGAAGTGGTCTGGGGTCACCACCTGTAGAACCACTCCTTTATTGGGGGTGTCTTGCTAATTGGCTATAATTTCTACCTGTTGTCTATTCTGTTTGTACAACAGCATGTGAAATTGATTGACAATCAGTGTTGCTTCCTAAGTGGACAGTTTGATTTCACAGAAGTGAGATTGACCTGGAATTACCTTGTGTTGTTTAAGTGTTCCCTTTATGTTTTTAAGCAGTGTATGTATGCCCATTTTTAATTTGATGACAGCATCGGGACTGTGCAACAAATAGGGTTGCAAAATTCAGGGAATTTTTGAAGTTTGAATCTTTCCATGAGAATTAATGGGAATTTATTAGAATAAACAGGAATAAACTGGGAATTTACAAAATTGAAGGTTGGCCCCTTAACAGGGAACTTAAACATAGTTGGGGGAAAAATGTGTTTTTGCATAAAAGTACACTCAAATATCTATGCTATTCTTCCATATCTTGCACACAGCTTCTAATTTCTGCAGGTCTATTGAGGCCACGCCTCCGTGTACTAGATAAAGGGAAGTCAGTTTGGATGGGGTAATATATTTTTATTACGTCATATTTTTTATCAGTGTTGATTATTAACATTTTTAAAAAGCAATGACATTTTCTGAGTCAGATTTCATATATCTTTGCCCATTTTAATTACTCATAATTTCAATGTTTCATCCCATTTCATTTAACTTTCTGCCAAAACTTCTATGGAAACAGGTCGGTTATTCCCATAAACCCTTACGGGTAAAAAATATTTATGTAAACACTTTATTTATTTTGAATCACAATGAAATTAAAAATAAAACTCACTTTATAATGACTCCAGTGGAGCTGGACTTCCAGGTAATCGGTGTAGTGGGAGATCTAGTTCCATCTCCAATGATCTTTTTGGTTGGAGGTCCAGTTACATCTTTACAAGTTTTCTTTCTTTTTGTTCCACTTATCTGCTTGGCTTCAGGAGTCTCATTAGGCTTCTGCTCACATTCTGGGGTGGGAACAACCTCAGCAGGGGTCCACACAAGACTAACTGAAGGAACTACTGCCTCACAACACTGGCACACTGCCTGTAGTTCAAGAAGCAGGTCCTGCAAAATGCATGCAATAACATAAGTTACCAGTATTGCCAACTCTTTTTGCCAGAACACTTAATGCCACAACATTAATTTTCTTAAGGTCAAATAGTCAATGACTAATTGTTAAATCCCTTATACACACACTATACCTTTTTAATTGTAGGATGAGCCCAGATCCACAACTGCCTGTTGGTTGAACCCTGTATCTGTGGTCTCCAGAGAAAGGTCACAGGGCCCAGAGGATGCAAGGGGTAATGTCCTGCTCTATACACCACCACACTACCCTGTCTTTGCCCTGACAGAGTCATTGCTGCTGCAAATGTAGGGCCTGGAAACATGCAACACATACATACTGTATTGCTCCTGTTATTCAAACTAAACGTAAACATTTCAACTTGTATCAAGGTAGTTAAATCAAAGTTATACTTTCCATATCGTTTGAAATAGATTGTTTGATTAGAATGAATCACCAAACAGTACATAAAGTAATAATAAAAAAATCTGACAGGACAAATAGGAAACTAAGTTAATGGCCAGTTTCAGATATCACTTAGTGAATTAGGACAAAATAATCGTTTGTGGTTCTGTCGAGGAATTTCTTACCAGCCTCCTTGCTTGTCAACCGTGACAGAGAAGCCAGAAGTGTGTGCTCCTCTCCCTGTAGCTCTATGCAGCAGTAGTAGGAATGGTCCTGAAATGACACTCAAACTTTTATTGCAGAGTAATCTCCTTAATTAAAACAAAAAAATGTTCACATAAATGAAACAAAACAATCCAAGTCTAATGGTTACCTGTAGGAGGCAGTGCCTGTCCATTGCCCTGTAGCAAGGACGATAGCATTTGTTTGTGGGTCTATCCCCAAGGCAGTAACCCCACTTTTTAACCATAATAAAGCGCTTTGCATGCCAAATGTGAGTCTCCAGCCACACATTTTTTCTCTGACGACGGTTGAACTCCAGCAGCATGTTTCCATGCCGCCGGCGGGCCTTGCGACTCTTGTTTTTAGCTGGTTCCTTCTTCGATCCAGCCTGGAGGCTCCTCTCTCGCTGAAAGAGAAAAGGGGGAGGACAAAGAAATGTCCTTGAACATACCAGAGGCACAGAGCAAGGCACAACTGAAACAGGTCAGCAACTGTGAATTTAACATGCTTGAAGGAAAAAAAAAAATCAAAACCTTACCATTCGGATAGCTCTGTCTCTCAATCTGCGAGGAAGCCGCTTTGTATTGTGGCTCATGGCACGTCTCCTCATGTGTTTAGGCAGGGATCCAAACACATGCCATCTTCCAGTTGTTCTGTTAACAGCTTTCAACATGGTACTTACCTCAGCAGCCCTGGCCCTGGCAAAAGCTCCGCCTGAGTGAGGTTGGAAGTAAGAGAGCAGTTAATATAAAATCTGACTGTCATGGTACATTATTCTTGGACATGGAACTTTTTTCCAACATGAGTTGGACCTAATGTAATGCTCACTGAAGGACTACAGAACCACATGACTGCATTGGGTCCCCTCAAAAAAACATCACTTTTCTTATCATTTATTTAGAGATGTTGTAAACATTGTTCAATATTTGACAAACTATTTTAACTATGACAAAAAACTGGAAAGGCTGAATCTCATTTTTACAGATAAGAAAACTGACAACCTGTCCTGACAGCATCGTACGCCATTGTTTCTATTGTTTCCTACTGGAGAGTCCAAACTGCCTGCAAATGACAGTGCACCGTTTTTATTCCGGCGCCCTGTTTCCATTTTCCCCTCTGTCGCTTGCGTCAACGGAAAGGAGGGGGCTCTACATGGCACTGACACTTGCCTTTCTCACTCAACAGAGATGAGATGCTCATCTTACAAGGTGAACGGTGCATTGATAATGTCCACATCTGTGATTGAAATTTTTGTTTTGTTATTTGCATCAGCTGCTCATTTGAAGAAAGTATAGCTCAATGGGCAATTATGAGGGTTGTTGTGAATCCTTCAACACAAAACCCATCTCGATACATTACCAAGAGAAATCTGAAAACTATCAAAAATGTATTCACCTGTTATGGCCTTTGGCATGTCATTGGCATAGCCTCCACCATCTTTCTGGTGTCCACAGGCCCATCCAGTCTGTTGGTGAGGGTTCTTTGGCTTTTTTGTTGATGGGCCAGGTGGACCTTCGTTACAACTTCGACCTTTGGAAAGATTTTTATTTTGTCACTATAGGCCATCACAGGCAAGTTCATGCATGGTTTACTAACCAGGATAATTTAAATTTGCATCTGTATTTCGGATTTCAAAACAAAGCATTACCAAAAAACAAAAACAAAGGGGTTTCGGGTTTTAAGTTGCTTCTCAACTGAAGTTTTCCTAATTATCTTAGCTCACCTTAAATAGACATTCTTTAGATATATTTGTTTAGTTTCAGCAATTAATAAAATAAATGAGAACAAATGAATATTATTTCAAAGAACGCTTACAACTGATTCCACAACAGAAATGTGATGCCTACAGCGTCCCTCTGTCACTTAATTTTTTTTGTCTAATACTATGTCATGCAATTCAACAATGTGTTTGTATATCATAACAACTGAAAAACACATGAATACACGCACTGATGGGAGACAGGCGGGACAAGGATTACGAGCTTCATTTGCTGACAATACAGACATGCTATACAGGAGTGAAGAGGATGCATGCAGCCTCAACATGGGACGATAACAAATACGAGTTGACAAGGTACCTGAGACCTGAGTGTCTCCTCCGTTTTGAGTGTTACAAGATGAATACTGAACACTGGTGGGCTGATGTCTCATCTTCTTCTCCCGCATCTTCGCTTTAGCTGAAGACATTTTCTAAGAAAATAGTAAGAGACATGACAAAGGCTATGAATCTAAACGTTGCTATACGTAAAGCTGGCACTAAAAACACCAACATGAACAATACTCTCTATTGCTAATATTGGCTAGCTTGCTACGTAAACTCACGATAAGTTGTTTCGTTCCTTAATTTACAAGAAAAACACAAATACAACATATTCAATCAATGAGTGGCCAGAGGCATATACTCACTTCTACATTATTATTGTAATTCAGAAAAATGTTTCAAGATGAAACGTTAAATGATTTGACTTTTACCAGTACGCTGCCATGTGCAGGTGTGTCTGCATTACAAACGTGGAGAAAGCGGAAGGAAGTTCAACTACCAAATATGGCCCGTGGGCGTTTTTTGTGCTTCTTCTTTGTTTCTGTTTATCAGCTTCAAGGCGCACTACCGCCACCTATTGTGTTGGGGTGTGAACCCCAGCGATTACCATTGACTGTAGATGTTTAGGGTTTTATTCCCTTAGGTGTTATTTATGTGATTATTCTTTAGAACACAATGACAAACCTATTTCTGTTCGATTGCTGGGCTGTAATGGGTGTTTTCTGCATTTACAAAACATGTTATTTATGAAATTTAACCAAAGACTCAATGTAAAAAAGACAAACACATTCACACAAATAATATTCACACATTCATACAGCTTTTAAAACAAAACACAGAAAGACAAATGCGTACAAGGGTGTAAAGTCAGGGAGCTTTAGACCTTCATTATTTTTTTCATCATTTTTTTACCAGGCCATCGAGATGCCTGGTAAACACTTCACAGTGTGTGTGTGTTTTTACTGTATTCATCTTTCCATTCAGGAAGAAACAGACCCATTTCATTGTGAAAAAAGAACATTTATTAGCATGTATAACTCTATTCTCTTGTAGAACTAAACACGGCTCAGAAAAATAATAAAAAGATATAATATATATGAAGGAAATAAGTGGAAAAAGACATCAAACATCAGAACAATCTTCCCAAACATCCATAACGTCATACACAAAATTATATCCAAACTACTTTTTAAACGGGAGAGTAGAACTAAATATCTAAACTCATGTCTAGGTAATCTTTTGCTATGCTCTATTGTATATTATGCACTCAAGTAAAAAAAGACATATTGTTCACATGGTATCAGGCCCAGTAAAGGGTTCAAACTTTAATTTTAAAGTAAATCATTGTATGAACTTTAAGGCAAAGCAATTGTTTTGAACAGTAAGGCACAAGTAGTTGCTAAAGGTGGCATAGTATCATTGCTTAGCGCATTCATATCCTACACCTTGCAATGATTCTGTCATAAGTAATCTTTCCATGCACTGTGCCTTTTTTCCCTCCTCACCAAAACAAATATTAATAATTTGTCTGAAAACAAAACAATTCTCTTACTCATATCAGCACCTTTTGTTACCCAGTTTTCCCCTTCAATGCAGGAAATGTTTCAAGAAAGGCTGCAATTAAAATTTGTGTAAAAACAAACCAACTTCTGAATTTATGTCAGAATTTCTCATGGTCAAAACCTTTAAATATAACCATTAATGTCATCATTTTGCATATTTTACATTTCACTGCACATCTGTATGAGTGTGTGACAAATAAAAACCTTGCATCTTCAAAATCTGTTTAATAAACTATAAAAAAAAAGAAGTAATAAAGCTGTCATGAATGTAGATTCGGTTCATCACTTACGTGGATGTTTTTGTGCCCTAACAGCGTTTACTTTCACATTTTTATTTGGCTTGTATTCCACAAAAGCAGCTACTATAAATAGTGAAGAATATATTAAGTATGCATCCTTTACAGAATATCACACTGCTACAGAAGTTCACAGAGTTTACAGAGAACTGGACCAAATTAGTGGAATGTCAGTGATTTAATAGTACCTGTTTTGCAAAGGCCTGACTATGTGGACACATGTTAAGTCTCCGTTTACTTCAAATGTAGGAAAATTATAGATAAACAAGGCAGTGAATCTGTTGTAGAGTTTCTTAAAAATGACAATTATAATACAGAATTCTTGTGTTTGTATTTTTTCTTCCAGTTGCTGGTAGCTAAAGGGATTTTCATCTTTGGTGAGGCTCCTCTCTCTGAAAAAGAAAAAAAGGATTAAAGAGTTTCAATAGAAATGATTTTTCATTTTTCATCTCTGGTTGTCATGTTATACAACAATAAAAATAATAACAGTGAGTCCTGTATGCATTTTGTCTGTCTGAATGGTGTCTAATGTAGTATATGTCAATGATTGTAAAGATTGTAGATAGGGGCTGTTTTGAATGTGACAGGCGTGTGTGCTTGATGTGCTGCAAATCTGTGGCGTTCACTGCCCTGGTTCCACAATCAAACAGTAAATGAATTTATTCTTCAGTAAAGTAGTGTTGAACGCTGTTTCTTGAATTATTTCGGTCAGCATAGGCATAAGTCATGGCGTTAACTACCTCTTCATTAATTAGGATTGCTGCCACGCTTACTTATTCATAGTGGCACTTCTTGCAGGAGTGCGGAATAATATTACCCCTCAAACACAAGACGGTGCCAGTTTATTGATGATGTCAGTTTTCATTCCATATTCTCAGACTTTTAGTTCATAAATATAAAAATGTTTTAATTATATACATAATTTCCATCAAAATATTCTATCTTTTATTCTATATATAGTCAGAGTTCACAGTTGCATTACATCATTTAAGATTCAGAGATTTATACCAAATATTTAGAGTTTCAGTTTGTTATCAGTAGATTGTAATTTAGTAAATGTCAAGCCATTTACTGTATAAAGCCAATTGATGAAAATATATATAACATTGTGGCTTGTGGTTGTGAACTTACCAATTTAGTCCTCCTTTTTTGCTTTTTCTCTCTCTGTATCCTGTGAGGCCTCAGGCACAACTGCACACAAATAAATTTGAGAAGAAATTAAAATGTGACATTTTTCCCACCATACAAGCCAACTTAAGCCTGTCTTGTTGAGTTAGCAACAACAAACAAAATACACACCTCATTCAATGCCACAGAGGAAAAGTGAAGAGCAAACATTCCCTCTTAACCACATATTGTGCTGCTAAACTGGTTGACCATTGAGTTACCTGCATGGCCTCTAAGCATTGACATGCACTTACAAACACATACTTTTAAAAAAATGCAAGGTAATTGGTCTGGCATGCACACAGCATAGCTTCCACAGACAAACCCTCATAAGAGTTATGCAATGTGCCTTCGACACCAGACACGTGCTGCATGGAGGGGCCTCCCCTCTCTCCCTTAAAGTACTTTATGTTCTCTGACAGTCAAGATGGGGGTGCAGGCTGTTGCAAACCAAACTCTTCTCTTTAAAAGGGGCACTAGTTACTGCACATCTCGTGAGAGGATGTAAATAAACTTTAGAATTAACTAACGTAATTTTTTAAGCACATTTACTTATTTCTTTTCCAATAATAACAGTAAATACATGTGCTCAACAAATCTTTTTAGGAGAGCTACTGTTCTTTGCGGAATTTTCAAATTCGACATAATATGGTAGTTGTGTAAATTGCTGCTTTGTCAGTGTTTGTATTACTCACATCAGCTTCACTACTGAGGAAACACTGACTTGAAGACACACATGATCATTTTATGATTTTTCTATAATGAGCCATGGAATTGCTCCTGCAATAATAAACAATGAGTAGAAGACAGGTCAAAATGGTAGGATAATTTACTTGTGCTTGTCTTATGTAACTCTAAGCCTTAGGGCAAGGTTGCGTGGCTGGACATGTTGCGCTGACATACTCCTACTTACACAGTCAAGACAAGCCTTCATGTTCCCTCTGAGAGTGTGTGCCTGTTTTCTCTCTCACTCTTATGACACTATCTTTCAGTCTCACAGACCAAAAATATCCTGTATATCATGTCAGCTTCAATCATTCACAGGAGTACAATGGAAGAAAGTCTAGAATTGTTTATTGCAGTACATACTGTATAAAATGTTACTTTTGTAAAACTGCTTTGGCCATACTAAGTAACAGAGTGTATTTGCTTCGATTCTGTATCTATTTTTGCCAGTGGCAACCCTGAATTGTTTGACCTATTCTATACCCGAAGAATGTCAGCCCCAGAGTCCCCAGTTTGTCATGAGTTTCTCAAGCATTCCCTAACAAACAGGTTAAATAAGATATGATGCCTTAATGTTTGAATTATAGTTTTTTTAGGAACCAGTTTTGTGTATAATCAAATTAGGCACTTTGTCATTAACCATGCAAGACATACAGTACTCTCCTCAAAAATGTCTCCCAGCTTAAGAAAATCTCACTATAGTCATTCCCCAGCAGTCAGTATTGATGAAGGATCACTACACTGCTCTGTGCCAATTGTGATATTTAGAACACCAATAAATGCCTGTTATAAATAGTTGGCAAGATTCTGTTTTGGAGTTTTAATTGTATTTCAATCACTGACGTGAGTATTTGTTATAAGAGTATTGTGTAATTGTATCAACAATGCAGAAAACTAGGTGTAATTACTGACTAATGGACAATAAATGTAGGAAAGTAATTGCATACCTTCAAGTAAGGGGCTGGAAACAGAAGCTGAAGGTGCAACAGAGTCTGCTACTGTGGATACAACCTCAAGAGGACCTTCACTGTGGCAGAGTACCTCTGTTGTTGAGGAAGTGATGGCTGGAGCCACAGAAGACACTGTTGTGTCTTCAGTAGAGGTCTGAGTCTCAGTTTGGGCCTCTGGAGATAGAGGGGGCATCTCTGGAATTGTTGCAACAGCAATATTCGTATCTATTACAGAATCTTCCAACTGTACATGATCTGAGAGTTCATTCTCTGTTAAAACTTCCTGTGGTGCTACACCTTCACCTAGGGCTGCTGGCTCAACCATTGCTGAAGCATCACTTTGTGCTGGAGCTTGAGCTTCAGTTGATTCACAAGGTGCTGTTGGAGAAGTATCAACAGCAGCATTGTCAGTTGGAGCCTCTGCTTCTACAGGAGCAACCACTTTGACAGGGGCCTCAGTTGCTATGGTTTCAGGTTCAGTAGGGGAAGGTTCTTCCATAACAGGTAGATCCTCAACTACCACTAAAACAGCCCCAGGTTTGTCGGAGGCTTCAGCTAGAAATGCAGCCTCTGTAGTGAAATCTGCGGTGGCAACAGGCTCTTGCTGAGGCTCAGGTACAGGGAGAAGCTCTACCCCTGAGTTAAGATCCTCCTTAGCCTCCAGGGCTACAAACACGGCATTGTCAGTTGGAGCCTCTGCTTCTACATGAGCAATCTCTTTGGCTTGGGCCTCAGTTGCTGAAGCTGCTGCTTTTTCTTCTGCCACTGGAGCTTCTGTTGGCTCAGATATTACAGGTTCAACAGCAGGGGGGTCAATTTCCGAAGAGGCCTCAGCTTTCCCAGCAGTCGTCTCCTCAAGAACAGCATGGGGATCTGCCTGTATATCTACAATTGATTCCACTGAGGAGACCTCTTCAATAGACTCAACCAAGACTTCCACTTTGGGAGTGGCTTCAGTATCAATAGTTTCAACAGGGGCAGGTTCTTCCATGATGGGTAGATCCTCAACTACCACTGAAACAGCCCCAGGTTCTGTAGAGTTTTCAGCCGGAGATGCAGCCTCTGTAGTGGAATCTACAGTGACAACAGGCTCTTGCTGAGGCTCAGTCACAGGGACAAAGTCGACCCCTGATTTTAGATCTTCCTTAGCCTCCAGGGCTGCTAACACATCTTCTGCCTCGTCATCACTACCTGGTTGAAGATCCTCTGGTAGGGTAGTCTGCACCGGCAACTGCATTTGGTCCTCAATGGCTTTGGCTTCTCCTGTGAAGACATTTCTAACAGCTGTCAGTATAGAGAACAAAAAAGGTGCTTAATACCTGTGACAGACAAGCACACCGTTTTTTGTAAATCTTTTTATCTACTGCCCCTGTGTGTTACTTAATTAGACTAAACTAAAATCAATCTACAAATATAAAGGCTTAGCCAATACATTCCCTCATTTTTCAACCCTTGTCACATTTTAAAGCACACTTTGTAAAACATGATAAAATGGTACACTTCTTAACGCACTCCCTCTTAACTATATCCTAACACCCCCTCTTACATCTGCAGTTGTGATGAAGAAATCTGCCCTTGTGTGAAGATACAGTTGATGAGGAACAATAGTATGCTAGGATAGTAAAAGTCTATGTCTGGGACTAAGTCTCCATATGTCAAATACAGGCATTACTACAACATAAGGCAAATTTTAAACAGTTATCCTCAACAGTGTTTTACTTTGTTACAAAATA
This sequence comes from Symphodus melops, assembly GCF_947650265.1. NCBI lineage: Eukaryota > Metazoa > Chordata > Actinopteri > Labriformes > Labridae > Symphodus > Symphodus melops. The sequence continues at coordinate 7,429,526 of NC_136695.1, forward strand.
GAGCAAACCAAAAGCAGAATGGATGGAAAAGATAGGACACTACATGATTTGACATGTTTTTCAGAGGTGGTGAAAGGAGATAAGATTGATTGGTGGAAGGGAAAGTGAAAGCCTTGCAACCCAAATGTAGTGAAGTGTTAGAATTGTAAAAGCAGAAGTCATTAGTCACCGGTGTTCTTTTCTTAATCCCCGAACTATCATAACAAATACAAAGCTTCTGTCTGCACAGCAGGACTGAGTTTTAAAGAATGGGTATGTGTGTCTGGGTAGGGACAGTCAGCCACTCCAGACATGGATGGCTGGTGTGTCTACATGATTTAGCAGCCAGAAATGACAGAGATCCCAGTCAAAACAGAGCCATGGTTGGAAAAAAACCACAGAGACTAGAAGGGGGATAAACAGGGATGGGACCGGTAGCAGCTTGGCTTGCATGGTTTGCACTGTTTGGTTGTACAGACTGCATGATTGTGCTGAATGATTTAGACCACTCAGCCACTTTAAGAGAAGCCCTTCTGACAAAAGAGTACAATAACTGCTTTCTTATTGGATGATGTAAGAGGTTGATAAGGGACCCAGGCTTCTCCAGGTGACCATATTGACTGCCTGAGAAGACAATACCCCACCACATACATTACAAAGCATAGTGTAGCTATATTAAAGTAACTGCCCTTTAATATTTGTATGTGGAGATAAAGGGGACACACACTCTAAATGCAGCTGTGCTTGGTACGACATAGATATGTGCCAGTAAGTTAGGCCCTGAATAGACAGTTATCGTTACAATGTTTACTAGGCCTTATGTTGGTCACTTACAGGAGCTTTAACACAAAGTCAATGTGTAGAGCTAAATAAACCGTAGTAGTTACAAGTAGAGCAAGGCAATCTTAAGATGCAAAATTGTTTCAGAGCCAGGCCTTGCAGTCTCACTTCAGCATTTTGTATATATTCATTATATAACACTTAGCACTGTAAACGAATCTCTATAGAAAAAATCTTGTCCTGCCATACTCTATCTACCTTAGAAAATTATTCATGAAGTTACCTCACGCTATGTGCATGAGTGAGTGTGGGAAAAGATGCACACTACCACCCTGCTTTTGTCTTTTCTCAAGTCACAAGTCAAACTTCAGTATAGTGACTAACAGGTTTAGTTGCAACGTTTACCTCATGCTGCAGATATACTGCTGTACACTCCCAACTGGCTGTCACACAGGGCAATGGCTAGTGTAGTTCAGTCAATAATGTTCATGAAAACATGCAAACATAAAATTAGCTTTATTGGATGATGAAGGGATATGAAACACCATACATGACTGCTCCTTCTCAAATCTGATTTTGATAAGTAATTCATCCCAGTCAATTTACAATGTTTATTAACAAGTTACTGTTCATAAAGCTTGAAATGACTGGTGAAAAATAAAGGTCAGGTTCTTTTCAGCAAACAGTTGACAGTTAGCTAAATAGTTTTCTCTATGAGGACCTACAGTACAGTGGGCTGTGCAGCACAGTAGAGTGAGAAAGCACACAGTGTACTGGAAAGACCAGGAGACACACCACTTTCTGCAAACTTCAACAAATAAAAGTAACTCTGATGATTGTATAGCTTGAGAAACAGTCTAGATGCATGCTCACCTGTTAAACATCACACAAGGATTATTGACACTTTTGAGCAAAATGAGTGATCTCTACTCACCCAGTGTGTCTCCATTGCTCTCCTCTGGTTTTGTTCCTGGCCTTTTCTCTTGGTCAACAGTCTGTGCACTGGATGAGGAGCAGCCCATGTTTGAAAAAATGCTTTATCTTGAAAAAAAAAACAAAGAAATGCTGAATGATATTATAGATACTCAGAGAAGTTGCCGTACTCTCCAAATCAAAGCGAGACACTGTTTGGCAGTGGGGGGAAAAAGTCAGTTTTAACTCTTAAAAATAGCTGGGCACCATTATCTTCCCTTTTCCCCTTGTATGTTTATGCATGGCCTCCTGTCCTCTTGCCAGAGAGAATGCTGTAACAATGCAGCTAAGCAGTGCATGCCAAACTGCTGAATGTTTCCGGACTGCCTCTGCTCACAGTCATACTATTCATAGGAGGAGGAGGAAAACATGTGCTTGTGCATTCCCTTCCCCCTGTACGAGTGTCCCATTTTGGAATATCCACCACCTGGTGGTAAAGTGAAGGCTTGCACATGAACGGGATTTTCTTTCCCCCTTTCTTTTCCAAATGGTAAGCAGACTACACTTTCAAAGCGCTTTTTTGTTTTTTGACCTTTAAGCGCTTTAGACTACATGCCAGCAATTAATAGTTAATTCAAATATTGGTAGGCTCATTATGTACATTCACACACACAGTCATTTTACACCTAGAATTATCATGTGGTCTGGTGTCTCATCTAAAAAGAACAGCAATTCACATCTGGCTTTAGTGACTACTTGTGGTCTCACTTTCCTGCTCTATTTGCAGGTAAACATGTATCCTAATTAAACTTTATCAATCAATCAATCTTTATTTGTATAGCGTCAATTCAAAACAGGTATAACACCTGTTTTGAATTGACGCTATACAAATAAATTTAAAGATAGTGACATGCAGTAATAAGATATGAAAGCAGGGACAGAGAGAGACAAGAGTTCAAGGTACCAGTTTCCCCGGTAGTCTAGGCCTATAGCAGCATAACTATGAGCTGTTCTATACCTAAGCCAGCCCTAACTATAAGATTTATCAAAAAGAAAAGTTTTGAGTCTATTCTTAAAAGTACCTAGTGTGTCTGCTTTCCGGACCCCGACTGGTAGACAATTCCAGAGGAGCGGTGCCTGATAACTGAAGGCTCTACCTCCCATTTACTTTTAGAGACTGTAGGTACCACGAGTAGGCTTGCAGTCTGTGTGGTTCTCAAATGTCAATGCTAAATAGCTAAATAGGCTGAATACAAATGTTTACAGTAGCCTAACTAACGTGTTATAAAATGTGTTTTTAAATCATAATCTAGAGTTGTGTATTCTTATTTTCGGTAGCCATTTCCTGTGTACTTTCTCATCAATAAGAAGCTCTGAAATTAAAACATTTGTTCTGAATTGTCAGAAAATATGACTTAGGTACACCTGGAGCACAACAGCAAGACACTTCTTAGTCTCCCACCCTGAGACGTCACAGCAATATGGCTGCTGTTTGAATATGGTCTTTAAGCTCACCAGGAAAGCTGGTTTTGTCCTCAAAATGAAGCGTGAGTCTCTTGAGGAAGTTTCTGAGAAAAGGATGCCAAGGAAACAGCTCAGTTTCATTGACAACACCTCACACGCAACACACCACTCTGGAGAGAAGCTTCAGGAGGTGTCGTGGCAACTTTTTGCAAGGCTAGAAGTTTCTGACCCGTGCTTTCCTAAAGACACATTTCCAGTTAATTCAATGATAAAATAAGGCTGATTTAAAATGAAAGAAAGAGATGATTTATTGCTCAGAAATTGCAGGTGACAAAATAAACGCACAGCTTTTATAGTTATCACGCTTTTATTAAATCGTTGACTGTCAGAAAAACTATTGCTCCTCATCCTGCTCGGACATCTTTTGAGGACCTTTAAGACTTTTTAAAACCTGAAAAGGTGCTGTGACCGACAATTTCATTTATCTGATGCAAGACGTTGTGCAGGTTGAACTAGCAGTGTCATTATCTGGAACTGGGTCTGGAACAGAGTCTATGTCTGGGTCTTAACTGCCAATACTTCTGTCAGTGATGCCTATACTGTTGTACTTTGCTTATACTGTTACTATCATACTTTTTTGTGTCTGTACTTTTCAAGTATATGTACTATAATGTTTGAGCAACTGGCACCAAAATTCCTTTAGGATTAATCAAGTTCTGTTTTATAATGAAAAGTACTGAACTAGGGGGCGCTAGTGAGCGGCGCATGGAGTAGACGCGTTTCCAGATGCTCCTCCAAGCCGAACATTATAACTAATGTGTTGACGGACTTCTTTAAATTTCCATAAGCCTTAAGAGTTTCTTGACACCTGTGGACCTGAGCTGAACTTGTTTCCTGCGACACCATGCCTAAGAAGCGTGAAAATGTCGAGACACACCGCTCAGCTTCAGCCAAGGCTAATGCTAGCAATGACTCTGACGATTTGCCTCAAATGTGGGAGAAGATTTCTGATAAAATCCTGAAAAACATCAACGAAAGATTTGACAAAGTGGAACAAACTCTTCAGGCAGTACAGAGCTCTCAGGCAGAAGTGCTGGAAAAGGTAGAAGCTATCGAGGTGCAGGTGTCGGAGTAGGAAAACCGTATCAGCAGCCTGGAAAAGGCGTTCTCCGGTCTCCGAGAAGAGAATAGAGCACTGAAGCTTAAAGTGGACGACCTCAAGGGCCGGTCACGCCGGAATAATATCAAGATTATTGGCATACCCGAACAAGAAGAAGGAGGGAAACCAACCGAATTTTCCAGGCACTGATCCCAAATCTCTTCGGCGCAGACAACTTCCAGTCCCCGGTGGTGATCGACCGGGCACACCGGACCCTGCGACCACGACCTCAGGTCGGTTCCAAGCCCCGTGCTATTATCGCCCGGGTCCATTTCTACCGCGACAGGGAGCTTATACTGCGCCTCCGGAGGGAGAGAGAACTGGAATATAACGGTAGCAAGGTGCTTATTTTCCCCGACTACACGCCTGAAGTGATGCAACAACGGCGAGAGTTTAATGAGGTCCTGACCGATCTTCGGGAACTCAAGGTGGACCATAGCCTCCTTTTCCCGGCGAGGCTCCGGATTAAGCACAACGGCCAGTTCAAGGTCTTCGCCACGCCTGGTGAGGCAATGACATTTCTGAATACTGACTTAAAAAAGTCATAAGATGAGTGACAACATCCATGTATGTTTAGATGGGGTTAATTACATCGTGATGTCATGTTGTTGTTCACTATCCTGGCAATATCTCTATGAAAACATGAAGGCTGTCTAGTTTTGGTTTCATTATGTACTGGCAGTGGAGTTGAGCTAACTTGTCGTATGGTTAGCCTTTTTCTTTTCTATTGCTCTGGAAGCTAGTCACCAGATGTTCGTTTATTTACAGGTGCCGTTTTGCACCTTGTTTTGTGTATGGTATGTTGTTGTTATTTTAGTTATGTTGGGTGGTTGCCAAACTGTCTTTATCTCAGGAGTTGTGTCGGTATCTGACAGTATAGCACATAGCAGCATTAATAATAACATGACATTAGTCTCATGGAACGTGAAGGGTCTGGGTCAGAGAAGGACGTGTCTTCTCTCATCTTAAATCGTTAAAACCAGATGTTATTTTCCTTCAGGAAACGCATGTCTGTTCAAATGAACAATGCAGGCTAAGAGCAAACTGGATATCTCAGGTTTTTCAAGCGCCCTTTACTCGCAAAGCCAGAGGTGTTGCCATCCTTCTGAGAAAAAATATTCCATTTCGCCTTGACTCTATGATAGCTGACCCATACGGCAGATATCTAATGATCTCAGGTCATATAAATTCATTACCAGTAATAATGCTTAATATCTATGCTCCAAATACAGATAATCCAGAATTTTTTGTTAAAATTTTTGACCTGATACCAGCTTCTTGCTCCAATATAATAATTGCAGGTGATTTTAATTGCTATTTAGACCCAATGCTGGATAGGCTGTCAACAAAACCTCCACCTACTATAGCTTCAGTGCAAACTCTTAATGATCTAATCAAAGCAAGGAACATGGTTGACATCTGGCACTTACAGCATCCTACTACCAAAGACTTTTCATTTTATTCTCATGTACACAAATCGTATACAAGAATTGATTACTTCCTAATATCCTCAGAACTATTACCCAGCTTTACAAATTATACCTATCATAACATTTTAATATCCGATCATGGCCCTGTCTCACTTCAGTTAAAAAACATCTTGTCACGGGGCGCCGGTGGCGCAGCGGCCCAGATGGGTTTGCTGGTGAGTTTTATAAGGTGTTTAAAGCTAAAATAATCCCTCTCATGTTAAGGATGGTGAACGACTCAGTTAAAAACAAGAGACTTCCTAGCTCTCTCTACGAGGCAAACATCTGTGTACTGGAAATGTTGAGTGCCTTGTTAACCTATATGCTGATGATTTGTTAATCTGCTTATCTGACCTTGCAGTTTCTGTTCCTAACCTAAACATCATTGATTCATTTGGTGTGCTTTCAGGATACACAATCAACTGGAGCAAAAGTGAATTTATGCCTCTGAAAGATAATTTGAATCCTGCCCTCTTGAGATCTTTGCCATTTAAATTAATGACTTCCCACATAAATTATCTTGGACTAAAAATCCCCAGAAATCCTAAAATGTTACTGAAACTGAATTTTTTAGACATGGTAGAAGGATTAAAAGTTAATATAAGAGAATGGAAATTGCTTCCCCTCTCCATGATCGGTCGCATCAATGCAATAAAAATGATTGTGCTTCCGAGATTTTTGTATCTCTTCCAAAATCTTCCTGTTATGTTGCCACTGTCTTTCTTCAAGCAGCTCGATTTAATTATCCTGTCTTTTATTTGGGCAAATAAACCTTCTCGCATTTCTAAATCTCACTTACAGAAGGATGTAAACAATGGCAGCCTCGGCCTTCCTGTATTTCAACATTACTATTGGGCTGCTAATGCAAGGGCTCTAACCTTTTGGCGTCAGGGCCTCCCTGAACATGACTGGCCAGCTAACTCTCCACTCTGGTTAAAAATTGAAGCGCTATCCGTTACAGGAACCTCTCTTCCAGAACACAACCCTCACACAATCTAATTGGCTTTAACTTTGTCCTTAGAAATTCCCTTAAGATCTTGAATCAAATGAAAAAGTCCATTGGCCTGTCTAATATGTTATTATACACACCAATAGCATGCAATCATCTGTTTAAACCTGGGCTGATGGATGGAGTGTTTTTGGACTGGAGAAAGCAGGGACTTTGTTGTATTGGTGATCTTTATATAGACAATAGGTTTGCCTCTTTTCCTCAGCTGCAAACCAAATTCAACCTTCCTCAATCACATTTCTACCGGTACCTCCAAGTTAGACATTTTATACACGAGTACATCTCAGAATTCCCCTTCAAGCCAAAAAGTCACTATTTTAATGATTTTTGTCTCCCCCAGACTCCAAACATCTGATCTCTTTCTTCCTTTCTGCTTTTACGCAACCAGTCAGCACCAGTCATCTCAGGGAGGCTTGGACTGAGGAACTTGGAGTTCCACTATCTAATGAACTGTGGGAGGAAGGGTTATCCCGTATAAAGTCCTGTTCAATCAATTCCAGATACAGAGTAATTCAATTTAAAGTCACTCATAGGTTACATTATTCTAAAGTAAAGCTGAGCAAGATATTTGAATCAATCTCCTCTCAGTGCGACAGGTGTGGTATTGTAGAAGGTTCACTAGCTCATCTGTTCTGGCAGTGTTCAGTGCTCGGTAAATTCTGGTCTGACATATTTAACTGGTTTTCCCAACAGTATCAAACAACCATTCAGCCGGACTGTCTTTTAGCAATATTTGGCTGTTCAGACAAGACAAAATCTCTTCCATCCCATCAAAAACAAGCCCTAAGCACCGGCATGGTGGTTGCAAAAAAATTTATATTGTTGAATTGGAAGTCTCCAACATCTCCATGCTTCAAAAGGTGGCTTAATGAGATGCTTTCTGCTGCTAAGATGGAACAGATACGTGCCAGCAGATCAAACTCCCATTGCTATTTCTTGAAGATGTGGAAACCTTTTCTGATGATGCTAGATAAAACTTAACCCTAACAGCTATTGTGTTTGCTGCTATCCTGTATCCACATTCTATAAATGCTCCTCCTTGACTGAATATTGTGTGACGTATATGGCACAACTCCACCCAAATGTGCTGTTTTTATTTTGTTTTTGTTAGTTTTTTCTTATTTTGGCATTGTTCTTTTGCTTTGTTGTTTATATTCTGTTCTACTAAAGAAAAAATAAAATAAAATATTTTTAAAAAAAAGAAGAAAAAAAAAGTACTGAACTAATGTCTGCAGTGGTCATGTTGGTAGATTAGTTGGCTGATGAAAAAAAAGTCAGCAATAAAAAGAACTATCAATCACAAGCTATACAAAACTTTCTGAAGACAAAATGAGAAAAGTTAATGACAATATAATGGTACATACGGTTAAGATGCTCTTACACGGTTCTGGCCATAAAGCAATCACAGAAACAGGAAACATCAGCAGTAACATCTGACATGAAACACTTCATTTCGCAATTAGTTAAACGACAAATCAGAAAGACTGAGTCAATTGAAAGGAAGTATTTATAGATTACGATGCATAAGTGTCATGATTTAGTTTTGATATCCTGTCTTATTTTTAGTTCTCATTTTTTCCCTCCTGTTTCCCTCTGTGTAAGTGTTTTTTGATGTACAGGTAAAAGCCAGTGAATTAGAATATTTTGAAAAACTTGATTTATTTCAGTAATTGCATTCAAAAGGTGTAACTTGTACATTATATTTATTCATTGCACACAGACTGATGCATTCAAATGTTTATTTCATTTAATTTTGATGATTTGAAGTGGCAACAAATGAAAATCCAAAATTCCGTGTGTCACAAAATTAGAATATTGTGTTAGGGTTACATTTTGAAGATACCTGGTGCCACAAACTAATCAGCTGATTAACTCAAAACACCTGCAAAGGGCTTTAAATGGTCTCTCAGTCCAGTTCTGAAGCCTACACAAACATGGGGAAGACTTCAGATTTGTCCAAAAGGCGACCATCGACACATTGCACAAGGAGGGAAAGACACAAAAGGTTATTGCTGAAGAGGCTGGCTGTTCTCAGAGCTCTGTGTCCAAACACATTAATGGAGAGGCAAAGGGAAGGAAAAACCGTGGTCAGAAAAAGTGTACAAGCAATAGAGATCACCGCGCCCTGGTCAAGATTGTGAGAAAAAACCCATTCAAAAATGTGGGGGAGATTCACAAGGAGTGGACAGCTGCTGGAGTCAGTGCTTCAAGATCCACCACCAAGAGACGCTTGAAAGACATGGGTTTCAACTGCCGCATACCTCGTGTCAAGCCACTGTTGACCAAGAAACAGCGCGAAAAGCGTCTCACCTGGGCTAAGGAAAAAAAGAGCTGGACTGCTGCTGAGTGGTCCAAAGTCATGTTTTCTGACGAAAGCAAATTTTGCATTTCCTTTGGAAATCGAGGTCCCAGAGTCTGGAGGAGGACAGGAGAGGCACAGGATCCACGTTGCCTGAAGTCTAGTGTAAAGTTTCCACCATCAGTGATGGTTTGGGGTGCCATGTCATCTGCTGGTGTCGGTCCACTCTGTTTCCTGAGATCCAGGGTCAACGCAGCCGTATACCAGCAAGTTTTAGAGCACTTCATGCTTCCTGCTTCTGACCTGCTCTATGGAGATGGAGATTTCAAGTTCCAACAGGACTTGGCGCCTGCACACACCGCAAAATCTACCCGTGCCTGGTTTACGGACCATGGTATTTCTGTTCTAAATTGGCCAGCCAACTCCCCTGACCTTAGCCCCATAGAAAATCTGTGGGGTATTGTGAAAAGGAAGATGCAGAATGCCAGACCCAAAAACGCAGAAGAGTTGAAGGCCACTATCAGAGCAACCTGGGCTCTCATAACACCTGAGCAGTGCCAGAAACTCATGGACTCCATGCCACGCCGCATTAACACAGTAATTGAGGCAAAAGGAGCTCCAACCAAGTATTGAGTATTGTACATGCTCACATTTTTCATTTTCATACTTTTCAGTTGGCCAACATTTCTAAAAATCCCTTTTTTGTATCAGCCTTAAGTAATATTCTAATTTCGTGACACGCGGAATTTTGGATTTTCATTTGTTGCCACTTCAAATCATCAAAATTAAATGAAATAAACATTTGAATGCATCAGTCTGTGTGCAATGAATAAATATAATGTACAAGTTACACCTTTTGAATGCAATTACTGAAATAAATCAAGTTTTTCAAAATATTCTAATTTACTGGCTTTTACCTGTATATTTAGTTCTAGTCTTCAGTGTTTTCTGTGTTACTTTGTGTCCTTGTGTCCTTCTATGTTGTCTGTAATATTGTTTCCTGTTTTAATGTTAAGGTTCCTAGTTTGGTGTTTAGGATTTCTTAGTCTAGTCGCAAGTGTTTACTGTTTTATTTTGTAATATCTTGTTTTCAGTGTCAGGTTTTACCGACTGTGTAGTTGTCCTCAGTGTTTCTGGTCATGTGTTCTTTGCTCATTGTGTTTCCCGCCTGTCTGATTGTCTTCACCTGTGTAACCAGTCTCACTTGTTTTTGATTACCCCTGTGTCTATTTCGTCTCAGGGACTTTTCATCACGCTCCCAAGTGAGTGACCACGAGTATGCCTCACAAACTTTGATGGACACTGACAAAATCAGAGACAAACTAGATTAGAAGAAGACGGTGAGTCCAGTCCTTCCACCCCGCCTAAAGGCGCTCATACTCGAAAAATATCTAGACCAAAAGATTGCTAAGTATCAAACTCCACAATACTTGCAGCAATTAACACACTTGTGGCAAGATTTGACAAAAAAGAACAAAAGTTTGAAGAAATTAGCATGCAGCTGAAAAAAATGTGTTCAATCATTGCTAGCTTGACCAAAGCTTATGAGTTTAATGCTGAAGAGATAAAGGAATGCAAAATAAGAGTCTTGATGCTGGAAAAAGAAGTGGAGCACTTGAGGGGCAGGCCATTCTCACCAACAGTCCCAAGGAACCTAAGAGAGCTCAGGAGCTCCCAGAAAAAGGAGAGGTTAGAATATAAAGATAGTGACAAGCAGTAATAAGTTATGAAAGCTGGGAGAGAAAGAGGGATAGAGAGATGAGAGATCCTGGTGCCAGTTCCCCCGGCAGTCTAGGCCTATAGCAGCATAACTATGAGCTGGTCCTAAGCCAGCCCTAACTATAAGATTTATCAAAAAGAAAAGTTTTAAGTCCATTCTTAAAAGTACCTAGTGTGTCTGCCTCCCGGACCCCGACTGGTAGACGATTCCAAAGGAGCGGTGCTTGATAACTAAAGGCTCTACCTCCCATAGTACTTTTAGAGACTATAGGCACCACGAGCAGGCCTGCATTCTGGGAACGTAATGTTCTTGTCGGATAGTACGGTACAATTAACTCTTTAAGATAGGATGGTGCCTGACCGTTTAGAGCTTTGTAGGTGAGCAGAAGGATTTTAAATTCTATTCTAGATTTTATAGGGAGCCAATGGAGAGAAGCCAATACAGGAGTAATGTGGTCCCTTTTCTTAGTTCTAGTAAGAACACGAGCTGCAGCGTTTTGGACGAGTTGGAGGGTCTTTAGAGATTTGCCATTGCACCTTGCTAAAATAGAATTACTGTAATCCAACCTGGAGGTAACAAATGCATGAACTAATTTTTCAGCATCATTTTGTGACAGGATCTGCCTGATCTTAGCGATATTACGAAGGTGAAAATAAGCTGTCCTTGAAATTTGTTTAATGTATGAATCAAAGGACATATCCTGATCAAACAGAACTCCTAGGTTCCTAACAGTGGTACTAGAGGCTACGCTAATACTACTAAGGGCCGTCATATCGGCAGAGAAAGTCTCTCTAAGGTTCTTAGGTCCAATCACTATAACTTCAGTCTTGTCTGAGTTGAGCAGTAAGAAGTGTCTGGTCATCCAGGTCCTGATGTCCTTGAGGCAGGCTTCTAGTTTACGAAGTTTAGTGTCTTCTGGCTTCATTGCTATGTAGAGCTGAGTATTGTCTGCATAGCAATGAAAGTTCATGGAGTGTTTTCTCATAATACTACCTAGAGGAAGCATATATAATGTAAATAGAATCGGCCCAAGCACTGATCCTTGAGGCACTCCATGGCTAACTTTGGTGTACATAGAGGACTCATCATGAACATGCACAAACTGAGATCTGTCTGATAAATAGGATCTAAACCAACTTAAAGCAGTCCCTGTAACTCCAAGCAATTGTTCTAGTCTCTGTAAGTGAGTCTGTACATTGATACTTCCGGCGCTGTGAGCGACGGCTGCCTCTCCAGCAGCTCTCTCTCTTTACTTTTTTCTTAACGTTTTTGTAAAACTTTTTAGCCTTTTGTTTACTCTTCCCTGCGAAGAGATCGTGTGCTTTATATATCCTATGGATACACTTAAGTTTAATACCCGACCAGGAGCCAGTTTTCTCACTTTTTCTCGTAAGGAACTGCTGGCTTTAAGAACAATGGGACACGCTGGGATACGACACCCCATACCGGAAGAGTTGAGGAGGAAAACAAGGGGCTGCAAGGCTGGAGCTAAGGTAAAAGCCGAGAAAGCGGAGAAACAGAGGCGATACAAGCCATCTATTCCCTCCGTCATCTACCATGAGAGCAGTTTGTTTATATTTACGGAGACATGGCTGACCAGCCTAGTACCGGATGCTAACGTGAACATGTTGGGATTCACTGCCGTGAGAGCCGACAGAGACACGAAAGCGAGCGGGAAAAGTAAAGGTGGGGGACTCATCATCTATGTTAACAACCGCTGGTGTAACCCAGGACATATCTCCGTAAAGACAGTCTCATGTTGCCGGGACCTCGAGCTGCTAGCTGTTAGCCTGCGGCCTCACTATCTACCGAGGGAGTTCAGTCACGTGATCGCCATCTGTGTTTACATCCCTCCGAGTGCGCACGCAGCCACTGCATGTGAGAAAATCCACTCTGTCACTGCTCGGCTGCAGACACGGCACCCTGAGGCACTTATGATCATTTCTGGTGACTTTAATCACGCAACTATGGACTCAAGTTTGGCTGTTTTTAATCAAGTTGTGGACTGTCCTACACGAAACAACAGGACAATAGATCTCATGTATGTTAATGTGAAGGATGCATACAGAGCGACTCCCCTCCCCCCATTAGGGAAGTCTGATCACAACTTGGTTCACCTACAGCCATCTTACACCCCCCTGGTCCAAAAGCTGCCGGTTAAAACTAGATCCATCAGGAGGTGGTCCCCAGAGATGGAAAGTGCCCTCAGAGACTGTTATAACACCACAGACTGGGAGGTGCTGATGGATCCGCATGGTGAGGATATAGAGGGGATGACACACTGTGTGACGGATTACTTGAACTTCTGCGTCGACGTGGTCGCCCCTGTTAAGACTGTACGCTGTTTCCCTAATAACAAGCCATGGGTAACGCGGGACGTTAAGGCTGTCCTTAACAAAAAGAAGGCTGCCTTCAGGAGCAGAGACAGGGAGGCCATGAAGGCAGCACAGCAGGAGGTCAAGTGCTGTGTGAGGGAAGCAAAGGACACCTACAGGAGAAAGGTGGAACAAAAGCTGAGGGAAAATAACATGAGGGAGGTCTGGGAAGGTGTGAGGACCATTACAGGTCACAACACAAAGACCAGGGCCGCAGGGGGAACAATGGAGAGGGCAAACGAACTGAACGACTTCTTCAACCGGTTCGACCAGCCCCTGCCCCCCCCTCTCCCACCCTCACCACAGCCATCTCTCCTCCTTCCCTCTGCACACCTCCCCCCGGGAACCACAACACCCCCCTCCTCAACACAATCTCCACCCCATCTTACCACAGACCAGGTCAAAGGACAGCTGAGGAAGCTCCAACCCAGGAAAGCAGCAGGTCCGGACAAAGTGTGTCCAAGGCTACTGAAGACCTGCGCTGATGAACTGGGGGAACCACTACAACGGCTCTTCAACCTTAGCCTGCAGCTAGGGAGAGTGCCCACCCTATGGAAGACATCATGCATCGTTCCGGTTCCAAAGAAGAACCGGCCCAGCGAGCTGAATGACTTCCGACCGGTGGCACTCACTTCACACCTAATGAAGACGCTGGAGCGACTCTTCCTCAGCCTACTTAGACCCCAGGTACAACACGCCCAGGACTGCCTGCAGTTCGCGTACCAGCCAGATGTTGGTGTGGAGGATGCCATCCTGTACCTGCTACATCGAGCCCACTCCCATCTGGATATGGGAAGCGGCACTGTTAGGATCCTCTTCTTGGACTTCTCCAGTGCTTTCAACACTATCCAGCCCCCCCTGCTCCGGGACAAACTGAGCGGGATGGGAGTGGACCCCCACCTAGTGAACTGGATCTCGGACTACCTCACGGGCAGGCCTCAGTACGTCAGGCTGATGGACATCACGTCTGACACTGTGGTCAGCAGCACTGGAGCCCCCCAGGGCACAGTGCTGGCCCCTGTTCTCTTCACCCTGTACACCTCGGACTTCTGCTACAACTCCGAGCTGTGTCACATACAGAAGTACGCTGACGACACAGCCATTGTCGGGTGTATCAGGGATGGCAGGGAGGAGGAGTACCGGACACTGGTGGGGGACTTTGCTGCATGGTGCCACACGAACCAGCTACAGCTCAACACCTCTAAGACCAAGGAGCTGGTCATTGACTTCGGGAGGTCCAGACAGAGGATGCAACCTCTTCTGTTAGAGGTAGCTGAAGTGGAGGCCGTGGACTCGTACAAATACCTCGGGCTGTGTCTAGACAATAAACTGGACTGGACAACACACACCAACCACCTGTACGGGAAGACACAAAGCAGGATGAACTTCCTAAGGAGACTGCGGTCCTTTAACATCTGCAGCAAGTTGCTGGGGATGTTTTACCAGTCCGTGGTTTCCAGCGTGCTTTTTTACACCGTGGTATGCTGGGGGGGGCAGCATATCCAAACAGCACACATCCAGACTGGACAAACTGATCAGGCGGGCCGGCTCTGTGGTCGGCATGAAGCTGGACTCTCTGGTGACGGTGGCAGAGAAGAGGACACTGAACAAACTACTGGATATTATGGACAATGCCAGCCACCCTCTGCACACTGTCATCAGCAACCAGAGGAGCCGTTTCAGTGAGAGGCTGCTCCTTCCCAAGTGCAGAACCAACAGACTCAAAAACTCCTTTGTCCATCATGCCATCACGCTCTACAACTCCTCACTTGGGGGGAGGAGGACTAGAGCACACGGGACAGAGGGGTAGGAGTTGGAGCGTCCTTCTTTCTTTCTTTCCTTCTTTCCTTCTACCCTCACTGTGCAATAACACATGGACACTTTTTACTCGTATGTGCAATAATAATCTCAACCAAGTGCAATAATCGCAACAATAATCATTGCCTTTTTTTGGTATATTTTGCTCCCACCATGCATATTTCTGGTTTTTTCCTTCCAATGGAAGAGTGTTCTGTTCTATTATTGGTGCTGTATTATTCTGTATATTGTTACTTACAATACTTTTTGTATTTTGTGTTACATTTTTATCTTTATTTTTTACTCTTATTGTACATGCTGCTGGAACCTTAAATTTCCTGAGGGAGTCATCCCAAAGGATCAATAAAGTTTAGTCTAAGTCTAAGTCTAAGTCTAAGTCTAAGTGAAGCCCTCTGGTCTCTCATCAACCAAGCAAGTAAGAATGGAGAGAATGCTTACTTCCACGGCCCTTTTGAGTTTGTAAACAGTCGCCGCATACAAGCTGAAGATAAACAATAAACCTTTGACATACCCACTACTTGATAAAAAAGTAAATGGGCGACTTTATTTGAGGATGAGTCACTTTAACTGGCTCTTCAATACCAAATTAACCTTTATTAAACTGTTCATTGATGTTTTCCAGGTCACACTGTGACGTTCTCCAGCAGATGGTCTGTTTAAATAAAAGTTTATCTTTCTCATTGAATATAAGGGGTCTTAAAGACAATGTGAAGTTAAAAACTATTTTTCTATTTTGTAAATAGAAAAATAGCAACATTATATTAGTGCTTGACCTATTAGACTATGCAGATAAGAATGAAGATCATGGTTTGATTTTGTTTTTGGACTTCTGTAAAGCATTTGATACGGTTGAACATTGTTTTATGATGGATACATTGAAATATTTTGGCTTTGGTGAATGCTTTCAGGAAGTAATTAAGATGTTCTATAAAGATATACATAGCTGTATAATACTGCCAATGGGAACATGTAAGAGAATTGCAGTGAAAAGGGGAATTCGTCAAGGCTGTCCAGCCTCACCTTAACTCTTTATTTTTTGTTGTGGAGGTTTTGGCAGTGATGATTTAAATTCTCAAACAATACACAGCAGTTAAATGTTATGGGAGGACCTCTAATCATAAGCCAAATGGCGGATGACACGACTCTATTCTTTAAAAATGTAACAAAGCTACCACAAGCTCTAAAGCTTATATCTGTTTTCTTGAAGACTTCAGGGCCCCATTCAAACTTGAATAAATGTGAGTTAATATCAATCCATGATCAGCCCTAGTGTCTATTCAAGGTATTGCAATCGAAAAGGAGGTTAAATACCTGGGCGTTACCATCTCTACCATCATCTTTTTCCCCTACCCTTTCAAAAGAAAGAATATTTTAAAGTAATATTCCACCTCGATGGCAAAAAGAATTAGATTTAGTTTTCTGAGCTTTCCAGTTTCCCCTAAAGCCAAAGAGGTACACTTTAAAACAACAAATGACATTTAGCCATGTGGTGGTGAATTCCTAAGACATATATTTAATTTGGACAGTAATTAATGTGCACTTTAACAGAAGTAGAAACACTTGAGCACTTACTGTTTTATTGCGATTGTAGTAGAGTCCAACCATGCTGCTCTTGAACACAGCCTCTCACCTGCCCCTCCCCCCTTTGCTCATCAATCAGGTCGGCATATTTAATGCACCTGAGTGCCTGAGATCAGCCTGGCATTTGTTTGAAGGGTTCCTGGTGAGTAGGGTGGCTTTGGTTTTACTTTACACGTTATCAGTGTTTTTATTAATGGTTTCTTTCTTCTTTTTTTAGGTGTTTTAACTGCTGTTGTTTTGCCCTGTTTTGCCTTATTTTGCTTCAGTTTTGCCTTATTTTGCTTCAGTTTTGTTTATTCCTTTGTTTGATTAGTGTTTTAATATATTTAGTAAATTTGATTTTGACTATTATAATTTGTATTAAAATAAACAATTATTTTAATCCACTTATTAGTATTTGGTCCTTGTGTTTAGTTTTCCCTCCCTATAGCTTTGGTTCAACCTACTTTTTGTTTCCTTTTGATTTACTATAATAAATACCTTTTTTTGTTTTGATAACACGACTGCCTCTTCAGTTCTTTCGAACTTATGTGTCCTTAATTTTCCTGTTTTGGTTTCCTTATTTGTGTATCTCCTGGGGTGCAAGTCCCCAGGTGGCGTTGTCTGTAGTTTATTTTGTAGTTTAAGAGAAAATCCATAAAATCCCCACGCCCGCCCTGTCACATTCTTGGCGTTGTCGGCAGGATACTGTTAAGGCAGAGACGTGTAGTTTCTTTTCATTTTGGCATTTCAGTTGGTTAAGGCAAATTTTTTTTGGTTTGTTTAATTTTGGCATTTGGGGCAAAACAGCAGCAGGTCCTGGAAGGATCTCCGCGCTGCCTCCTGGTACTCTGTTAACCCTTTCTGCTCTGCTTTTCCATGGAGGAGGAAATAGCCCAATTAAAGGACTTGGTTGCACAGCTGCAGGCTGAAAATCGACAGATGCGTCAACGATGGGACGACAGTCTTCCTGGGACCAGCTCCGCCTCAACAAGCTCCTCTGCCTCCGGAAACCCTTCAGTCAATGGTCTGGTAACTGAGAGACTGGTTTATTTACCGAGAGAGAGGAAATGTCCAATGTTTCGGGGCAGGACTGGTTTAAACATTGTTGAGTGGGTCGAGGAGGTCCAGGCTAGCATTCGTGCCAGACACCTGTCGCCAGCCGAGCAGGCACTTTTCATTTTCGACCATTTAGAGGGAGAGGCTTGGGAAGAGATTAAGTACCGCTCCAGAGAGGAGAAGGAAGATCCAGGACAGCTCTTGGCTATATTACAGGAATTGTATGGGTGTACTAGGTCATATGTGTCTTTGCAAGAAGAGTTCCTTTCAAGAAAGCAACAAGAAGGTGAAACATTGCAAGAATTTTCTCATGCTTTAATGTGTCTCATGGGAAAAAGTTGTTCTGAAGACTCCGAATGACCTGCCAAACAAAGATGTGTTACTCAGAGATCAATTTGTTGAGCATGTTTCTGATTGTGCTCTTCGCAGGGAGCTGAAGCAATATGTTCGAAGCCACCCTACTTCCACCTTGATCATTGTCCGCACTGAAGCAATTAGGTGGGAACAAGAGGGGGTGCCCGGGGGTGGGAGGAGTAGAAGCCACTCTGTCCCTTCTGTATTTGGTCTGCAACACACCATTCAGCAAAGCCATCCCAGCTATGGCCAGGCAGGTAACTCTTTTAGTGCTGAGTTAGGTGAACTAAAAGACATTCTTAAAAATCAACAAGAGCAACTGAATCACCTGACGCAAAGTCTGGCCACCCTAAGCAACCCCCATGGAACCCAACCAAATCGTAAGAAAACAGTAATCTGTAGAAGGTGTCAAAAGCCAGGCCACTTTGCCAGGGAGTGCGAGGGAGAGTATGTTGCTCCACTGCCAGTTCCCGCTCCAATGCGCCCCAGTTCCAATGGCAGGCAGCGCCCTCAGAACCAGGGAAACTTTCGCCCCCTGAACTACTGAGCCAAAGTTCAGGTGGGGGCCCCTTAGGCTCAGAGTCTGCAATGGATAACCCCGAAAGTTTGGTGGCAGATTGCCCCACCTTAGCGGTGCTTATGGGTGGTGTTACAGTCCCATGTCTGGTCGACACCGGGTCAATGGTGTCCACTATAACGGCAAGTTTCTTTGCACAGCATTTCGAACCATGGGGTCCTGACAAACTCCAATCTTGTAACTGGTTAAATCTGAGTGCTGCTAATGGTTTGGCTATCCCATATGTCGGCTACCTCGAGCTGAACGTTCAACTTTGTGGTAAGAATGTGGCCAGACGAGGGGTGCTGGTGGTCAAAGATCCCCCAGGCATTGTACCTTCAGTTCCAGGTGTGCTTGGTATGAACATTATCAAGGAATGTTACTGGGAGTTGTTTGTACAGCATGGTGCAGCACTTTTTGACTTACCGTCTGTGTTGCAGGCTCCCACTCAAATTCAGCAGGCTCTCCAAAAGTGTCACCAGGCCCAGGCCAAAGCCCCTCCCGATCGCTTAAGTCGTGCAAAGGTGAAGGGGGGGAGAGTTTGCAGAGTTCCTGGGGGTACCATGAAAATCGTGGCAGCCACCTGCTCTCAACACCTGGTGGATGCCGTGTTGTTTGAGCCCTTGAGCAATGGCTTGCCTGCAGGTCTGTTAGCATCCCCAGCGCTTGTACGAGTGGTAAGAGGTACTGCGTATATCCCGATTGTCAATGTAGGGACTCAGGATGTTGTACTGTACCCTCGCACTGTTCTTGGTACCCTGAGTCATGCCGATCTTGTAAGCTCTCCATCAGGTCTCGAAGAGGGGAAGATGGCTGCCACAGTGTCCTCCCAGTCTGTGACTAGTTCAGTGCAGGATAAAATTGCCGCGATTGATTTAACAGCCCTCAGGCAGGAAGAGCAGGTGCAGGTCAGGGCTCTGTTGCAGAAGTACAGTGGTGTCTTTTCTTCACATGAAGGTGATTTAGGTTGTACTAACCTCATTTTTCATGAAATTCCTCTAGTTGATGAGGCCCCTGTTCGTCAGCGATACAGGCGGATCCCTCCGTCGGAGTATGAGGCAGCAAAGGCACACATCCACCAGCTCCTTGAGGCACAGGTAATCAGAGAAAGTAGTAGCCCCTTTGCCTCTCCCATCGTGTTGGTCAAGAAGAAAGATGGCAGCCTCCGTTTGTGTGTGGATTACCGACTCTTGAACAATAAGACCCGTAAAGATGCCTTTCCTCTGCCCCGCATTGAGGAGTCCCTCGACGCCCTCTCAGGGGCCCGCTGGTTCTCGACCCTCGACCTTGCGGCTGGGTACAATCAAGTACCCGTTGCCGAAAAAGACAAAATGAAAACTGCATTCTGCACTCCCTTTGGTCTGTTTGAATGGAACCGAATGCCATTTGGGTTGTGCAATGCACCAAGCACTTTCCAGAGGTTAATGGAGAGGATCTTCGGAGATCAGCACTGCCAGTCATGGTTGTTATATCTGGATGATGTTGTTGTCTTCTCTTCTACCGTAGCTGAACATGTGGAACGCTTGGACGCTGTACTTGGCCGCCTCCAGAAAGAAGGTCTCAAAGCCAAACTGGAGAAGTGCTCTTTCTTCAAGTCAGAGGTAGGCTACCTGGGACATGTCATTTCCAGTAAAGGTGTGTCCACCGACCCTGCAAAAATAGAAGTTGTGTCAAAGTGGCCACGGCCTAACCAGGTGTCTGAGTTACGGTCCTTCCTAGGATTTGCTAGCTACTATCGTCGCTTCATTGAAGGGTTCGCTAAACTGGCTGCCCCTTTGCATCGTGTAGTGGCTGAACTAACTAGCTCAAAGTCAAAGAAACCGACAGGAAGGAGTCTGTCTGCTGCATGGACAGAAGAGTGCGAACAAAGCTTTGAGGGACTAAAAAGCAGGTTTGTGTCTGCTCCAATTTTAGGCTATGCTAATTTCTCCTTACCTTTTGTACTTGAGGTTGACGCCAGCTACAGTGGACTGGGTGCTGTTCTTTCACAAGAGCAGGATGGAAAAGTAAGACCCATAGCTTATGCTAGTCGTGGCCTCAAGCCTACAGAGCGTAACATGAGCAATTACAGCTCTATGAAACTTGAGTTTCTGGCCCTTAAATGGGCCATGACCGAAAAATTCAGAGACTATCTGCTGGGTCAGAAATGCATTGTGTTCACTGACAATAACCCTTTAAGCCATCTATCTACAGCAAAGCTGGGTGCTACAGAACAGCGCTGGGCTGCACAACTGGCTGCTTTTGATTTCACCATGAAGTACAAGCCTGGTCGGAACAACCAAAATGCAGATGCCCTGTCACGACGGCTACCAGCCATGTCAGATGCTTCACATTGTGAAGTCTCTGGTGTCAGACTCCCAGCGCCACTACAGCAAGTCCTTGCAAATAACACAGCAACCCAGGCTATTCAAGCCACCATCTCATCTTTCCCCTGTCATACTAGCTCTGACCTGCAGGTGTTGCAGGAAGCAGATCCCACCATCCAAGAATTCCGGAAGTTTTGGACCAGGAAGAGGGGCCCCGATGCAACTGAACGGCGTCAAACCTCCAAGGATCTTCTGGTTCTGGTCAGACAGTGGGACAGGATTGTGGAGAGAAATGGAGTGCTATATCGGAGAGTCTGTCGACCCAAGGGTGAGGAAGTATTACAATTGATATTGCCAATGTCGTTAAAGGACCAGGTTTTGCATCAGCTACACCATGAACATGGACATCAAGGGGTCGACCGAACAACGGATCTGGTTCATCAGCGGTGCTATTGGCCAGGAATGCACAATGACATTAGGACATGGTGCCAGGAGTGTGAACGTTGTCAGGTAGCTAAGAACACGCAACCAACTGCCTGTGCATACATGGGTCATTTGCTTGCCTCCCGTCCCAACCAAATCCTTGCTGTTGACTTCACGATACTGGAACCATCACAGAACGGGTTTGAGAATGTCCTAGTGATGACAGATGTTTTTTCCAAATACACCCAGGCAGTCCCAACCCGGGACCAGCAAGCCTCTACAGTTGCAAAGGTGTTGGTTAATGACTGGTTCTGCAGGTTTGGGGTGCCAAATCGTATCCACTCGGACCAAGGTAGAAATTTTGAGAGCAACCTAATTCAACAGCTGTGCAGTATGTACGGAATACAGAAAAGTCGCACTACCCTGTACCATCCAGCTGGCAATGGCCAATGTGAGCGCTTTAATCGTACACTGCACAACCTTCTACGCACTCTACCTGTTACCAAGAAGAGGGATTGGGCTTGTTATCTGCCACAAGTGACCTTTTCCTATAACACCACAGCACACCAATCCACTGGTGAGTCCCCATATTTTCTAATGTTTGGCCAAGATCCTCAGTTACCTGTTGATTTCCTTTTGGGCAGAGTGCAGGAACCTGTTGCTGGCAGCACCCATGCATGGATCATAGAACATCAGACCAGGCTCCACCACGCCTTTGAAGCAGCAACCAAGCATCTGGAGGAAGCGGCGGAAAAACGAAAGAAACGGCATGATCAGCGTGTGACGGGTGTCCCGTTGAAAGAAGGTCAGATTGTGTACCTCAAAGACACTGGACTCAGAGGCCGACACAAGATCCAAGACATCTGGAGCTCAGAACTCTACAAGGTCCTGAGGGCTCCAGTAGTAGGAGGGTCTGTGTACACCATTGCCCCTGTGAATGACCTCAACCAGGTAAAACATGTCCATCGATCACTGCTGAAAAGCAAGCTGGATCGTGAGATTGACGGCCACCTTCCAGAGCGGCCTGAAGTGATTGAACCACTGCCTGACGATGAACCTGCACCGGAGGGTGAATGGTTTGTTTTGGTCTCCAAACCCACTCTGACACCAGAAACCGGTCCATCAAGTCAGCCGACTTATGCTGCTCAACCTGTCCAGCTGGAGACTATAGCACAACCTCCTATGGATCGAAGTCGGAGGAACCCACTACCAGAGTTCCAATGTTGCCCTTGGCAACAGTGAGGCACTGAGAAGGACCAACCGCACAAACGCTGGGCAGCACCCGAATGTTAATCACCTCCCTCAGGCAGCAAGGAGTAGAGCAATAGGGGCTACGAACTCTCAAGTGCCTGTGCCAATTGTCTGTGCTATGTTTAGACCATGGCAGTAGTGATACAATCGTCGGGCCGACGATTCAAAGCCCAGGGGTAGATTGTAGTAGAGTCCAACCATGCTGCTCTTGAACACAGCCTCTCACCTGCCCCTCCCCCCTTTGCTCATCAATCAGGTCGGCATATTTAATGCACCTGAGTGCCTGAGATCAGCCTGGCATTTGTTTGAAGGGTTCCTGGTGAGTAGGGTGGCTTTGGTTTTACTTTACACGTTATCAGTGTTTTTATTAATGGTTTCTTTCTTCTTTTTTTAGGTGTTTTAACTGCTGTTGTTTTGCCCTGTTTTGCCTTATTTTGCTTCAGTTTTGCCTTATTTTGCTTCAGTTTTGTTTATTCCTTTGTTTGATTAGTGTTTTAATATATTTAGTAAATTTGATTTTGACTATTATAATTTGTATTAAAATAAACAATTATTTTAATCCACTTATTAGTATTTGGTCCTTGTGTTTAGTTTTCCCTCCCTATAGCTTTGGTTCAACCTACTTTTTGTTTCCTTTTGATTTACTATAATAAATACCTTTTTTTGTTTTGATAACACGACTGCCTCTTCAGTTCTTTCGAACTTATGTGTCCTTAATTTTCCTGTTTTGGTTTCCTTATTTGTGTATCTCCTGGGGTGCAAGTCCCCAGGTGGCGTTGTCTGTAGTTTATTTTGTAGTTTAAGATAAAATCCCCACGCCCGCCCTGTCACACAAGGTTTATGATTTATTTTGGAAGAATTTCACAAGTTGGACAGCTTATAATAACATGGATGTGCCACCCCTGACATACAACAGTTTGAAACTCGGTTTTATAATGAAGGACAGAAAACTAGAATTTAATATGAACAACTTACTAGTACTTGCCAAATACTTTCTACACAAATGTAAATTCTCAAAAACTGCCCTACTCTAGCATTTTTTTTAAGGGACTGCACCTTTATGTTGATTCTTTGAAACATAGGAAGGCACTATGTCTGTGTGAGAGCTTGTCGGCTTTTGATTTAAATTGATCCCTTGTTTTGTTTTTGTTTGTTGTTCTGTTGTATCTTTATTTTTTTGTGCCCTAATGTACATGTTCATTGTACATAAATGTCAAATTGTATGTAAATAAACTCTTAAGTATGGAAAGCTGATCTAACGTATATTAGATATCTTTGATATCAAAGCTCAGTTTCCTGTAACTGGCAAAGTTGTTGGAGCACAGACTGTGGCACTGGCTGAGCTAGGCCGAAGGATGGATGGAATCTGGGGAAAGCTCACAGCGATGCAAGGCGAGTTGAACCTGTTGAGAGCCGGACTTGAAAAACTTTAGGGGGGACAGACAAAACGTGTCCCCCCGTCCTAAAGAAGTTTGTTGGATTTAATCTGGTTCCCACAGACGGTAAATTTTTCCTCCACGGATGGACAAGGAGGGAGACACGCTCCCAATGCTACACACCCCTCCCCCACACACGCACCTGTTGTTTCTGCCGGAGGACAGATAGAGACAGATAGATAGATAGATACTTTATTAATCCCGAGGGAAATTCAGGGCATCCAGTAGCAGTATACAGACAGTCAGGACTCTGGACACCACAGACTGGTAGAACATCTGCAGCAGCTTTTTGCAGATGTTGAAGGACCCCAGCCTTCTCAGGAAGTACAGACGACTCTGTCCCTTCCTGCAGGTAGTGTCCATGTTAGGCGACCAGTCCAGCTTGTCATCCAGCTGCAGCCCCAGATACCCGTAGGTCCTGACCACCTCCACGTCGACCCCCCCCCGATGGAAACAGGTTCTAGATGTGGTTTGTTCCTTCGGAAGTCCACCACCATCTCCTTGGTCTTGGAGGTGTTTAGCTGCAGATGGTTGTCACTGCACCACGTCACAAAGTCCTTGATCAGGCTCCTGTACTCCTCCTCCTGTCCATCCCTGACACGAGCAACTATCGCAGTGTCGTCCGAGTATTTCTGCATGTGGCAGAGCTCAGAGTTATACTGGAAGTCAGAGGTGTACAGGGTGAACAGGACGGGGGAGAGCACAGTCCCCTGTGGTGCTCCGGTGCTGCTGACCACAGTGTCAGATGTGCAGTCCTTCAGTCTGACGTACTGTGGTCTCTCTGTGAGGTAGTCCGTGATCCACCTCACCAGGTACGAGTCCACCCTCATCTCGGTCAGCTTGTCTCTCAGTAGGAGGGGATGGATGGTGTCGAAGGCGCTTGAGAAATCAAAGAACATGATTCTCATCACGCTGCTCCCTTTGTCCAGATGAGAGTAAGCCCTGTGTAGAAGATAGAGGATGGCATCGTCCACGCCCACCTTTGCCTGGTATGCAAACTGCAGGGGATCCTGTGCGTGTTGGACCTGGGGTCTGAGGTGTTGGAGCAGCAGCCGTTCGAAGGTCTTCATAACGTGGGATGTCAGAGCGATTGGTCTGAAGTTGCCTGGCTCACTGGGGTTTTTCTTCTTGGGGACCGGGGTGAGGCACAAGGTCTTCCAGAGCACAGGAACCTTCCCAAGCCGCAGGCTCATGTTGAAGATGTGCTGAAGTGGCTCCCCCAGCTCAGCAGAGCAGGCCTTTAGCATCCTGGGACACACCTTGTCTGGGCCTGCTGCCTTCCTGGGGCGGAGTCTCTTCAGCTCCTTGCTCACCTGGTCCCTGGTGATGGTGGGGGGGAGGGGGGATGGATTGTCACTGGAGGTTGTCTGTCCTGGTGGAGGTGTTGGGGGGAGTGAGAGGGGGGGAGGGGGTGTGTAGAGGGGTCCTGGGGGGACAGGCACTGGCTGCAGCGACGGGGCTGTCGAACCTGTTAAAAAACAAGTTGAGCTGGTTTGCTCTCTCAGGGTCCCCGTCTTCTGTGTTGTTATTTTTCTTCCTGCAGCCTGTGATGGTTTTCATGCCCTCCCAGACCTCCCTCATGTTGTTCTGTTGCAGCCTCTGCTCTACCTTCCTTCTGTACTCCTCCTTTGCCTCTCGGAGTCTGACCTTGAGTTCCCCCTGCACACGCTTCAGCTCTGCCTGGTCTCCCTCCTTGAATGCCCTTTTCTTCCTGTTAAGGATCTCCTTGACATCGCTGGTGATCCAGGGCTTGTTATTCGGGAAGCAGCGCACAGTTTTAGTGGGAACCACAATGTCCATACAGAAGTTCATGTAGTCAGTTGTGCAGTGTGTGACCCCCTCAATGTCATCACCATGAGTCTCTTGCAGGGCACTCCAGTCAGTGGTCTCAAAACAGTCTCTGAGCGCCTCCTCTGCCTCAGGAG
This sequence comes from Symphodus melops, assembly GCF_947650265.1. NCBI lineage: Eukaryota > Metazoa > Chordata > Actinopteri > Labriformes > Labridae > Symphodus > Symphodus melops. The sequence goes on from NC_136695.1 coordinate 7,455,380, forward strand.
ACCACTTTCTGAAGGTGCGTGTAGTTATCGGTTGTCTCTGGATCTTAGTCTTGTACTGTGGCTTTAGTAGGACCAGGTTGTGGTCGGACTTGCCCAGAGGTGGTAACGGGGTGGCAGTGTAGGCGTCCTTCACGTTTGCATACAGGAGGTCTATTGTCCTGTTCTTCCTGGTGGGACAGCTTACAAACTGGTGAAAGTCCGGTAGTGTGGAGTTCAATGTAACATGGTTAAAGTCCCCTGAGATGGCAATGAAAGCATCCGGGTGCAGCGTTTGTAATCTCGAGATGTTTGAGTGGATGACGTCACACGCCGTCTCGGCGTGCGCGCGGGGTGGGACGTAAACACAAACCACGATCGCATGAGAAAACTCTCTGGGCATGTAGTAAGGACGGAGACCTACCGCCAGCAGCTCGATGTCTTTGCTGCACGTTGCCTCCTTCACCGTAATATGTCCATGGTGGCACCATCTGTTGTTAATAAACAGCGCGAGTCCTCCTCCTTTCCGTTTGCCGCTGCGTTTCGTGTCTCTGTCCGCTCTCACTGCAGTGAAGCCCGGTAGATCCACGTTAGCGTCCGGGGTGTTTTGAGTCAGCCAGGTTTCTGTGAGGCACATTAAACTGCACTCTCTAAATGTGCGGTTGTTCCTCACGAGAGCAGCCAGCTCGTCTGTCTTGTTGGTTAGACAGTTTACGTTCCCCATAACTATCACCGGAACCGAGGGCTTGTACCTCCATCGCTTAGCCGCTAGCTTAGCCTTTAGCCGAGCCCCGGCTCTACAGCCTCTATACCGCCGCCTCAGCTCCTCTGGTATCGGGTGAACGATGCTGGCTTGTCCCGCTGACCGGAGTGAGAACAGCGTCTCCCTTGAATAAGAAAGTTTTCCGCTGCTATTTCCACGAAAGCACGAAAAAGTATCCATAGGATACATAAAGTGATACACTGAAAGTGTACTATAAAACTATAAAGTAGAAGTTGGCACAGAGCCAAAACAAACGAATAACATATCAGACGAGTACGACAGGGACGGAGCTACTGAATATGCAGCCACTCACGTCGGCGCACAGGTGAGAACCCTGTGCGCTGAGTGGGACTGTGTTTTTGCAATGTTATCAGCGAACTCTGAGAGGCACCGAGGTTGTCTCCACAGCACACGTAGTGTTCTTCGCCGGTTATCGCGAGTGAGAACATTCTGACCTGAGCGAGCCCGGAGAAGCCAGGCACACACGCAAACACAAACATATGACGCATTTCTCCTGGCACACACCCGTCTTCCACCCTTACACAATGTGCTACTGTATGTTTGTGTCAAGGGCAATGTTTTTTCCCTACATTCAATCTGTGCCTCCCTCTACAGGCACAGCATGGAAGTAGTGTTTTTTATGCCCCCCCTCCCCCTGCATCCTACCTGTAACATGCCCTCCCCTTCCCTCTCCAAAGGTTCCGAGATGAAGCCAGGTCAGCGCGAAGTATCGCTGCAGACCGGTCCTCTTTGACCAAAGCAATTTCGTTGTACTTGTACTTGTATCAATGACAAATAAATCTGATTCTGATTCTGTAGTAGTGAGGTCTTTGACTGCACTAGAGCACCAGTAGAACACTGAAATATGTACTAGTAAACTAGTAGAAAAAATTCCAACATGTTAACTAGTAAGGTGATAAACATCTACAAGTTAACTAGTATCACATATTTTGTGTCTACTAGTAAGCCTAAAAATGTTTACTAGTTAACTAGTAAGACCTAAATGTCAACTAGAATCACTAGTGATGAAGTTACACATTTTACTTGTTTACTAGTGAGGCTCTAAATGTTCACAAGTTAAGTTGTAAGAGAGCATATGCCCACTAGTTGCACTAGCCTTGTTTATACGAGTCTTTCTAGTTAACTAGCGACTCTTACATGTTTTACTAGTAGACTAGTTAGATCTAAAATGTCACTAGTATCACTTGTTGCAAAAAGGTGGGGAAGAAGTGAAGATTGAGGCTTCCAATATGCTTTCAAAATAAAAATAAAAAACAACATCAAATCAGTATGGAAAGCCGATTTGATATCTTTGATATCAAAGCTCGGTTTCCTGTACTAGTGAGGTCTTTCACTGCACTAGAACACTGAAATATGTACTAGTAAACTAGTAGAAAGAAAAAATTCCAACATGTTAACTAGTAAGGTCATAAAGGTCTACTAGTTAACTAGTAACACGTATTTTGTGTCTACTAGTTAACTAGTAAGCCTAAAAATGTTTACTCATTAACTAGTTAGAGCCAAGATGTCCACTAGTTAAACTAGTTTGACTCTACTAGTTCACTAGTAAGTCTCTAAATGTTTACTAGTTAACTAGTAAGACCCAAATGTCCACTAGTATCACTAGTGATAAAGTTACACATTTTACTTGTTTACTAGTGTAACACCCCCCTTTCAGGTGCTATCAGGTTACTATAGAAATCCCCGGCAGGGGTCAAACTAATGACCAAACAAAAAGGAAATGGACACAAAATTAGATAGAAAAGAAAGGTGTCAAACGTTTATTGATCATAACATAAAATCCCTGTGTCGCCATACAATAGCTGGCTCAATTATTGTTGGGACCACGGGAGCTGCACTGAGGAAGTGGCAGGAACGACAAACAAACAAAACCAAAAAAAAAGGACTTGAAACAAAACCAACCCCAAAACAACAACACCAAAACTAAACCCACACAGTAAAAGCAGCAGAGGGAAATCTGCCCGACTCCCTAAAACAGAAACATTAGTTCCCCAACCAAAATCCCATATACAATATAAATTAAATATTACAAAGTTTTACGAGTCTTTCTAGTTAACTAGTGACTCTTACATGTTATACTAGTTGACTAGTTAGATCACAAATGTCACTAGTATCACTTGTTGCAAAAAATAATGATGAGGAGGTGGGGAAGAAGTGAAGATTGAGGCTTCCAATAGGCTCTCAAAATAAAAACAACATCAAATTAGGAACCAGGATTTTGTTATAATCCCACCCACCTCATTTACATATTATACACTAGTTAACTAGTTGTTTTAAATGATTTAAACAAATTAACTAGTTGATATGTCTTTATGTTACTAGTTAACTAGTAAGACATACATAATTACTAGTTAACTAGTTAAACTCATATTCTCAACTAGTTATACTAGTGAAGAATTGTTTTAGAGTTCTAGGTAACTCGTAAGAGAAACGTCACCAAGTCACATTAGTTGGAGTTTCAAACCCTACTAGTTAACTAGTGAGGCTCAGAAATGTTTACTACTCAACTAGTAAATGCTAAAATGTCAACTAGTCACACTAGTGAGAACAATTTTTACTGTTCTAGGTTACTAGTAAAGCCCTGTACAGTTTACAAGTAAACTAGTAAGTGCCTCAATGTCCACTAGTTGAACTAGCAGAAGTGTTTTTGGCCCCAATAGTAAACTAGTGGAAGACTTTATGTGGCACTAGTAAACTTGTCGTAGACAAAATAGCATACTAGTGGACATCTGCTTTCGACTAGTTAACTAGTTGTATCCAACAATTTGACACGTTTACAAGCTAAGCAGTCAAAACACTTTACTGGTTAACTAGTTGAACACAGATATCTACTAGTATCCTGATTTATTGACTACTAGTTAACTTGTAACTTTCTCTAACTAGTTAACTAGTACTGCCAAAAAGACCCTGGTAAGTACAACTAGTGGACATTTAGCTCTTACTTGTTAACTAGTTAACTGTGTTTGGCCTCACTAGTTAATTATCAAGGTCACACAGGGTTTAACTGGTGAAGCTAGTGGACATTTTGACTATTTGTAATTAACTAGTACACATTTAAAGCCTCACTAGTTTACAAGTAAGGGCTTAAAGACCCAAGTAGTGATACAAGTGTGCATTTTGACTTTTACTAGTACTGCTAGTAAACATCTTAAACCCTACTTGTTAACAAGTAAGATCAATAAGACTAACACAAGTGGTACTAGTGACATTATGCCCTTAGTAAATAACTAGCTAAGGTTTTTTAACATAATTGCTTTACTAGTAAAGTCCAAATGCCTTTTACAAGTGTAACTATTGGACATTTGTAGTAATCCCAACAAGAGTCCTGCAAGTGCAACTAGTGACATTGTGGGTCTTACTAGATAACTAGTTAACCATTTTGAGCCTTACTAGTTCACTAGTAAGACTAAAGGGACTTAAACTAGGGTTTGCTAGCTGCCTTTTTGCTCTCAATAGTTAACTAGTGAACATTTAGAGCCTCATCTAGTAAACAAGTAAAATGTGTAACTTCATCACTAGTGGTACTAGTAGACATTTTGGTCTTACTAGTTAACTAGTAAACATTTAAAGACTTAGTAGTGAACTAGTAAGGTTAAAAAGAGTAAAACTAGTTTAACTTGTGGACATCTTGGCTCTAACTAGTTAACTAGTAGACACAAAATATGTGTTACTAGTTAACTAGTACATTTTTATCACCTTAGTAGTTAACATGTTGGATTTGTTTTATTTGTACTAGTTTACTAGTACATATTTCAGTGTTCTACTGGTGCTCTAGTGCAGTCAAAGACCTCACTAGTACAGGAAACTGAGCTTTGATATCAAAGATATCTAATATGTTCAATTTGCTTTCCATACACAGTGGACACCGTCGATCATCTGGGAAGAAAGAACGATCCTGCTCACTCCAACAACACACCGAGGGCCATAATTATCCAATTCGGGATGAGAACCGTTCGGGATGAGGTCTGGAGACGATCAAGGGAAACGAGAGTTTGGAGTGAGATGCACATAAGATTTAAGGAAGATTTCTCCAATGCAGACCGAGAGGCTCGCACCAAACTGTGGCCGCTTGTGCAAGAAGCGAGGAGAAACAGGAAAAGAGCGTTTCTCAAAGAAGGGTATGCATTCATTGATGACCAACGGGTTGATTCAAAATAAAAAGTGATAAAAGTTTTTGTTTCTATGGTTACAGGCACGCAGCCTAGTTTTAAGTGTATGTGTGGCACAGCTGTTTACAAGGATGTTACACTAAAACGTTTTTGAATCAGTAGGTTGATGAGGACAAAGCTACTAATTCCTGCGCATTATATTCTTGCACATTTTCTCTTTGAATAGACTTGGTGAATTTTATCTGTTATTTCTTTAAATTGAAAAATATTGCAAAACGTAAGGCAACTTTTCTTTTTTGTAAGGAGCAAAAGACTACATTTATTTTCTTACAACAGACTCATTCAACAGAAGCTGATGCTAAAATTTGGAAACAGCAGTCATGGTACATCACATTTAGCTGAAGTTATGATTTTGTTTAACAGATTTTCTGGGAATATAATTTACCACAGAAGTGACACAAATTTTCATTGGGTAATGGTAGTGATTGAGTATAATGATAATTACATTCTGATATGTGTGTAGGTTTATAACCAAAAACCACTGAACAAAAATTTATTTTCTTGTTTGAGCAGACTGATAGAGGACTGGAAAGTGACTTATAGAACCGATAAAATCATAAAAGGTGGGGATTTTAATTTAGTCCCCAATCGTGGTCTTCCTTGTAGTGGATTATGTCACAACCACAAGGAAATTATTTTTGAACTTACCTCACTGATAAAGTTAGTTCGAGAAATTTCTGAAATGGAAATGTCATATCGTAGCAAATGGGAGTGGCTTAAATTTAAAACTAAAGAGTCTGCAATTAAAACAAGCAAATATATCTCAAAACTTAAGAAAGAAAAACAACAGTTGATAAGTGAAATAAAACAATTATGTCATAAAAAAAGATTTATTTATGGAACAACATGTCAAGTTAAATAGCCTCCAATCTGACTTGGATAACTTGTATACTGGAAAAATCAAAAGGGGCTTTTGTACGCTCTAGAGCTTGTTGGTTAGAGGAAGGTGAAAACAATTCTTCATATTTTTTTAATTTGGAAAAGCACAGACAAGCAAAAAGGAAAATTCAGAAGTTAACCATCAATGATGTCAATATAAATACTAAAGACCAAATTGAGAAAGAAATAAGAGATGTTTACAGTAACTCGTACAAATACAATTTTTCAGAGGAAAGCTGTCTTACACTTTTTAGAAGAATCAATGAATATAAGAAAGTGATGGATGCTCACTTTAAGCTTGCAATGGAGGATGATCTCAGAATTGAAGAATTAGATCATGCAATTTTGCAGATGTCTCAAGGAAAGTCACCAGGCCTTGATGCTTTAACCGTTGAATTGTATATTTTTTTTGGAAAGACATCAGTGAGTTGTTGAACAATACTTTTATAGATTGTATATCACCAGCACCTGTCACCAACTATGAAATAGGGTCTTACTAACCCTAATCCCCACGAATTGTCCAACATGTACTCAGTTTCACTTAAATAAAATAAAATAATCAAAGTCATAAGTTGCCATAAATAACTCAAAAACTGATTTATTTTTCTGTCGGTTCCAATAACCATATACGCTCAAAATACAAACAAAATCAGAGCACAGTCGAAACTATTTGCTCCTTCCACTACCATCCTTGAATATAAATCACAGCATCTTAAAACATCTGTAGCCACCCTCAGCCCACACAAGGTGGCACTCCAGCCTTACCTCTGGTGGCCTAAGGTAAAACAATCATGGCTCTTACAGAACCATTGCTTCTATTAAAGTAGAATCAGAAGTAAAATACCGAGGAATAACATTAACAAAGAACCTTCTTAGAAGAGAAGAAATTAATGTCCAACCGTATAACAGATATGAGAAAATCTCTTAATCATTGGCTGACCAGAGACCTACTATTTTTGGCACTTATTTTATCTAAAGCAGAAGGTATCTCTAAGCTTATTTATCCATGCCACTCCCTTTATATTTCCTCAAGCAATATAAATAAAGCTAATTCATTGATTTTTCAATTCATATGGAGAAACAAAACTCATTACATTAAAAGGTCTCAATCAATCAATCAATGGTTGGCACGTTTAAAATCAATTGGATAAAGTCTTTTTTCCCCCAACCAAGCTCTATGTGGTTTCATATTCCTAGATCCTTGTTTAATAAAATAGGAGGATTAGACTTTCTTTTAAAATGTGATTTTGAGGTAATCAAAATTCCAATGAAACTGTCTGACCTGTCATTGTCAGATTCTCCATTTCTGGAAAATGATATTCATTTATAACTTTTCTCCTCACTGTTCAACTTAGTGGAACAATAGAATGATCACAATCAATAGAAAATCCTTAGTAAAGAATGATTGGGTTAAGAAAAATATTATATTTGTTACTGATTTATTGAGTTCTAATGGTGACCTAAAGACTATACATCCTTTGTTAACAAATATTACTTTACTTGTGGTTTGATGAATGTAACTTGTTTATAGAAAATATAATAACAAAGTTATTCGTGGTATCCTGAAATCTCGGTTTTTCCATGATTACCACAGAGGGCTGCATACTAAGTTACCAGAGTAAACTGAGCCTTCTGTTCTAACTAAAGCACATTCCAAATATATTAAGATGTCTGTTTTTACTAATGTGAAAGAAACCCATTTTAAAATAATTCACCAGATCTATTTAACAGCTGCATTTCTCTAAAATAGGTTTAATTTTGAGGTGAACCCTCGCACATTCTTTGGTACGATAATCCTTCTTTTGATTTTTATAGTATTGTTTATTTTATGGATAATTAAACCCTTTTTGTCATAGCTCCAGTTTTGTCGTCTGTACTTTTAATTAATTTGTATATAATCCCCCCTAGTCTCGACTCATGTTTTGAATTTATTTGTTCTGCATATTTTGCTATTGTTTGTTCATCCTTTCACGACTTTGTATAAACATTTTGTACATGTTGAAATTGTCAATAAAGACAACAAAAACCTAGCATTTTTCCCTTAACCCTGGAAGCAGTTAAGTGGCAGCCATAATAAGAGCTCAGAAAAGAGCCATTTGTCACCCTATCAGACTATGGCCCTCACAGTTGTTTACCACTAACACAGGGGCCAATATTACCATCCTATGCCACTTAACCTGCTCCTATGCCCCCACCTCAAGTGTCATCAACCAGTTCCCAGCCATCTGCTCAGGTACTAGAGCTCCATACCAGTTTCAACATTTACCACAGCAGCCTGTGCCACAGCCTCATAACCAGTATTTTCTGGATCAGCCAGCCCCCTTTAATGGCCCACAAACAGAAGCCCCCTTTAATCACAGTTACTCTCTACCAGTAGCTTCTGTACAGCAGTCAAGATACGCATCCCGGATTGAAGGTCCTTCATTCCCTTATTTCACCCATAATGACCCGCATGAGTTCCTGATGTTAAAGATGGCTTTCACAAATCTCCTGCCTGAAGAAGAACCTGAATTGTACAAATTTCATATCCTTCTGGATCATCTATGCCTCCCCTCAGCTCGCCATATGGTGCTTTCTTATGCCCATAACCCACAGCCTTTAATTGCCATAAATATAATTTATGTCACATTGTTTGTTTTTTGTTTAAATGCTATTTTTAATATTTAATTTAATGTAAATAGGAAATGAGTACGTTTCACCTGTTGTGGGGGAGAACAGAAAGTATGTGACACACTTGCAGACCATGAGGAAAGAAGTATGGGATGTGTCTCTGTTTTTTGTTTATTGAACAAGCTATACCTTTCGGCCTTTAAGAAGCAAGATTTTTTTGTTATCGTTTTCGTCAAGATTCTTTCTCTCTAAGGAGTATACCAACAAGGTATGTGTTTACCAGTTATTGTATTGTTTTATCACAAAGGTTTCTGTTCATAATTTATGTTAATTAAGCGTAATTTTGAATTTAAGTTTGACGGTGGATTTATGGCATGACAAGTGGATTGAAGGTGGAAAGGAATGAAGAATAAATCCATCAGTTGTGAACCTTTGGTCCGGTGTTTTTCCTGGAGGGAGCGATACAGCCTTTCACCACAGCTATGGCAGCCCTGGAGTGACAGTATGGTCAACCACACCAGCTATACTAAATCTTCCCAGAGTGGCTCATGAAGATGCAGAGGGGTTTCAGAAACTTTCCTGTTAGACTTAGGTCATTAGTAGGCATATTACAATCACTTAATTCACCAGAAGGTGCTTCAGAAGTAGCTTGGGCTTCACATGTCCAAAGATTATTGAGTAAACTCATTGCAGAGCGAGTTTCTTTTTTGCCAGACACACCCGCTCAACCTTTCCAACCTCTCACTACAACCTGGTTGACTTCTCTTTATGGCTAGAGGAAGCAGTAGTGTCAAGCAGTAGTGGCTCAGGCCAGTAACCAGTAAATTAGTCCATCACAAACTCAAAGAAGAGAATCAAGTAGGATATCTTCGGACATCTACTGCCACCATTCTCCACGGAACTGACTGGAAGTCTACCCAGGGACAAAGTGCTCCAGGACAGCGGCAAAAACCCCAACCTCCCATTACCTGACAAATTGTTTAAGCTTAAAGGAACTAGGACCACATAAAGTGACAAAGTGGCTGAAGGAAAAAAACAGATGTTAGAAATGTGCCAGAACTCACAAAGCAGCTGATTGCACTTTGAGACAACCTTGCCCTAAGTGTAATGGCCAACATCTAGGCATTCTACACGAGGTAAATAGGACCCAATCAGCATCTAGAGTGTTGTACATGACCCAACAAAGTGTATCAGCGAAAGTGCAACTTAAAGTGGTGCAAGTAAGACTCCACCACAATAATAAGACATTCGATACATATGCCATCCTAGATGATGGATCTGAGCATACAATGCTACTACCAGGTGCAGCCAAGGGCGGAAATCCCGGGGGGGGACAGGGGGGTCCGGACCCCCCCAATCCTAGAAGAGTAGTCAATTGTCCCCCCAGTAATAATGTTATCATAAATGTATTTCTGAGAGACATAATAATGTGTGTGTTTTTTTTTTTAGTTTTTAAAGATCTCGTCCCCCCTTGCCTTGACAGTGGTTTCGTCCATTGCTGAAGCCCCGCCCCCCCCAAACATCGCAGTGCATGTCCGACTGTCGGTGGAGCGTGTGAGTGAGTTGGTGACGATTGTCAACTCTCTTCAAACATTCACAGACAAAAGTCAACACTGTTCTTGAACCGTTTGGACTACAAGCACAAATAAGGTCTCTTTAGAAAGCTAAGCTTTGCAGATTGAGAAAGTGTTATTACTATCCTCATAACGATTAAAACACGCAAACTACTGTTGAAATAACATTGGCCATAGCTGTTTGGAGGTAGAGACGCTCCTATCTGCAGATTACAATTCTCTGTCTCTATGATGGATTTCTGTCAGTTTCACATCGTGATGATATTTACTCTCAGTGTCAATCAGAGAAAAAAAAGTGGAGATGAGTCTCAAAATGCTCCAATAAAGCTTCATTTACACGTTACAACAGCTATTCTTTTCTCCTGGGGGAGAATCCCCCCAGACCCCCCTCCTGTCATTACTTTAGTCTCTTATACATTTCACATCCCTAAGTTTGATGAAACAGAGGACCAGCTGACAGTTCATTATCCAGTATAGTTTATAAATATGAGTCAGCATTTCCTTTTATCAAGCACTCTCATGATAAAACAGTAGTTTTTATGGCAGCTTTGGCATCTCCCCCAAGGAATTACTCTTTTGTTGTCCCCCCCAATGCTGAAGTAAGATATCCGCCCTTGGGTGCAGCAGAATATCTTAGGCTGGAAAGGGAGCCAGAAAACCTTGAGCTGCGAACAGTAAGACAGCAGACCGAAACATTGCAAGGAAGAACCGTGAACCTTCAAATTTCTGCCGGATCAATCCCTGAGATAAAATTCTCAATTGAGAGAGCCTTCACCTCAGACATGATTATGCTGGTTGAACAAAGTTATCCTATGGAAAAACTGAAACAACGCCACCCCCATCTACATGGTCTCCCACATGGTTCCTTTTCTAAAGTCCAGCCACACATCCTCATCGGTTCTGACAATCCTTTCTTAATCCCACCAATAGATAAAATCCATTATGGTCCAAAAGGAGCTCCAGCTGCAGTGAGAACAGGGCTTGGTTGGGCTCTGCAGGGACCGACCTTTCTTGGTGAGTCTTCTACATCCCAGTGCCTTTTTATATCACCAGTTAACCCTTACACTGACCTTAAACACCATGGGGAACGATTGTGGCAAAATTATGTACTTACCTTCAGAAACGAAAAGTTGATCACCAGGTCGAGGCAAGATAATGAAGCTATAGAACTTCTGAAGGCAAAGACGATACTGTTAGAGTCGACATAGATGGAATCAAACGTTATGCGACTCAATTGTTAAGAAAGAAGGCTGTACCTGAACTGAAAGCCCCGCCAGATTCAGTAATGCCCCTTCTCTGCCGCTCTGAGCGCAAACTAGAGAAATACCCTGACTTGGCAGAAACCTACAACAATGAAATCAACAAGCTGAATCAGGCTGGTTATGTCACAAAACTCAATGCAGGACAAGTCTCTGGGTCAAGGGAATAATGGTATATCCCACATCACTTAGTAGAGCATAATGGCAAACATCGTGTTGTTTTTAACTGCTCATTTACCTATCAGAACCAAGTACTCAATGAGCAGCTTCTCCCTTGCCCCACTTTAGGCCCATCACTCCTCGGTGTGTCCCAGTCAAGCAAAAGAACTTCCCCTCAAGACAAAGGCCCTGTTGTCTACTGGAGGATTTGAAATTAGACAATGGGAAAGCAACTTTCCATCTGTCATTGATCATCTACCACCAACTGCCAGATCAGACAGCGTTGAGCTTTGGCTGAATCAAAGTCCGACAGAGCCTGTAGAGGGCGCACTGGGTCTAAGATGGCACTGTGTACCCGATACCTTGGGCTATAGACACAGACCTATATACTACCAAACTTTAACATGACAAATGTATACAGAGTGCTCGCTTCCCAATATTACCCTAGGGAGGATACATCATACCTTTCACCACCAGGGCCAAAGTCCTGCTGCAGCAGCTCTGGATGAATTACAAGCAATGGGATCAGCCTATACCAAACAGCTACCTAAAACGTTCATGGGAAGAATGGGAGAGTGAACTTTTGAATATAACCAATATCTCCCTCCCCAGGTGGTATGATGGTGATAATCCTCATGTTTCATGCAAAGTAATAAACAGAGAACGACATATTTTCTGTGACGATTCAGAAAGGACATATGGTTCAGTGGCATACATGAAAACAACAAACCAACAAGGAGAAACTCATGTTTCACTCATTTTGGCCAGATCACGTGTAGCCCCCTTGAAGCAACTCACCATACCTCGTTTAGAGTTATCAAGAGTTAATAAGGTAAACTAATCAAATCTGAGCTAACTGTCCCAACTGACAGAACCTTCCTGTGGTCTGATTCCACTGTGGTACTGAGTTTTGCAGGTACAAGCCATTTGTAGCTAACTGAATCGTGGAAGTACTTGAACTCACCTCATCCAGTGAATGGAGATATGTTGACTCGAAACAAAACTCAGCAGATGATATCACCAGAGAGAAGCCACTCAAAGATCTAACGACTACACAAAGATGGACTACAGGCCCGTCATTCCTGCACCTTCCTCCTAGTCAGTGGCCTACCTGTCCGGCCCTTGCAAAGGAGATACCCACAGAGGTGAGGAAACCTTTTTTTATGGACTAACACAACCAGCTAAGGCATCAAAAATTACCTGATCCAAAGGAGCAGGACAGTTGGACAAACTTGATAGAGGCAACATACCAGACAATGCAGACCTCACCTTGTTATTCCACTTCTGATCCCACGACTATATCAAGAGACAAAGCAGGGATTGCTCTTATTTCTCAAGCCCAATCTGAGAGCTTCCCAGACGAATTGCATGCCTTGAAAGCAGGTAAAAATATCCCACGCCATAGCCGCTTAGCTTCTCTCTCTCCCGAGTTTGATAAAACACTGGACGTCATTAGAGTGGGAGGCAGACTTAGACAGAGTGTAGACCTGGACCCTGATACTATACATCCAATAGTACTTGACCCTAAACATCCTCTGACACATCTCCTAATTAAAGATTATGGTGACAGACTCTTTTATCCTGGACTGGACAGTGTTCACTGATATGCGCTGTCTACTGGATTCTCTGTGGCAGACAAGCGGTCAAAAATATCAATGGTCATGTACTGAATGCAGAAAGTGGCGGTCAAAACCTGTGTATCCGAGAATGGCGGACCTTCCTCCCTCCTGATAAAGGCTACTGAAACCCCCCTTTTGGTCTACAGGAGTAGACTGTTTTGGCCCCCATAACATTAAAATTGGCCGCAGAGTCAAAAAGACATGGGGAATACTGTTCAAGTGTATGACTACCCAAAGCACTCATATAGTTATTGACCAGCCTTGATTCTGACAGTTTTCTTATGTCCCTCAGGCGTTTCATTGCATGTAGAGGACATCCCTATGAGCTTCTCTCGGACTGTGGCACCAACTTCAAAGGAGGAGATAGAGAGTTAAGAGAGTCATTTGTGGCCATGAATCCAGAATTGAGAGAAAAGCTAAGTAAATCCCAAATTCAATTCCACTTTAACCCCCCACTTTGGTGGAACATGGAAAAGGAAAATCAGATCAATCAAAACTGCTCTCAGTAGGAAGCCAAGCGGTTACAGAAGAAGTCCTATACACACACTGCTAGTTGAAATAGAAGGAATCATTAATTTCAAACCAATTGGATATGCATCCTCTGACATAGCAGACCCTGACCCCAGAACCCCAAATCTCCTTCACATGGGGCGGCGAGATTCCTCTCTTCCTCAGGTTGTTCATGCAGACACTCAGTTGCTGGGAAAAAGAAGATGGAGGCATAGCCAGATACTTGCTGATCGTTTTTGGTCCCGTTTCATACAAAGTTACCTGGCTTGTGAGACACAGAGGGGGGTCGCAAGATGCTTTCCATCACCAAATACAAAAGTTCAATGATCTAAAATGTAATATCTTACCCATTATGGGGAAAAAAAGACATTCAAAAATTAGTTTGTCAGACCCAGAGACTTAACTTAGCGAGAAATGTAACTTTTACTGAGGCAGTAGCCAACTTTACTAATGCCACGGCCAAAAATTTAGACTGGTTTGATTTACATGCCTTTTCAGCATCCTTCTTTCTTCTCTTCAGCACTTCAAGTTTAATGTGGATGAGCCCTGACTTTAATAGAAAGTCATCGTCAACTTGTCTTACAGCGGGTCATGTCTTGAAGATAGCCTGGCAGGCCGAGACCCAAAGAGCGACCACCAGCACCAGAACGGTACATAACGCCAAGGATCACCCATGATGGAATAAACTCTGGCTTCAGTCCTAAATCCATTCCGAGTTCTGAGTGTAGCAGCCCCAAGCCTTTAGCCTTCAGTTCATTCAGGTTATGTGTAAGTGGCTTGACCTTCTGAGAGACTGCGCCCTGCCACTGCTCCATTTCTAAGACTTTCTTATAACGAATCGATAAGCCACAGTGCCCACTGCGCTAAACATCACGCAACGTCTTCGACATTATGAAAAAAATAAATCAAGTAATCACCATCTACTAGCAGCACCAGGCTAACAAGACACCCAGCCTGCTTATATTGTACAAGTTGCAGTGACAGAACCGGTAAGGAAATGAATGTAAATATTTGCTGACCACCAACAGTGCATGCGCAAGTAATGCAGGTTCACCTCAAATGACTCTGTTTTGACAGTAGGAAAATGTTGCCTTCACTGTTACTTGTAAACTGCAGATTCGACCATGCACATCACAACCGAGTAGCAAGTGTCTAAAGTTGAGCAAAAAAATTGTGTTTTGTCGTCCTATGCACAAGGTGTTTCATTGTCAAACTTAAAATTAGGGTTATGATCAAAGGGTACTAGTTGTTTTTGTGTACATTTACTGAACAATATTCACTTGGGTTAAGGGAAGAATATAAGGTGTATACTAGTGGGTCAAGTCTTATACAGGAGGACAACTTCTTAATGCCGTTAAAACCTTCTCTTAAACTGATGCCCCAATGAGGCCCCTTACCAGAAATCAAGAAAAGACAGGTAAGACAAAGAAAAGTTATTTGCATCCAAGTTTATTTTGAAATTCCCTACTTCCCTTGTACAAGAAAAAGGACTTTCCACAAAGGCAGCAGTGAACTGTCACTGATAGTATTTTAGGGAAAGGAAACTCAGTCACAGTGTGTCTTTTCTTTTAAATACTTCTACTGCTGTCATCTTTGGCTGGGTTTCGGCTGACAGTCTTCTGTCAAACCACATATCTGGGAAGCTAAGGTTCAAGCCATTAAAGCATGGCTGTGGAGTTTAGATTTTACTGGGGCCAATGGAGGAATGTTCTGGACTTCATGAACAAAAAAGAAACAAATAAAAAATAACAAGGTGTTTGTGTTCACAACACAAATATTACAGCCTGGGAAGATAGCGACAGTATGTCAAATTCATAAAACTGTATACACAGAAAATTAATCTACAAAAATTAAGCTAGGTAAATATTTCACAACAGTAAACATGTTTTCTTATTCCTTTTAACCTCTTTTCTGTCAAGCGTCTACACAAAACCAAAATTCTTGGTCTTAATGGCTAGCAGGAGCTTCTGTTTAAGTATCTGTTTTGAAGAATAGAGTGGCACATAAAGGCGTGAGATGCAGGTATTGGCTGTGGGGAGGTGCTGGTCATCTGGAGGCCGAATCGTGATGGAGGGCATTGGCTGGAAGCCTTCCTCGCTGGCTGGTAAAGATGGACTGGAGGTCCAGAAGTAAACCTGAGGAAATGAAAATAATTGTTCACGTTTTCCATTTTCACATTAAGAGCATTGCACCAAGTCGAACAGTTTCTGTTTTGAGACAGTTAAAAAAAACTGCGTTACGCATTTGCTACTACGTAGTCAGACTTAATGAGGGATGGCAAAAGAAAAAAAAGTTGGGGAAACACTGTCGCCACACACAAACACCATGACGTAAAAATATACTTTATGTATATTAAAAAACACTCCCCTCATTGAAAACTATTTTAATAAAAAAGGTGCCGGCAGTCAGAATTTCTTTTATTGCTATCTGGACACAGTGCTGAAGGCATTCAACTGAATATGTGTACATAAGTGGACTTTAATGGTTTTGATTTATCTGCACTATTTCACTAGAGAATTTCTATAGTTATCTATGTCTAATTTATAGAGAGAAAGTGTACTGGTAAGTAGTCTTGTTCTATGGCGATGCACAAAATGAAAAGCAAATTTCTCCATTGAAAGAAAGCAATACTGTAAACAAAAACACTTGTGATCATAATTTTGAAAACTGATTCTTTGGAGGTGTATGTAGTCATTCAGATTGTTTCTCAGTATTAGGCACCCAACAGAGCATCTAAATAAAAACAGTCATTGCACTGGTTAATCATTGAGAACATACTCACCAGGTCTTGCCTTTCAGTCATGCTCATCTTCTCCACTATGGACCAAAACCAGCGTTTAAACTGCAGTAGTTTGTCTGCATTTTCCCCTGTTGAATGTTATAAAAGTGTTTGCTTGATTTGTTTCCAAAAAAATGAGAAAAAAAAAAAAAAAAAAAAGGTGCAGCAGTAAATCTTTCTCTTTTTCAGAATGAATGCAGGTCATTTAAGATAAAGCTGGATAATGGACAGAAGGAGGCAAAGAAAGCGGACAGTGCATAATACCAGATTCATCATTGAAGGAGGTGAAGCTGATGAGCATCTGAACGTTGACTTCTCCACAGCCGTTCACCAGCAGCCTGAAGTCCTCTGCTGTCAGGTCCTCCAGGGCATTTTTAGGCAGTACATCCAGTAAACCTTTCCTCATTGCCTAGGAACCACAAACAAATTATAGTTGGTATAAAAAATATGCTGATTTACACATTGGACCAGATTTTTGTTTTGTTTTATGTTGAGTGTTTCACTTACATGGAGAGGCTGTTCAGCCACCACAAGCATTCTGTGCTCTGCATACTTCCTGACATACTCGTACACATTAAGAGGAGTGACTGGCATATTGACCCCACCAGACAAAAGCTCCACCTGAACCAGAAAAAAAGGAGGCACAATTTGTCATGGCATAATATTTCAAAGCACCTTTTTATTGTACATCACACAAACACAGTAAAAGTAAAATTAATATCTGGGCATTGAAACGTTTCCTTGTCCTTACATTTAAAGTATGTCATTTTTCTAATCCTTTCATCCCCTATTCTTTTTTTGTAGAAAGATGGTAAAACAGTTTTCTCATTAAATACATTTGAAAGTTTCCCTGTACTGCCATAGCATAGACCGGGGTGGCCAACCCATGGCTCTTCGCCCGGTCTCATGTGGCTCCTCAGTTCATATCGATTTGTGTTCTTTTGTTTGTGTTTAACATTGCCTGTGCATGCAAGTAATTCACACATACTCTGTCAGTACTCTGCGCTACAGTGTAGACCTACTTAGCCGCCACTCTCGTCAATTGTGTACACAAAGCGAGTGGTCAGTCTCTGATTCAAATACACTGTCTACTTTCGACGGAGTGTGTGACAGGCACGCGTCATGCTGGACAGAATTTGACAACCCAGACAGAAAAATCAGACAAAACGCAGAGAACATCCAGTCAATTTTAGAATAAAACACTATAACAACAGTATTGCAATGATTTTCAAGCATCTTGTTTGTGTGGAACGCTATTGTAAATTGTATATTTTATCTTTGTGGAATTGATTGAACCTATCGTTTGCACCTATGTGTGTGATGTAGTTTTAAGATCCTGGACATGATTGAATGACATGAAATCAAAGACAGGAAGGCTGGTCACAGATGCCCACAATTAGGGAAACAGCCTTTAACAACATTTTTATTTTCCCCTTTATTAGCTATTTGGTACAACAGAGAGGGTGTGCAACCAGCTTACCATTAGCACAAAAAAAGTGTATATGTTCTATTTTTTCCCACATGCTACAAGGAAATCTGTTACAGACAGACTGGTCAGCTATTATAGACAGAATAACTCATTTCTAAATTGACAGAAATTATCAGTCTGATAAATTATGTAATATGCATCACATGCTTTCAAACTCTTTTCGATTTCATGCCTGATAGGACTGCAAAGGAGACAGCAGTATAGGCGTAAATGTGAGTCTATGAGAAAACACAAATGAAAATAGTGGAGATGACAGGAGGGGCAACAGTGTAAAAGCATGCAACACCCATCCTGTTTCTTTATTTTATTTAATTATGTGCCACCTCTTTTGCTCTTGCATTGTTTCTTTGCTCTGTCTTTTTACAGTAGGGGCTAATGTGTAGTTACCTGTCCAGCCCCCTCCTCTTTGCAGAGGTCAATGGCAAAGGCCAGGTCCATGGCAGCAAAAACTGCTTCTGCTTCACCAGCCTGAGAATGGCGGATCAGTTGCCGCAGGCTCTCATACATGACTGGGTCAAAGAATGCAAAGTCATGCCAGTTCACCTGCAGTAGAAAAAATAAAAATTAATGCCCCTTTATTCTCAAAAATCATGCAGAAAAGTCTACATTTACATGAAGTATAATTTAATTTGCTCGTTTACCTTCCTCCCAAGCAGCACTTTGATGACATGTCTGTTCAATGTGATTGGACAGAGCTCATTCTGAAGCAGACATAACCCCAGTATTCTGTGAAGAATATAGAAAATAATATTAAACTGTGTCCTTCAGATTTGTACTTTTTGGGCAGATAAGCGATTTATTTTGGGCCAAAACTAATTAAAACCAGACCTATTTCTCTTTATAAAATCACAAAGACAAGTCACTACCTGCCAATATTACGGAAGCAGTTAAGTCTGGCTTCTGTATTCTTGCCAGGGCGAGGAGAGTAGAAGCCTCTTTTGCCAGGCTGGTAGAAGAGAGGAGCATTGTCATCACCGTCATCTGGATCGTCAAGCTCCATGTCCACCACACTGCGTGTTGAACAATGACGCTTACGGTTTTCTTGCTGCAAGTACACAAAAGGTGGTGGTGGGTGATTGTTAATTGTGGCACACTTGCTGTTTAGAATGTATAATTTGTGCAAAGAAGCTTTTGTGTCATTTGAAGTATGTGAAGTGAAGGCCATAAATATTAGTCAGTATGTCAAACCAATAGAGATGTTCAACAATTATTATGAACAAAGAAAAACAAATGCTTTGACAATATAAAATAAAATCTGAGATTTGAAATTTACTTGTGCTTTCTCTGGGGCCTCCAGGAGACCCAGGTCCAATATGCTGTCAGCACCATTTTCTCTAAAAGAGACAGAGAGAGGTTAGTTTAGTGGAAACAAAACATCAATATTTAAAATAGCTCTGCTCTACATGATGTTTCATTATGAATACCAAGCTCAAATGCTTACCCTATTTAGCTGTATGTACGTTTAAGTGTTAACTGCTTACCTGCCATGTGCAATGAGGAGCTCCATGGCCTCCTCAACCCTTGCTCTGAGAGAATCTTCACTAGCCAGCAGCAGCAGGAGCTGGGCAGGGGACAGCTCCAACAACATGCCTGTTATTTTACTGGCAAATGCCTGAGGAGAACAGATACAACTAATCTAAATAAAGTGTAAGAAACCCATCAAATGTTCCACTTTGACTTACTGGTAGTCATACATGTGTTAATACAGTAGACAAGTCTAAATGTATGTTATTCATGAAGAAAATAAATAAAGCTTGACATCAGTGAAGTAAAGGTCTTACTCTTTAAATTAAATGGATTTGTTGTTATTACTGTTAGAATAAGTAAAGTCTATTTATTGCCTCACAAGCAGAAGAAAAGAGAATTAATCAAATATGTCATGTTAACTCAAAGCATAAACAGATTAAACTATTAATTACCGGCTGCATTGCATGAACCCGTGGATAGAGTCTTTCACCCAGGGCTTGTCTATGAGCAGGAAGAGGGTCGGGCTCATCACTGGGATTTCCCTCTGATGAAGGTCTGAAAGGCCTGGTGTCTATGGACAGCTGCCTCCTTGAGTCTCTGTGGAACACAAACAAGTTTTGTCTTAGTGTCACATGAAAGAAGATTTTATTTTTGTATCAAAAGATATACGTTTTTAGTCTTTGTTTACCTGTCACGATCTCTCCGAGATCCTGCTCGAAGTCCTCCACTTCTCCTCTCTCGTTCCCTATCTCTGTTTCTCAAGCGCTGCATCAGATCTACAGATACAAACACATAACATATAAAATGTTTACAATTTACCGTATATTTTTGGAATAGAAACTTTATTTTTCATATAAACTGAGCAAGTACCATTGAATGCAACGTAGAAAAAAAAATCATTGATACATTTAAGTTCCTATGTATTGTCATACTTGAATTGTAATCGTGGTGACACGTACTGCTGGCCTGCATGCCCTTGCTGACACTCTGAACACAGTCCAGATTAGGCAGCTTATCGTTGGAGAGGAGGGCCAGGGCAATGGCTGTGTAGAAGCTCCGTGCCACTCCACTTCCCTCGCCAGGTTCATCTTTAAAGGTGACCTTCACCCGGTGCACGGCCATGGGTGTTGTTGTGCAGCGCCTACCAAAGTGTGTATTTAGCTGACGCATAGTCTGCTGTATTAGCTGGTCTCGATCTCTGTCCACCTCCAGGGCCAGGTCACGGGACTGCAGGTTCCTCAGCTTCTCCATCTCACGACGGAATTTAGATTCCTTTACCTCAAAGCCACCCAGCTCTGTAAGAATCTGGAATATATAATAAACATTATGACTCTCCACTACTCTACTCTCCAAATTTGCTGTTAAATAGTAGTAACTATGCATTTTCTGCACTTAAACAGCAACATATTACTTCTTGATGCTCATTTATTACTCAAACCACTACATTATCTTTTATTTCAAAGGTTTCAAAGTGTGAGGCTTGCTTCCCCCGTCTGGGCCACCAGAGACTGCAGGGGAGGCATCTCATTAGTGGGTGCTAACGGATGCCAGTGTGAGACCATCAGACCTCAAGTGTCATATAGAGATCCAGCACCAAGTTTGCAGACCAAGCAAAAGGGGGGTTTTTGATAGGAAGAAAGACAGAAGAAACAGCTTTTCCTCCATGCTAATTGAGATTTGTGTTTGGCAAGGATGGCAGGAGCTACTGCTGTCGAATTATTTGATCAGTATCTGACACTACCATCCAGCACCATAGATTAGCCTTTGATGTGAAGGAACAGGTGCTGGAAACCAATAAGCATCAGAAACTTTTACATGAATGCTACTTTATAAAGACTGTTCCTCGTCAGCAATACATTAGCATCAGTCACTTTAAAAAACAAAAGGACTTTTAAAACACAAAAACAAATATTTTATTCACAAAGTTTGTGCCTTATATTTATTTGTGGTTGATACAAGTCCATGCGCATTTATTGTTGTTTTTCCATATGCTCATCTTTGCACATTATCTTGTAATTTTTGTATATCTATATTTTTATCCTTCATAATTTATATATATTTTGTAAAATCTTTTTACAGTTAGTTTACACCGTGGTTTCAGACAAATGTTTTTTTTCTAGATTCTTCTGTATGTCCAGCACAGTTAAAAGAATTAAAAGAAGAGTTAAAAGAATAAAAATGACTTTGACAGTATCCACGAAAGCCCTCTCTTTTCTAATGAGATGGATAAGGCAACAGATGTTGCCAACTGTGTGCTGCTCATGGTGTATGAGCACTTTCATAAAGACGAGTTTTTTTGTCATCCTCTCCAAGGTCCCACTACAGCAAAATAAATACTCAAGGCTTTGAAAGATTACATTTACCGTAAATTCCGGACTATTGAGCGCACCTGGATATAAGCCGCACCGGCTAAAAAATAAGTAAAAAAATGTATTTGTACATATATAAGCCGCACTTGATTATAAGCCGCAGGTGTCCACGTTATAACAGAGCTACTTGCACAGAAAGACGTGACATAAAAACATTTGTTTAACTTTTAATTAAATGCGTACTGTTACGGTTCATGTTGTAAAGTCAGTAGTTGATAATGTGTTCATAATTCCGATTATGTGGAGAGTCAGTGAATGCACCAGCGAGAACGTGTTGAGCGGCTGTATGAGAGAACGCTGGGTGAGAGAGTTGGATTGTTGCGGCAAGTTATGAGTGTTGTTCTCTGCTGTAAACGGCGTGGTCACGGCCGACAGTGACCAGGTTATTAAAAGCTGTTATTTGAACACTCTCGTCGTCCTTTAACGTCCGGACGGACGCTACAGTACTACCGGTAACATCCGCAAATACGAAGCCTAGTGGAAATCCTTTATCAAACAGTGTCTGTAACACGGCTGAAGAAAAAGATTACCGTAATACATTTCACAAGAAAAAGTCCATCCATTCACTGCCTCAGAATGACTTCATTACTCACTTCCTCAGTCTCTTTTTCGTTGTCGCTGTCAGTTTCAACTTTATGTGCAGCAGCTCTGTTAGCTTCTTTGACAGCCAGCTCGATCGCCTTTAACTTGGAGAAATACATATGATGCAGCTTTCGTGTGTTTTCCATGATGAGGGTGCGTGCATGAAGCGCAAAATGACTGATATTAAGATCCAATGTGACGAGGACAAATGTTTTTGCGGCACAAGCTCATTGTCCCCCAAGAAAAATCCATAAATAAGCCGCACTGGAGTAGAAGCCGCAGTGCTCGAAGTGTGAGAAAAAAGTAGCAGCTTATAGTCCGGAATTTACGGTAGTTTTTTGGTGCAAGGAGAATGACATGTCACCACAGCAGTCTTTAAAAACAGGTGCTAGCGAATAGGCTCACTTTCCCACACTTTGAAACCCTCTGATTTAAATCTATTCAATAAAATCTAGAAATTGTGAGAAAACCTTGCTTAGTTAATATCAACATTCAAATAAAAAATTACAGATCCAGGCTCTGCTCCGACATCCTCCATGAAGACACGTCCAAAGAGCTCCAGTGACAGACGCCAGCGGCCAAGCAGCATGTCATGTGAGATCATCATCCCCATGAAACTACAATGAGGTCTTGACAGAAGAGGAGAAGGACGCAATGCCATTATAACTTTTTATTTCTAAAATGTAAACACAATTATTGTGCGTGTGTATGTACTTGTGCCTGTGTGTAAATGTCTTTTGTATTTGTGTATCAACAACTATGTGGTACCTGAAAGATGGGAGAGGAGGTCCATCGCTCTCAGTGAGGCCGATCTCTGCAAGAAGGCTGCTCTTCAGCTGGGCCGCTAGGTCATGGGGGGATGGGCCTTGTTTTGAAGCTTCCACGTCCTGCTCCATCAATGACTGGTTCCCTCTGCTCCCCGGGCCACAATCCATACTCATTACATTTTTCAGGTTGGCTGAATAGGACATCTTTGTTGGCAGGATCTGATTTGGAAGGATTCAAATGTTGTTTAGTACTATGAACACATGTATGTCATGAGGTTACAGAGTGATGATTAATGAATGGAAATTAGACACAAAACCGATTAAATGTTCTAATACCCACACTTGAATTGCCATCCATTATTTACCAATTCCAATACTGTTAAAATCCAACAAAAATACCGAGTAGGACATAATTAATCCTGGATTTGTTTTATAAACATTTCTGTTTGTAATCATGTATTAACCCTAACATTGCAATAATGTTTGTTATGAGTGGATGTTAGAACACATCTGCCAGCTTTTTTGTCAAGTAAAGAGGGGTGATATACCTGAGAGGGGGAGGGTAGAGAGGAGCCCATGTTTACCTCCAGGCAGTTCCTGTCCATGCTTGCTTCAGCTAGGCCTTTTGTTGTCATGTAGGAGGAAGAGTACAAACCCTGAGAGGGACGACCAAACAGATCCTCCTTCCTGGCATTAGGCTGTTAGGAGGACATAAACTATTAGGTTTAAGCTATCATAGCAAACATAACACTGGTCCATCTATTACTAGAGTGTCTACCAAAAAGAGACTATTCCCTGAATCAGGCTGCCCAGATAATGTTTTCTTTTTTTGGGCTTTTTAAAAAATGCGTTTAAGATCTCCATCTAAAGCCTGGCACGTACTGAAAGATTTTTTTTTTGATGTGAGAGCAATGTAATGACAACAAATACAGTTTTTAACAGTTAAGTTAAAAGTAAAGTAAAGTAAAGTGTTTTAACAGTTTGTGTGCAATGGGATGACCAACATTACACTACACAATAATATATTAATATTTCAACAACCAGAGCCTCGCACTCAAAACTTATAATCTTGCAGTTTGAAAAGCGACTTAGATAGATAGATACTTTATTGATCCCGAGGGAAATTCAAGTTTTTTTTTAGATAGATAAAGAACTCTTAAGTTTACTTAAGAGTAAACTTACATGATGGTCAAGCTAACTTTTGTGACTAACTTTTAGCCACCTGGTTCATTGACTGCGATCACAATTTTGCTCCAACTCCCTTACTTGTCAGTTCCATTTTGGTATGTTTCAAAGGACTCGTATAAACACAGATGTTGGTCATCCATTTTGGATGTCCATGGGACGATATGCTTCTTGTTTGTTTACTGCTGACGCCATAGCTGTGTTGTGCTTGCTTGTGACAATCCACAGAGCATGTTCAGACATTTTTTCCTCTGTATTGATTCTACGATTGAAGGACCCTATTTACAGAACATGGAGCAGCTCTGGAAAAAAAATAAACAGGCCACCCCCAGACCAAGCTACTGAAAGTTTATAAGGGAGCTGGCAGCTGCAAAAAAATAAATCCAGTTTACAAATGCCGCTCACCCCTGGAAAATGTAGTCACATTTAGGAGATTTGTGAATGGGAGAAAACAGCTCGTTTATTCTTGGCCTGTCAGGGCCTTTAGATTTGCCAAATACCAGTCGTTTAAATTTGCAGAACCTATATAAACTCAGTGAAATATTATTAGAGCTGTACTTTAAATATTAAGCTGTTTTTTGTCAACCTTGTAAAAGTTATGGACATCACTGTTTAACAAAATCCTGGATGAAAACTGGACAAATCATATGCTGATTAAATGGAAGTGGAAGCACCTTGTCCTGACTGGTAAATTAAATAAATTTTTTGACAAGATATTCTTGTGTTGTGGCAACTTATAGTCACAAAAATGGAATGTGTTCGAATTATGAGATACTGTAAGTCAAGAACACGACTGTAATCTGACCTCTCAATCAAATATAGCTTTCACAGTAAACGACTACTTTTGCCAGCTTGAGGGATGAAGAGAAATGCACATATTAAAAAGGTGAAAAACAACTATCCTGACCTGCAGGAGATGGGGCTGGTCAGCCAGGGGAATGGCTTCAGCCAGGGGGACATCGAAGGGGTTGGGAGGGATACAGCCCAAGAAAGTCATCGAGTCAGAACGACGGAAGAAGGGGTGGTTTTGACCGGTTTCGGCTGGAACTTGATCATCGTCCTTGTCCTGCAGAGTGGAACCTAGGTCAAGGCACAAAGAAATCAACTATGTGCGTACCATATACTTATTTCTAAATTACAGTTGCACATTGTAGTTTATACAACATAAAATCTATTTGTCATTTTAATATCAGTTATTTGACTTACTTTGGTTGGTGTCCTCATCATTCTCATGTTCAGAATCTTCATTGTCCAAACCCAGTTCTAAAATCTCACGATTCCTACAAGAGTTAAAATACAGATGAACTTTTTGGCAGTTTTGTTTGCCTTTAAGATTGGTAAGCTATTAGCTTTTTATACAGAGCTGTTAGCAAGATGAACAGCAAAAAGGCATTGTATTGCATTACAATAAACATTTTATACTCATGGTTTTGTAAATCTGGTTAATCAATTTAAAGTGGATCACGAATGCTGTACTTCTTTATTCCCAAAAAGGAAATTACTTTTAATGCTTTGTAATTGAAACAAGCTACACACATCAGCTGAAATACACTGCTCAAAAAAATAGAAGGGAACACTAAAATAACACATCCTCGAGCTGAACAAGTGAAGTATTATTAAATACTTTGTTCTCTATGGGGAACGGGCGGGCCAGTCCATAGCATCAATGCCTTCATCTTGCAGGAACTACTGACACACTCAAGCCACATGAGGTCTAGCATTGTCTCGCATTAGCAGGAACCCAGGGCCAACCACACCAGCAAATGGTCTCGCAAGGGGTCTAAGGATGTCATCTCAGTACCTAATGGCAGTCAGGCTACCTCTAACAAGCACATGGAGGGCTGCACGGGCCCCTAAAGAAAATGCTATCCCACACCATTACTGACCAACCACCAAACTGGTCATTCTGGAGGATTTTGCAGGCAGCAGAACGTTCTCCACGGGTCTCTAGACTCACGCCTGTCACATGTGCTCAGTGTGAACCTGCTTTCATCTGTGAAGAGCACAGGGCGCCAGTGGCAAATTTGCCAAATGTCTTGCACGGTGTTCGGCTGGTAGCACAACCCCCACCTGTGGACGTCGGGCCCACATACCACCCTCATCAAGTCTGTTTCTGTTTAATCAGACACATGCACATTTGTGGCCTACTGGAGGTCATTTTGCAGGGCTCCGACAGTGCTCCTCCTGTTCCTCATTGCACAAAGGCGGAGGTAGCGGTCCTGCTGCTCCTGGATGAGCTGCACTACCTGAGCCACTTGTGTCGGTTGTAGACTCCGTCTCATGCTACCACAAGAGTGAAAGTACCACTAGCAGAAAGCATCGGGAACTGAGAAGTGGTCTGGGGTCACCCCCTGCAGAACCACTCCTTTATTGGGGGTGTCTTGCTAATTGCCTATAATTTCCGCCTGTTGTCTATTTCATTTGCACAACAGCATGTGAAATTCATTATCAATCAGTGTTGCTTCCTAAGTGGACAGTTTTGTTTTCACAGAAGTGTGCACTTAAACAACAATGTAATTCCAAGTCAATCAGTGTATATACAAATGCACCAACAGGATCCTATGGACATGCACAAACAGAGTAAAAGGCTGCACATTAACAGAGCAGCTGAGCAATTGGGGGTTTGGTGCCTTGCTCAAAGGTGACTCGACGGTGCTCAAGAAGTGACCTACAACCTTTCCAGCTATCAGAACAAATTCCATACTTTGGCGCGCACCTGGACTTGAGCTGGTGACCCTTCAGGTCATAACCCTAGTCAATCAATCAATTTTTATTTGTATAGCATCAATTCATAACAGGTGTTATCTCAAGACACTTTACAAAAAGCAGGTAGAGGACCTTACTCTTTGTCAACTCAGTCCCTACTGACTGAGCTTCTACCATTCTATACAGATAATTCATTCACGTAACGATAAGCTTTGAACCTAAACCATAATATTGATGAAATACCAAGTGAATTGAAGTTATAACAAGGAAAAAGTGGACATAATCTCTCAATTTTGAATAAAAAGACATCAATGTCCCTGGCTCCCTGGCTCTCAGTCTCCACATTTACCTTTTTCTGTCCATCTGTTGGTTGTCCAAATTGGTCTGCTGGTTCATGGCCTTAATCCAATAAATAAGAGCCTGGAAAACGTATGCCACATGTTTCAGTGAGCACACATCCAGCACAGGAAGAACATCAGAGTGCTCATCATTGTGGGAGCGCATCAATGACAAGGCATAGTTCAAGAAGTCGCCCCGTGCTGACAGCATGCCATGGCGAGTTGTCAGTAGGGTAGCTGCTCTCCTAAAAAAAACGGACAGAAACACAAACTTAGATAATATAGAATTGCTCAAACATACATTAACCTTGGTGTTTCTCCAAAACTTTGTACCCAACAGACTCGCAACTGTACAGAACAATTGGGTTTATCAACGTATTTTTTACCTGCGACCTTCCAGGGTTCGAAGACTGGCCTCCTCCCGAGCAGTCATACGCTCCCTGCGAGCTGAGTGTTGGGAGGCATGGAGTGGGTGACTGGGATGACCGGGGTCACCAGCAGAAGACAGTGCTGAGCCATATCTTAATTGAGCCTCTGTCGAATCCATGATAGAAACCATCCAGTTCCAAGTTGGAATCAGCTTTTCTTCAACATAGTTCTGGTTAAACAAATAGCATTTCACATATTTTTTAACTCGTTAATTGGATTAGATTTTAGTTAAAATAACAAACTATCAAAAAATATCAAAGGCTAGTGTTGCCGACTATCAATATATCAACGTCAACGTGGACTAGCTTCTGCCATACATTTAGGGGCTGGGAGGCGGCAGTGGGTTAGTGGGTACAGAAGGGTCGAGGATTCGGTCCCCAACTCCTGCGAACAAGGTGTCCCCGCCCCCCCGCCAATCCAACCAGCTCAGGAGCGCCTGCCTCACTCAGAGTGTAAACACCTAATTCCCCTTCGGAGATCAATAAAAGAAATCCTCTTCTTCTAAAGTGCATCCCTGACAAGTTTCTGTTTCTTTCTTCCCCTCTGTCTTGTAGGTACATTATGAACAGTATCGTGTTAGGACCTAATGACAAATAAATTGTGCTATAGTGGATAGTGAGAATCAAAAAGTAGTCTGTATAGGTTTCCTGTGAAGTTCAATGTTTTTTTTTTTAAATATTTATTTTTGGGAGAGAGCAGGGATAGACATGCGGGAAAGGACCCACAGGCAATACATGGGGACGTGCACACTGCCGCTGCGCCATCAGCGCCCCTGTGAAGTTCAATGTTAAGGCTTGTGTTTTATTTGATGCACACCGTAAGGTCAAAGAAGTAGGGTTTGCTGTGAAGACAGCTAGAGCTCTGCACTCTAATTCCTCAATGTAGAGATTAGAGCTACAGCTTTCGAATATTTTAGTAATCGAATATCCCGATCAATTAATCGAGTAATCGAATAAATCATACTTTTGCTTAATGAAGGTTTAACTCGTCTTGGGTCGTCCTTACAAACCTGCTTCTTTGCAGCTACCATGGTAAGGCCTGCTTGTTACAACCATAGTTACAACCAACCACCTCTGCTCTACAGCTGCTGACACTCACCATATTACTGACAGGGTCCCAAATTCACTTTCTGATTCACTGGTCAAGGTGGCAGGTAAATTAAAAATACAGGCCAAACACGTTTTAATGGCTGAAATAACAAATAGTGTTTTGTGTAGCCTACACATCACATTTAACTGAGAAAGCATTATGTTCTGTTGAATCAATCACAGAATCAATCATTATGTCATAAGGAGATTGAGAAACTTTGAATATATATTTGCTAAATTATTATTCCACAAAACAAGTTCTCTCTTGATTTAGCGTTGACAACATTAGACATTTAATATAATCAGCCTGTTTATTATTTTAAGTGTATCTCTGTCTGCTCCTGCAGCGCGTGCATTCAGCGCACTCACAGACTACAGAGACCATAGACGCATGTCTATGACAGAGACTGTAAGTGAACGTTGCTATCGTTATATTAGCTGCAAACACGGAGAGAGTGAACGGAGAAAAGCCGACCCGTTGACCGGATCACGTGTTCCCGACTCGGTTGTATGGATCACGGATCAACTGTGTGCTGACTAAAAGTTAAAAGGGGCGTGCCGCGCTTGTGTGTGTGTGTTAGCGCTGAAGTGTCTGTGTCAGACTGAGAGTGCAGCAGAGAGAGGAGCAGGTAGCTGCAGCTACATTAAATGGGTTTTATACTCATAGTTAAGTTTTGATGACGCAAAAAAACAAAAACAAAAAAAAACTTAACGAAGCCTCAAGGCAGCGAAGATTCCTCGATTAATTTTTGTAATCGAGTTATTCGAGGAATCGTTTCAGCTCTAGTAGAGATTAATCATAAAGCGATCAAACAAATTGGAAAAACTCCAGCTACTGATGTGAAAAAAATATTTTTCTGAATCTTCCGTTTTGGAATTCACAGACGTGAATGTGAGTAGCTGAGTTTTCATAAGATTTATATACGCAGGTAACTGGTTTATGTGAAGAAGTTGTTTTTAAGACAAGAACATCAATCTAAATTTAACTCTGGGCAATGTAGATTGCTTGTGCTGCAGAGTTGGTAGTCTCCAAACCGAAAGGTACAGAACTTCGATACATCTTACCTGTAGGTTAACTGCATCTTGGTATGTAAGCTTAACAGCAGCAGGGTACTGAGAGTAGACTAGATGGTTGTATTTCGGAATCAGACTCATGAGATCTGAAATTTGCCTGATGACAATGCTGTATGCTCGTGCTAGGCTGCTGGCAGATGTCAGATAGCTGCTGGAGTTGCTGGCCTCGAGAGCTGCTGCTGCCGCAGCAGCACTAGAGCTGATAGCACTAGAGCGACGAAGGTTGGTGGGATCAATGTATATCAGGCCAGTGGAGCTAGCTGTTAAAAACAAAAATATCACAACAGGTGAATACATTTTAAACAAATAACAAATATACATTTTGCCAGAAAATTCCACGAACAAAAACAAATCCACTGACCAGCCGGTGTTGAGGAGCTGGAGGGAGCACTTCCAGACACCCTCTGACTTGGTGTGTTTCGAACAGCCCACTGCATTGAACGAGGAGCCTGGGCTGCACTGTTGCTGTGGGAAGTGTTCGATGTCCTTTCCAGAGGCTCATCTAAAAGGAACGTCTCCTGGTCAACATCGTCACTTTGACTGCTGCTGCTATCAGAGTCGCTGGAGTCATTTGACTGGGAGTCATCCTCTGAAAAGAAGGCAGGGACACTGCTGGCACCTTCACAGATGAGGATAAGGAAGAAATACAAGAGAGAGACATATTCAATAATTAAAAAAAAATCCTCTCATCTCCCTTTTTTGCTTCCTATTTTAAAAATCTGATTGTAATCAAGATTACAAACGCTGCACCCGGATGCTTTCATCGCCATCTCAGGGGACTTTAACCATGTTACTCTGAACTCTACACTACCAGACTTTCACCAGTTTGTAAGCTGTCCCACCAGGAAGAACAGGACAATAGACCTCCTGTATGCAAACGTGAAGGACGCCTACACTGCCACCCCGTTACCACCTCTGGGTAAGTCCGACCACAACCTGGTCCTACTAAAGCCACAGTACAAAACTATGATCCAGAGACAACCGATAACTACACGCACCTTCAGAAAGTGGTCTCCTGAGGCAGAGGAGGCGCTCAGAGACTGCTTTGAGACCACTGACTGGAGTGCCCTACAAGAGACTCATGGTGATGACATTGAGGGGGTCACACACTGCACAACTGACTACATGAACTTCTGTATGGACGTTGTGGTTCCCACTAAAACTGTGCGCTGCTTCCCGAATAACAAGCCCTGGATCACCAGCGATGTCAAGGAGATCCTTAACAGGAAGAAAAAGGCATTCAAGGAGGGAGACCAGGCAGAGCTGAAGCGGGTGCAGGGGGAACTCAAGGTCAGACTCCGAGAGGCAAAGGAGGAGTACAGAAGGAAGGTAGAACAGAAGCTGCAGCAGAATAACATGAGAGAGGTCTGGGAGGGCATGAAGACCATCACAGGCTGCAAAAAGAAAAACAACGCAGAAGACGGGGACCCTGAGAGAGCAAACCAGCTCAACTTGTTTTTCAACAGGTTCGACAGCCCCGTCGCTGCAGCGAGTGCCTGTCCCCCCAGCACCCCTCCACACACCCCCTCCCCCCCTCTCACTCTCCCCAACACCTCCACCAGAACAGATACAACCTCCAGTGACAATCCATCCCCCCTCCCCCCCACCATCACCAGAGTCCAGGTGAGCAAGGAGCTGAAGAGACTCCGCCCCAGGAAAGCAGCAGGCCCAGACAAGGTGTGTCCCAGGATGCTAAAGGCCTGCTCTGCTGAGCTGGGGGAGCCACTTCAGCACATCTTCAACATGAGCCTGCGGCTCGGGAAGGTTCCTGTGCTCTGGAAGACCTCGTGCCTCACCCCTGTCCCCAAGAAGAAGAACCCCAGTGAGCCAGGCAACTTCAGACCAATCGCTCTGACATCCCACGTTATGAAGACCTTTGAACGGCTGCTGCTCCAACACCTCAGACCCCAGGTACAACACGCACAGGATCCACTGCAGTTTGCATACCAGGCAAAGGTGGGCGTGGACGATGCCATCCTCTATCTTCTACACAGGGCTTACTCTCATCTGGACAAAGGGAGCAGCGTGATGAGAATCATGTTCTTTGATTTCTCAAGCGCTTTCGACACCATCCATCCCCTCCTACTGAGAGACAAGCTGACCGAGATGAGGGTGGACTCGCACCTGGTGAGGTGGATCACTGACTACCTCACAGAGAGACCACAGTACGTCAGACTGAAAGACTGCACATCTGACACTGTGGTCAGCAGCACCGGAGCACCACAGGGGACCGTGCTCTCCCCCGTCCTGTTCACCCTGTACACCTCTGACTTCCAGTATAACTCTGAGCTCTGCCACATGCAGAAATACTCGGACGACACTGCGATAGTTGCTTGTGTCAGGGATGGACAGGAGGAGTACAGGAGCCTGATCGAGGACTTTGTGACGTGGTGCAGTGACAACCATCTGCAGCTAAACACCTCCAAGACCAAGGAGATGGTGGTGGACTTCCGAAGGAACAAACCACATCTAGAACCTGTTTCCATCGGCGGGGTCGACGTGGAGGTGGTCAGGACCTACGGGTACCTGGGGCTGCAGCTGGATGACAAGCTGGACTGGTCGCCTAACATGGACACTACCTGCAGGAAGGGACAGAGCCGTCTGTACTTCCTGAGAAGGCTGGGGTCCTTCAACATCTGCAAAAAGCTGCTGCAGATGTTCTACCAGTCTGTGGTGTCCAGCGTCCTCTTCTACGCAGTGGTGTGCTGGGGAGGAAGCTGCAAGAAGAGGGACGCAGCACGCCTGGACAGACTGGTGAGGAGGGCCGGCTCTGTGGTGGGCACAGAGCTGGACTCACTGGTGACAGTGGTAGAGAGGAGGTCTCTGGACAAAATGCTCTCCATCATGGACAACACACACCACCCTCTGCACAGCACCCTCACCGGGCAGAGGAGCATGTTCAGCGAAAGACTGCTGTCACAGTCGTGCTCCACGGACAGACACAAGAACTCTTTTGTCCCCCTGGCCATAAGACTGTATAACACTTCACTGTCACGGTAGGGAAGAAGCACACGGTGATCCCTGGACTCTTTTTTCACTTTTTTCTCATTCCTCATCTGCACTGCTGACCTCAGAGTCAGCCCCCAATTTGGATACTGTAATGCATATTGATAGTCACTTTACTGAGCACTGGTCACTTTAAAGATAATCACCCTAATCATGTCTGGTTTCATCCTACTGTTGTGCTATGCTACATCTGTAATGGCTGACATGATCACCCTAATTAAGTCAAGTTTCACTCTATTGTCTTCAACTCTTAATGCTAATCTGCTCCTCAATAGTTGGGTACTCAATGATAATCACCCTCAGCACTCCTGGTTTCAGGTTATTGTCTAGGACACTTAATGCAAATCACTGCTCCTTTAAGTTGGTGAGCCATTTTACATTCCTGCATTGACTGTTTAACGACTGTACTCACATCTCTGGCACTACCTCCAACACCTCTGTACATACACATGTAACTAGTTTCTAGAAGGTCAGCACTTTGTTTCTAAGGTTCCTTAACTGTTTACAGGTCTCTTTTAACCAGCACATGTTTTTCTCTCCTCACAGGTTATGTACATTATGCTATATAAGTTTTAAGTCTAATTGCTAATGCTAACTGCACAGGTTCAACACATAATTATGTTTATTCTTAGTCACATAGGGGCTGCTAAATCTTGTTTGGGGGATTATTGCATACAGGGGGGGGGGGCAGCGGGTGTGTATTGTAACTAATGTCTTGTGTCCTGCCTGTCTGTATACTGCTACTGGATGCCTTGAATTTCCCTCGGGATCAATAAAGTATCTATCTATCTATCTTTGTCAGCAACGAATGTTAGAGAATTACAACACTATAATAGCTAACATGAATTCGAAGGAGAATCACTGATGCTTAAATTAGAACATCTACAGTTTCTGTTGATCAGCTTTAGCAGAGTTACAAATGAAAAACAAGCATTTTAGAAAATGTATAATGGACAGAAACACAACAACTTGAAAGAGTAGATGGAACTACTATCATCATTATCCTTATAAAAATACACAGATGACCCTGGAGGAAAACAGGCCCAATTGTGAAGAGCCATCAGTTGATAAGTGTGTTAGAAAAGAAAATAAAGCTAAAATTGAGATGACAGTACAGTTCAGTACTTCAACAGTACTGACATGCACAATAACAGTGAAAGGTGAGAAAGGGACAACTTTCAGCAGAACACTATGCATTTTTGCAATTTACTCTTGCCCTGACATCTCTATATTCATTTAATTAAAGAGGTGCTCATACCAAAAATAGGAAATGCCAAGGACACTCTACTGAATGCAAATGAAATACGTTGGGTGTTCAGCCAGGGAGGATTTTATCATTAACTCTACAAATATAACTCCCCACAGACCCAAATGCTACGGTGTACTGTAAAACAGTAGGTAACTTGTAATGACAGACTTGAGGGGGAAAATAGTCCATGGTTCAGAAAAGGGGAAATCAATTTCAATTAAGTAGTTGGAGTCTAAATGTTTTGGATTTATTGAGCTTGAGGAAGCCTAATAAGAAATGACAAAACTTCAAAAAAAAATTAAATTAACATTTGGGAAATATGTGATCTTGAAAAAAATCAAATACATTATCAACGCAGCTGTTAACCAACCTGCTTCAGAGCCTGCCGTTGCTGCTGTGACGACGCTCCTGCGGCCGCTGGCATTATCCTGATTGCTGTGGTTACTTTCACTGTCACTCTCTGTTTCAGCTGCAGCCAGCAGATCAAGCTCCATGTCACTCCCTTAAGGCAGAAATAAGGAAAAAAAGATGCTGCACTTTACTTTGCATTGAGTTTCAGATTCAGGTAATTACTTAGAAAACATAATTAACTTCAGTATCATTGAATTGAATTACAAACAGAACACAAATCAATTTTCAATTTTTTTGAACTGTTGTGAGGTAGAGTAGCCATTATCTGGTTGTTTTGAATGACTGTCAATTCCATCATTTGATAGTTTTGTATTGGCCTCTGCCATTTCACTTTTATAGTGCTGTGTAGAAAAGTCACATTTTCTGATATGTTTCTCAGGAAAGTCCATTAGTGGGTGTCCAAGTCTAACTTAGCTTTCTGCTCAACATAAATTTCTCCAATCTATCCAACTGTGCGTCGCAAATACTTGTATACTGCCAAATAATTATTAAAAATGTCATTAGTATAACCTTATATTATCTTGTGTTATATTGTAAGGTGCGTCTCACCATCCTCGTCGTGCTCATCATGCTGCCCTTCTGCCTCAGCATTTTCCTCTCCCTGTTCCTCTTGGTCATCATGATGGTCTTCTTCACCTGCAACTCCCTCTACAACTTCAACCTGAAAGACAATGCAAAATAGACAACAAAAAGAAACAAAAAATACTTAATGCAAGACAGAGATGTTCTGTTTCTGATCTAAACAATGAAGGAAATGCAGTAAACAAAATTAATAGCAGAAGAATATTCATCCTGACATGTTGCATCAACTTTGTGGGCTTTGGATGGCCTTAGCATGAAAAAAACATGACCACCCTTGTACGTTTACTTTATCATGGCCTTAATTATTTGTAGAGTCCCACCTCTTCAACATCTGCTGATACAATGTCATCCTGATCCTCTTCTCTTCCTCTGACAGGCTGGGACTGGCTGCTGCGCCGAGGCTGTGGGTTCCTGATGATGTAGGAGGCAGCTGTCTGGCTTGAGCTGGAAAAAGCACAATTCTTATAGTGTTAGGCATATTAAGGCATACTATAATACGGAGGACCAAGTTAAGACACTGATGGGTTTATATACCTGAGCTTGTTTCCTACACCAAATAATTCCCTGAATTTATATTTTTCCTGAGTTCTTAATTTGGAACTGTCCTCTTTAATAATAAACAGACATGGTCATGAAAACTTAGCTATGACAAATTAGAAAAAAACTTCAGTGGAAACAGTGTGAGGTGCTTCTAATGGCCTTTTTAGTTGACAGTGATGAAAATTTTCCCAAATGATTCTAATCTTTGCATATACGGGTACTTCTGATTCAATGTTGATTTTACGTTTCTTGATTCCTTAATTTCTGGATTTACAAAGAAATAATTGGTGTTTTTTTATTCACTGCTCAAACAATGCTTATTGCATGTGTGTCAGGCTTTTAAAGTCCTCATTTGGATTCAATAAGTCCAACATTAATTATCGTTACTTACTCTATGGAGTTGACTTTTGAGATTTGTTCACTGGATAGCCATAAGGGTTTTAAAAAATGTATGTTAATACAAGAAAATACACTCAATCCACTAACCTGCTAGACTGGTCTGGTGAGGGTCTGGGAGGGAGAGGTTCGACAGAGAAGAGCTCCTCGCTACCCTGAACAGCATCAATACTGGTACTGGCTAAGGTGAAAGGAGCAGTGGGTCTGGCTATACCCATTCGCACTGGAACAATCAGCGACTCTGCTACGTTACACAGCTCCTCCACAGCATAGGGCAACAGGGCTTGGAAAACTCGACGGCATTTTCCAATTGGCTGGGGGATGAAGTTGCTATTGGAAGGGATTTTAAAAAGACAGATGTACCATTTGATTAATTCAAAACACTTTTTCAAAGTCTTGTCAGAATGTGTACTTAATTTTGTAGAAGCTGGTATTTTGACCGATCAAGTTACAATTATTATCAAACATCACCTAAAAACCCTAAAGAATGTGTACTTACTTTTTTTTCTTGGATGAGGCCATCTCAACGCTTAGTATGACAAAAACCCGGGCTACAGAACGTAGGAACCTCCTGGTGACACTGACTGCCTCCTCTCGCCGACCGGGTGTGTACTTGTTCTGCAGCTCCTTCACCAGCGTACCAAGTAAGGTGTCAATAAACTAATACAAGAGAACAAAAATACTATTTGTAAAACAAAATATTTAATAAAAAAAAAAAAAAAAAAAAAGGGATGCCAACAGTACTGATCACAAAATAAGAAAGCGCATTACCACTGATTGCATTTAAATGTAATTGTTTTAAGATAGCCTTTTGATTTCTATAAGAAGAATTACTCTGTTAAGACAGAAAAATTCAGATTACAAAATTTACATAAGCAAAACTACATTTCTGTTAAGATTTTTTTTTTAGGAATTCATTCATCTTGGTAATTTAATGGATATATTATTTTAAATGTCTACCATCTTAGGGTATTTCTCTTCTGTACAGCGCTAATATAATGCGTGTATATGTCTACAATTTCAAGTGAAGGTAATTTCTACTTCCTAGCCTATTAGAAGTGTACCAAAAAGGAAAGGAATTTGTAGGCTTATGCCTGGTTCACACGGCAGGATAATTATGCCAATTTTGGCTCCAATTCTCCCCTTCCGATAATCTTTAAGACGCCCCGATCATCATAAGATAATCTTATAAGATCATCCTGCCGTGTGTGGTATGTTAAGACTGCTCTCGTCTGGTCAGAAGAATGTCGGGATCGCTCTGATCTTAAATCGGGGATATTCAACATGTTGGGATTGTTTTGGCCAGATTTCTCATCATGTGTGGTGTCCCCCCGAGGGGAAATGAGCACGAGCCTGTTGACTGTGATGCGTAGCCTATCAGAAAGCGAGGTGACGTAGCGAGGAAACACCGGTAGCAAAACAACAACAACTCACCTCCATATCAACATGTAGCAAGTACAGCTCATGCTCCCGTTGTCTCCACTCCTTTGACCGACGCCTTTTTTTAAAACGTGTTTTTCACATAAAAACAGCACAAACGATCCCTGTTACATCCTCTTTGTCCGTTTGTTGACTCTGGAATCACGTTTGATCTTGAGAGGTTTTGCAAGATTTCCTGTCTGATCGGGGGACGTTCGCGAGTGAAATCGGTTGGTGTGTGGTGTGTTGATGTTGCCGTGTGGCCGCACACCACACACTGTACGACCAAAACTGTAAAACCTCTGATTATTTATCGCCATGTGTGTGGTCTCTAAAGTTTGGGAAATCGGCCGACAATTTTATAATCCTGCCGTGTGAACCAGCCTTTAGCCTGTTAATAGAATATAAGCAAGACTGTTAACATGAAAGGTTTGTCACGCTATGTTTTTTGACCGTGGTCAAATAAATCCTAATATAATCTACAGTCTGTCTCGTAATTCAATCCTTTACATTTTACAGGAGAACAGGATTCTACAGGAGTTACTTACTGCACACTTGAGTCTAAAATAGAGAAGCAAAGATGGAAAATATTCAACCTATGCAAGACAGAAGAGGAATAAACTGGACTTACAGTAATGTCAGGAGCACACTTGACAATGAGGCAGTGGGTGAAACAGTCAAGGCGAATGCTGCCACTCTGTTGATTCAAGTAGACCTGCTCTTCAGGTAGGAGGTGAGCAATTCTGCTGCTGGCACTAAGTCTTGGACAAACGAAAAAAAATAAAAATAAAAGCAAAGACAAAATATTTGTTCTGTCAGCCATTCCAAATACCCATTGTGAGGACGTAAGCAAGCTAGCATTTAATGTACCTTTGCTAACAGTCATTTGGGGAAAAACCCTTACCTTTCCATGCACATTTCTCCTCTGTATGACTTTACAAATAAAGTATCAATATATTAAGTCTGCTATTTTTTTTATCATAACCAGGGGTTAAATCAGTCTGGAGCTTTCAGTGGCTCGATACTTCATCCAGCAGTTTTGTTTTTTTGCAGGTCTGCAATAAAAAAAAAAACCCTAGAAAAAGCAAACTGCACAGAGCAGGGCATATTGTTGACTTATAGCCTAAATATCATTGGTACCACATTCTTTGAAGCTGAATAGATAAAGGGAGCAAATGATGCACAGTTTAAAAAAAACTTTGAAGCAAAAAAATTATGAAGCAAAAAGAGAACACCATAACTGTTTAAACAGCTCTAACCAAAGCTATAAATGTTGTACAGGACTCATCTGCCACCAAAAATGGACTTGTCCATATTTTCTGAGCAGGGATGTTAGTTACGTTTCCTGCAAGCTGATGCATGGCAAGCCTTACACGCACATCACTGTTATGAGCATAATGCATTGCAACAAGACAACATATTTGACAGTTATTATGATATACTGTAAATTCCGGACTATAAGCCGCTACTTTTTTTTCTCACATTTTGAACACTGCGGCTTTTACAATAATGCGGCTAATTTATGGATTTGTCTTGGGGACAATGAGCTTCTGTCGCAAAAACATTTCACCTCGTCACGTCGGATCTTAATATCAGTCATTGTGCGCTTCATGCACAAACCCTCATCACGAAAAACACCTGGAGAAATGCATATGATGCAGCTTTAAAGTTAAAGGCGATCGACCTGGATGTCAAAGAAGCTAATAGAGCTGCTGCATGTAAAGTTGACACTGACAGCGACAACGAAAAAGAGACTGAGGAAGTGAGTGATGAAGTCATTCTGAGGCAGTGAATGGATGGACTTTTTCCTTGTGAAATATATTGCGGTAATCTTTTTCATCAGCTGTGTTACAGACATGTTCGATAAAGGATTTCCACTAGGCTTCGTATTTGCGGATGTTACCGGTAGCCTACGTCTTTAATTAAAAGTAAAAAAAATGTTTTTGTGTAACGTCTTTCTGTGTAAATAGCTCTTGTTACAACATGGACACCTGCGGCTTATAAACAAGTGCGGCCTATATATGTATATGTATATATGTGTGTATGTATTTACTTATTTTTAGCCGGTGCGGCTTATATCCAGATGCGCGCAATAGTCCAGAATTTATGGTAGTATTGATTCCACCCTATGCAAGAACACAATAAAATTGAGACCTGCATAAATTTAATTTTAGACTATTCAAATAAGACTTTCATTTCATTGTTTTGTTTAAAGAATTCTAAGAATGGCCAAAAAAAAAACAAAAAAAAAAAACTTACACACAGTGTACCCTGCTAATAAATTCAACAAAGAAAAACGAAGTAAACAAAGACCAACATCCAGCAATTCATCTACTTTGTTACTACAGTGTTTCCCCTATATGCATTTAGCAACGGCAGTGTGCCGCTCCCGCTGCTGCTGACTTTGTTTTTGTTTAAAGGAGGAGGAAGGAAAGTAAATGAAAGGAGAGGGAGACAAGGAAAAGAAAGGAGAGCTCCAGCTTATCTCTTTATAAACAAAAGAGCCTATAATATGTGCACTAAGGGATCAAATGTGACCACAGCTGACTTTTTTTTTTTTTGAGAGAGAGAGAGGAACAAGGAAATGAAAGGACAGAAGAAAAAACGTTCATAGTAGTTTGCGCTACAGATGCTTCATATCTGGACAATTAACACCTCTGAGAGAGAAACTGTGCATTGGCAAGTGGCTCTTTGTCACAAACCACAATCAAGCTTTGTTTTAGAGAAAGCTGTGTCACGTGAGGAGAAATAACCAAAAAAACAATTGACTTTGTATTTAAACACGAGGGGGTTGTGTTCATCTTTCAATGCCGCTGTCGTATGGAACCAGTCAACGGACTGTAGTGTTTAGCTCCACCTTTCAGGGTCGGATGGCTATTCTTGGCACCCCAAAAAGTAGGATGGTACAGTTTGGTTATTTGGGGATCTTCCCCTACAAAATGTCTGCCATACAGAGATGAACAAAACTAAACTACTGGAAACAGGGCCTTCAGAACCCTTAAAGGTTTTAAAACTAAACTGAAACACTGAGCTGCATACTCACGGGTCTTTGTTCTCCTGAGAACCGAACATGATCATTGACTTGAGGGCATTCCAGTCCTGCAGGACTCTCTCCAGAGCCAGTTGAGCAAAGCGGGGAGGTTCTAGATCATGATCAGGCATATCAGATTCTGAAATAAAGGAAAATAAGGCAGACAACTTGAAGGAATCCTTTTTTAATAAGCTTTGTACTTAAAGCGATACTTCACCCATTGAAACTTGAAGCTGTAGTGAAATTGGGTCATATATGTTGTAGAAATGTGAAATGTTTTTATTTGGTGCCTTCTTGACTGAGAAAAAGCAGAAATTCTATTTTAAAACTGATTTGAATCAAATACTACAGGCCACTCTCACTGATCCCACTGAACACCAGAGCGAGCCTTCAGGCTACTAGCTATAGCTAACTTGTTTGCAGATTCAGTAAGACTTCTGAACGTACTTCGTTTGTTTTTCTTTCGAAATGGTGAAGTATTGTTTTGTACCGGGTTGTTTAATACGAACGAGGACAAGAAGTAAGTTTTCACCACTTGCCAATTAGACGTGATACAATGTTTCTGTAGCTTCAGTGAATGAAAACATGAGAAACTAGATTTGCAGTTCTTCCCTGCCTGCCTTAAATCCTTTACCTGATGCAATATGATGATTAAGTTAGCAGATGACTGTTCTGTCATGAGCCCGGGTCTTGCCACGCTATGACAGATTAAGCTGGGCTCTTGTAATATAGCAATAAGTAAGGTCCTTTACCTGCTTTTTGTAAACATAACGATGAGCATGGTCTTGTTACCTGCTCTTTTGTTAATGTTAACAGACAAACAGTAACGTCCTTTACCTGCTTTTTGCTCAGTGTCTCAAAACAACACCTGTTATGAATTGACACCATACATAATAATAATAAAGATTGATTGATTGACTGATAATGCGTCATATTAAGAAAACTTTCAGGTAAAGAAAAATATATTTTTCTCGTCTCAGGGCAAAATGAGGGCTGGATTCACAACCATTCAACACTACTACCATGTTTCTAATGATACAAAGCTTAATGAAAATGGGTGAAGTATCCCCTTAAGAAGGTTATAGTAGTACAAGCCTGCAAAATTTAATTGTGAAGAAAGTCACTAAAACAGTATCCTAAAATCAGTAGTGATAAGCCAGTAACTGATCATGGACCTACCTTCTGCGTTAGCAGCCTTGCGGTTTCTGTCTTCTCTAATGCGTGGTGGTCTGTACTGACAGTGCTCAACACTTTGTCTAGCAACTGTCTGCACCAGGAACAGTAATATATGCTCTCCCCTGCAGAAAGTAACAAACGTTATTCACAGCATTAAGCAACTTGTATTTACAAAACACAAACGCAAAACACAATTCTATGTACAGTGAAAATCGTAAAAGCCATTTCAGTAAAAACAAAAATCTTGCCTGCTGTTTGGTGTAGTGACGAGGTTGGTGGTTGTGAGTAGTCTGTACAACAAATCCAAGCGAGCTGCCTTTTGGCCAGCAATTAATGTTTTACATTTACATTTTTCCCAACAGTCACAGTATGCTGTTGGGGAAGTCCTCTTCAATCTGGCAAAAAGCAGATAAA
The DNA here is from genome assembly GCF_947650265.1 of Symphodus melops. Lineage (NCBI taxonomy): Eukaryota > Metazoa > Chordata > Actinopteri > Labriformes > Labridae > Symphodus > Symphodus melops. Next base: position 7,497,416 of record NC_136695.1, read on the forward strand.
AAATTGTGAAATGCAGGTGATGCACTTATACCTTCAAAATGTTAAATTATACCATACTCAGAACTTTATCTTACTTGCAGTCATGTCCTTTGTGACATACCCTTGCACACTCAGTGCAGCAGCAAAGGGACTCGAGGAGACCACAGGTTCGACACTCAAAGATGTCCTGAACACAAAGTTACTGTTACTGTGAAAAATGGTACTGCCCAGATTTGCATGCAAATAAAAAAGCTTCAACTTGGTTTTAAGCCCCACTTGAGCAGTGACAAAGAGAATACCTGAAGCTAATGCAGTTTGCCCGGACTTTATTTGGCAAGAGGAAATAATTCATTCAGCTAGTTTCATACCTAGCAGTAATTAATATGCCATTTATTTAATCCTTCATCCAGTTTTAGCTTGACATGATTTCACCTACTTAACTGTTCTTAAATCATAGCACTTGGTAAGCAACTACCATCCCAAACAGATTGATTGGGCTCAACAACATATCATTTTTATGGTGAAGAGTGATTTCATCCAAATTTCATCTTGAAGGCCTGACCTGGTTAATGTGCTCGGCTCCAGTCCAAGTGAAACTGCAGGTGTCGTTGCAGCAGAGAACGTAGAGTGGCGATTCATCTGGGTTTGTCCCCAATGGACAAATCATTTCCATGAAAATCGAATCTGAATCCTCCTTCTCTGTGATGCTTGGGTCACCCACTGTGTAAAGACATTTAAGACGCAAGTATAAGGAAGATAAGAAAACTGAAGAATGACAGTTAGGTGTTGACGGCTGGGGTAAAACAGGCAGAAAAACAGGTCAGGAGTAATTAATCTCTTAACTTACATCTAATCTGATAACTATTACCAAATGACATAACATGACACACAAGCTGTAACTCAGTGATAGAATCAGTTGTCTCTCAACTGGAAGGTGGGTGGTTTTCCTAGCTCATGCAGCCACCTTTAAAAGACACAAAACCAGAATTGCCCCCAGCGTGGAAGTTTTTAACCCGGGCAGACCAGTGTATGCAATGCAATGTATCTATGCCAATATGAAGCATATGAAGGAATTTCCACCTCGGTGATCCAAGGTGGCCTAATAGTATGCCTAAAATATCGTACAACCTCTTTTTTTTAATTCATGTAACAATTTGTGAGGCCTGCCAGCTATAACAAGATTATTTATCTATTTTCATAACAACTCCATGATAATCAGTGACAGAGAAACACTCCCACTGTGGAACAGTACAACTGCTGACAGTAGACAGTGTCTTTGCACTGAAAATGTACATTTTAATTGGGTTTCCTGTTTTTGTGCAACAGGAATGTGCATTGTCTTTTGTAATTAAATAAAATTAAATGAAAAAAACAGGTTAAACATAAGGTAGACAGATTCTCAATTACAGTAACTTACTCTTAGCCATTTTCTGGGCAGCCTCCAGTACTGTGATAGCTGCAGGATAGGCTCTCCCACTGACTGCTAGCATGAAAGGGGTCATTCCACGGGCATCTCTGTCAAAAAATTATTTTATACGTTATATAAAGAGCACTTAAATTCAACAAGTGGGCAGTTGACACAATAGCAGACAAATAAAGGTAATCCTTCCATAAAAGGCCTTCCGTTTCGTCAACAATAAGCATTTGAATTATAATCACATGTGAATTAAAAAAAAATCCTACTTTGCAGAGAGTAGCTCCCGTAGGTGTGGCCTCAGAACAACACTGTCACACATCAACTTGAGGATAAGGTGGGCATTGGCTTTCCTGTCTTTCGATTCAACCACAGATGACTCGCTGGATGTCCCTGCTTATATGAAGAAGATATGTCTATTAGATGAACAAACACATAGCATAAATAAACACTGATAAAAGATTAGGCCGATATCATCACATGCACATTTCGGTGACCGGATGCACTCTCGATGATAGAGTATGATATTGTAATACTATAGCTCTACAGTCATACTTTACTGACTAACAAGGCATTGCTGTACTTCAGACTTTACAAAGAAAGATCTTGCCAGCCAGCCAACAAGCTGCTCACAAATGTAAAAAAGTAACCCCAAATAATGATATCCTGGTTAAGTATGTTGATCATCGGACAACTTTGAACAGTGCACCTCTACAAAGAAAAAAAAATGACATTATGTTAATTTGACAACTTGTACCCCTTTAATTTCTCTTCTTTATTGAGGATGTTATGTACCTTGTAGGGTGGAGGTGCTTGGTCCCTGGCTGGGCCCAGTGGAGGCAGTGGTTAGGGAACCCACAGCTGGTGCTAGAATGAAGTCAATGTCACCATCTGTTGATAAAAATCCAATCACAGCTCCAATGAATAACAAAGGTTTCAGATTTTACAAGATTGAGAAGGCCTACAAATGCTCCTTTAATTAATGTTTGTGTAGCTTTTAAAGCATTCAAACCACAGTGTTTTAAATGTTTTCAAATTATAAGGAAAACTAGACAATTCCTGCATAAATTGTGAGGGTGGTTGCCGTGTGTGCGTGACTGTCTGTGTGTGCGTGCATGTGTGGGACAGCAGGAAGAATGGTGCCATCTAACAGCTGAGACAGAACTCTGTCCCACTCTAAACACTAACTCTGATAAGCTGCTCACTGATTGGTTGACATTCAGCTTTGACCTGCCAGAACATTCCATCAATGTATTTGAATGGGTTTACCACTGCTCGCAAAACCTCAAATATCTTGAAAACTAAACATGGTATCACCAATCCGTATTTTCATCTAGCAATCAAACTGGGACCACAGTGGCAATTTTAAAACGAGTGAAAACTGTGAAATTCTGGAGGTCAGTTAGAGTGAGAGCCCAATGTGTGTGTATGTGGTGCGTGACTGTCAAACAAATGCCTCCCCTGGGAGACTGAAACATTTTATGTTTTTACTTTTTGCTTTATGAGTGAGAGGACAGTCAGAGCTTTATTTTGATGTATTTTGTTTATATATGTGAGCAACAATGACTTCAGGATGGCGATTAACAAATATGTTAATCGCAGTTACACTCTAGGATTTAAAATTTTGCCATTTACTTTGAATGGGGCAAATTTTGGCCAAATTTTTGTCACTTAAACTCGATTTGTGTCCAAACCGTGTGCCCGAGGTTTCCACAAAGTTTCTTGTGTGTGTGGCGCAAACGCTGTGGGAGGAGTAGCGCGGCCCGTTTTGAGGATATAATAAGGCGAAGAATAATAATAATATCGACAATAGTAGTAGTGCGTTTGCCTTTCAGGCAACCACCCTAATTATTAAATTAAGACTACAATGTACAATCTTCTTGGATGATAACTGGTAACATAACTCATTACACTTGCTGTGGAAAGGTGGGTGGGTGTAGAAATATAATTGAGTTTTAGGTTTGAATACTTTGTAACAACACCTCCACTATATATTGCTTACATTAATGTTTTTTGTCAGTTCCACTGCTTGTCTGACAGTAACAAATAATCTTCTCCATTAGACATCAAAAAATGGTACAAACCAGGGTCCATGGGTGGTGGGTCAGGCACCCAACTTGGTGGGGCAATAGGAGGTGATACAGGATCCTGATGGTCACTGGATGAAGGGCCAGACTCATGACGACTGAGACCTGCTGCTCTAAGAGACCTTCGCATCATCTCTCTTAGACGAAGCCTAGTGACAAAACATACATCATGAAAAGATTAAACATTCTTGAATTTCCTTCGGGATCAATAAAGTATTTATCTATCTATCTATCTATCTATCTATCTATCTATCTATCTATCTATCTATCTATCTATCTATCTATCTATCTATCTTCTTGGTAAAACACATGATGCAGAATAGCAGTATATCTATGTTGTTACTTTCACATACACATGAACACTGACAGCCACTGCACATTGCCATTTTGCCAAACCCTTGGCAAATCAAACAAAACATGTTATTTCAAATCTTAATAGACATTGAAAGAAATAATTGTTAAAAGGAAGAACGTGCAGCGTTTTGATCCAGTAGATGTTTTGAGCACCAGCATCAACTAAAACAAACTGCTTGGTGACAACTCTGCTATTTTGAAGCCTCTGCATTTCTCCAGCGGCACACCTCCAACCCCACTCCCATTGGGTTTGCACAAAGGAGATATGAATTAGAACGCACCATAATTAAGCACCATTTAGAGCAAGTGGCGGACAAAATTTTCCTTTCTGCAATCTGCACTTGCTGCAGGCCTGCATTGTTGTGTCAGCAGACTAATGTTTGCACACTTCGGTTCGCTTGAAGTTTCATATTGCAAATAAATAGACACGGAATGACCGAGATTCTAAACACCCTTACATGGCATCCAAATAAGCAGTGAGTAGGCTGTATTATTCTTTGTTTCTCTATTTCTGGACATAAATAGCTTTATATGCAAGAACGTCCAGTCCAAGTTAACATGATGTGAACACAGCTTTGGCACAAAACATCTGGTGGACAAAGCTTCTCACTCATTGTAGAGAGCCATAACTCAGAGACATTTACAGAGGATATACTCGATTTCTGCTTTATTTATTTGTAAAATGTTGCTCATTCTTCTTTTAAAGAGGATTGATAAAGAATTAAGAAGTTGAAAGCAATAGGTTGTTTTCTGAACTCCTATAATTTTCAGAGCAGTCTGCACCAAACATGTCATGAGTGAACAGACAAGGTGCCATACCAGGATCAGATCTCTTAGATCTCAGATCTCTCTCTAAGACAAAATGCTAACAATAGGATCAACATATCAAAATCTTCTTGTTTTTTTTTTTATAAAAGTGCAAGCAAAACAGTCAAACAGTGTTTTTCTTATAGATTATGTGTGGGGCAATAAAAAAGAATAACTAGTTATTTACCCTCTGCTACTTGATGAACCAGTCCGATTCCCAGAGCTGTTGCTTGATACCACAGAAATGGCATTTGCAATTGCCTCCACAGCAGACAGACGCTCTGCAAATGTGTTCCTCTCCGACCTTTCAGCTTCTGAAAGAACACAGCTTGGTGACTTAGTACAGAAATTATGTTGTTATTAGAGTATGAGGGACACAGATACCGCATTTAAGAAATGATTTGGGAGCACAAATTCAAAATATTGTTTGAAGGGAAAGTTCTTTCCGAAATATTTTTATTTTCTATCGATATATATTTTCAAATCTGAGATATATTGGTATGCGAAATGTGTCTGAAACAACCATGTAAAAATGGCAACGTGCTTTTCTGATCTATTTTAAGAAGCCTGAATTCATAAACACCAAGATACCTTCTTCTTCTTTGGTCTCTTTATTACTAACAGGAAAGCAGACAGAGACAGCAGCATGAAGGATGTTACGGTTTCCATCACAGCGATTGTCCAGGATGGCTCCAAGAGCCTGGCTGCCCTGATCCAACAGGAAAGCCTGCTCAAGGTTCACCAGATACTGTCGACAGGCCTCGTAGTCACAACGCAGGACATGCTGCATCAGTGTCTGTTTCTACAAGACAGAGATTGAGCACAAAGATTTCAAATTCATGTCTGTATGGGGCCTTAGGCAGCATTTTGGAAGAAAAAACAAGATAGAATAAAACACAAGAGTAAAGTAAGGATGTATCTGATAAGTGTTACTAGAAACTAAGTCAACTTTTAGGAGCACAGTGAAACTCAAATTGCATCCACGTGTTGTTTGTCTTTTCTTTTATAATGTAAACTCTTGTTTACCTCAACAGCCATTATAATTATAGCAGCTTTCTTTTTAATTGTTGAGTTAGAAGGCAGATTAGCCAGAGAGTGCACCCCCATGCCCAGGCTGTTTATAGGAGGGAGGTCCAACCAATCAGGATCTCGAATTCCACCCATGCAGTCCTTGGCCATTGGGTAGATTGTGCCATTTCCATCACGAAGGATGATTGGAGATTCCTGGAGGACATATAGTATCAACAGTTCAGATTTACAAATAACAAGGCTTTCTGATATCATGGGGGAAACTGGAGAGATGATCTCACCTGTCCTGCGGTAAATATGGCAACATTGCGCTCACTCTGCCCCAGAAAGGCCAGGTTGCTAGTTGGGAAGTTATTCTCCTGTTCAGCTTTGCCTGTGGCTAGGTCAAAGATGCAGTATCTTACCCAGTTTGCAGTTTTCAAAACTGCATGTACTCCTGGGGAATAGAGAGATAGTTCAAGGTAAAAAATGCAAATCTGTAGTGAACTGTAGATCCAAAGAATTTAGTCAATAAGGTGTTGTATTCACTGTTATAAAGAAACAAAAAATCCTAAATCTACCTTTGGAGTCAACATTCACAGCTAGAATCTCTGCCTTTTCTGGGATACAGAGCTTTTTAGGTGTTCGTTGAAAACAGTCAGGAACTTTAGGAGTGCCGCCAGTTTTGACCACCTGTCAAGAACAAAATGAGGGAGAAAGAAGTTAGCATAAATGTCAGGGGATTAGATGTTCTAACTAATTTCCAACTCAAATACAGTAATGAACAGGCATACACTTTGAATCCGTTTCATACCTGCAACTCATCTATTCTAAGGAGCCTACAGTCCTGTAACAGTGATGAAGGGTCAGAGTCAGTGGGAGCAGCATTGTTCTGGTTGCTCACACTGCTAGATGTTCCTGGAAACTTAACAGCAACATATGCACCATCTACTTTAAGCACCTATGATAAATGAGAAGGTTATAAGTTAGTGAAATGTCACATCATAGAAAGACAGACCAGTAACAAAATTGATAGCATAATCTACAAAGACATCACTACACTTAGTAAGTCTAACTTATACACCGACTCATTTTTAAATGCACCTACCTTTCCCACAGGGACATTTTTAACATCCTCCACAAACACCACCTCCCTGAGGGGCCACTGCTCCTCATTCACCTTCTCTTCTTCTTTTGGAGCAGGGGTTGAACGCCTTCGCTCTGCAAGTAGTAGAGATTACTCTATGTTAGTCCTTTCATCGGAGTATATTCAAACAAAGCATAATGATGACAACATCCATTATGAAAAAGAGAGGAAAACAAAGTCATTCAAAATGACATATGCAAAACAAAGAAAAAATACTCTAAACAACTCTTTGCAGTTACACAGCACGCCCGTCTGGATGAAAAGCGCAGCGCCCAGCATCTTTTCAACAAGCTCTCTGGTGTTTTTGTGCAGCCGCTCAAGGCAAAAATCTTACAACTTCGGGGCCCCGGTGGCGCAGCGGAAGCGTGCGCGCCCCATGTAGCGAGGCCTTGCTCCTCGTGCGGGCAGCCCGGGTTGCGTCCGGCCTGTGGCCCACCTCCCGCATGTTTCTCCCCGCTCTCTCCCCGTTTCCGACTCTATCCACCTTACTTCACTATCAATAAAGGCAAAAAGGCCAAAAACAAATCTTTAAAAAAATAAAAATAAATCTTACAACTTCTCAAAAAGGCGCAGCTGACATCACCAGCGCTTTTTCCAACCAACCAAGCACAAGGTTGAAAGGCTGGTACTCGTAACCTGACAACCAAAAACATTGGCGGAGAAGATGTTCTTGGCTGTTTCAGTCTCAAATTTATTTAATTTTAGCAAGCCTGAAATATGACAGAAACCGGGCTTCAACTAGTAGCAACTCCCGTTCAAGGCAATAATATTCCCGTATTGTTGTCTCCTATGGATTGTGTTGTAGCCAGATCCTCCTCACTCCTTATCTGATCAGAGCCGTGATAGCGGGGCCGTCATTATGAAGCTCATTGTCCAGAGAAAGTAAGAGGGCAAGAATATTTTGATAGATGCTCATAGTAAAGGGAACAAATAAAATATGCAGTTAAAAGTAACGAAGCCATGTCGTCAACAAACTGTTGTCATGGAGACAGAGCTGACGTGCAGCACTTTTCTGTATTTCTCCTCGTGGCACACAGCCTTCTCTGAAACAAAACTTGATTGAGTTCTTGTAATAAAGAGTCACATGCCAATGAAGTGGATAAACTGCTGGATGTCTTCCAGCATTGGTTTTGTTTGTGTAGCGTTTTTCTCCTTTGTTGAATTTATTAGTTAACAGTTAGCTGCTATCATATGACGCTATTTACATAGTGGCTATCGTCATTCGGCTTACACACCGCCGACCAAATAGGGCACGGGTGGCTGTGGAAACGCGAACAGGATCGGGCTTAATTGAACCAAACCGTACCAAACTGTACCGATCCGTACCGGACTGCTGTGTGGAAACGGGGCTGTAGTCATACACTGAGAGGGAATGATGCTAACTGTTGATACCGTGCAACCAGATAATGCAACTAAAGGAGGAAATGGAGAGGAGATGAAGAGCAAAGTAACCAACAGTGGTTGCATCTATCAACCATCTCTAGCTTTCATAGTAATATCAAATTATTTTATAACAATCCAACAAAAGGAAGCAAAAAGGAGACAATGTGCAGCTTTTCAGGAATTTAGAGCATTGTTAAAGGAAAGTGACAATGAGTAGGCTATGGCTTATGGTACCCAATCAGGTAGTGCACCAGTTTTGTAGGCCCCCTCATAGGCCTTCTAGCATGCCACCTCATCCTGCTCAATTAGAAATCTACATCACCACCATCCCACATACAAGGAGTTAGGACAGTCATGTATCATCACAAGATGGAGAAGCACAATACACATGGCACCACTGAGATAAGAGAAGTCAACTATTCCTCAGTTATATTGGGAAAGAATGTGCCTCCATGGTAGTCCCATAACCCATTTGCTGTACTACATTACTAATTGTCTGTGTTGGTACAATGGCATACTTCTTCATATACGTGCCATGCTGAATGTTATCTATTGACAAATATCTCTTTAATTAACACAGCTAGCCATAGGGTTATATTATAAAAGGAGGTTAAAGGACAACCAAATAATACAATGCTATCTAAGATCCCCTTGCATCATTGACTTAAAAATATTACTGATTAAAGCCTGTGCCCCATCATTTTACAAAGAACTTACAGAAAAAACAGAAATAAAAATGCTCTGCTCATTACATTTTTTAACACAGCCAATATTCAAGCGTTGCTGAAAGGAAGACATAGCGAGAGATGAGCTGACATACTGTAGGGCAGTGAGGCACTGCTGGCAATGGAAGAGGTATCACTGCAGGTGGAAGCTGGGGAGGGAGGAGGACCCATCTCAGTCTTTACAAGCTCTGGCTTGCTTTCCGGTCTACTGGAGAAAGCCAATATAGAGAGGTGAATTTGAGATTCATGGTATGAAAAAAATGTACCATCTCAATACTAGACAGACTATTCATAACAGTCTAAAATAGGAATTCAACAGTATTAAAACAAAAAAATCACTGCTGGACAAAGGCTTTAGTGGTTAATGATACCAAATACAGAGTATGCAAATTTAATCTTTGACTTTTACTTGGAGTTTTCTCATAATGAATACCTAAAACATCTATACATACATAGATACACACATACATACATACGTAAAGATGGCAGGTATACTGCCTAATTTAATTTGACTTAAAATCCAACATTTTCTTCATAAAATGAAACTGACTTGATTTCCTGGGTCTTAGTGGTCTTCTCCATGTTTTTTAGGCTCTCTGGTGAGCGTAGCTGGAACCTGCAACTGTCATTCATGTTCCAGACAGATTCCAACAGGACTCCCACCTTGGGAATCCCAGCACTGACAGAGAAGGCCACTGCACCAGCATGGTAGAGGGGGTTATTTCTCAAACACACCTAAAGAGGGACATTTTCAGTTTATAACGTGTTACACAAATTTCAATGATTTGTTCAGTTTCTTTTATTTTCAAAGCATTAAATAATTACTTACATGGTACAAGTTAAAACATAAAATCTAGTAGGCAAAAACCAAACAGTGGGAAATGATCTTACCTGTGTGCCCACAGTGATGTTGGGGATTGAAGAAATGCCAGCATTAGACTTTGGCTTTTTGTTTTTGGCTCTGGCCTTTTCGAGCATCTTCTTCCGTTGACTAAAAGGCACAACTCCCCTGCAAAAAATGCAAGCAGTGAAGTGTGAAGACTTCAATGACATTTATACTGTTCACTGAAATTAGCGTTTCTCCCTTACAATTGAAGAAATATCACATTTGCTAAACATGTCTTAAAGAGCCTCCTACAGTTGCTTCAATCTCACAGTCGGACTGCTCATGAACCAAGGTACTTTTATAGGAGAGTTGAAGACTTGTGCAAATCATTGTAGTCCAAGTGATGAAAGATACAACAGGAAACTCAAATTACTTGGTCTTTTGCTATTCTGTTTTTTCTTTGTTTAAAATTCCCCCCCCAGCAAAAAACAAAACAAAACAGAATGTATTTGCCTCCATTTTCTACCATTAAATCATGACTCATACATTTTCTATGAATATCAATTTATGAATACTTTCAATGAAATTATGAAAATAACCTGAACCATTAATCTCCTTAGTGTGTACATGAATACATTGATCCAAGTTATTGATTCAAACAGCATATCCAAGGATTCTGAATTCCATTTTTTTTCTTCATATTTCACATGCATGATAACTCTGCAAATCTTAACACATTCACATTAGTAATTTCATAAACATTCACAATGCCACCTAACAGCAAAATGAAGCCAGTGCTTCTGAATAATCATTAGTGGTGGACTATAACCCCACTTTGCCCTGCTATCTTCTAAAAATGAACGGCCTAACCATGTGGCGACATGACGACACATCGTTTACCATGAAATAGCAAACTTTGAGGGACTTGTACAGTCACAAAACTCAGAGGCATGAACCTACTAGAGAAGTCAGACAATTGGCATGGGTATTGTAAATGTGTATGGCTCATTGGCACCTCCTACATTGCAGGGAAAAAATGCAGTTAAAAAAGGTAATTTTCACCAGTAGTCGTTGCAGGATTAACTCCTCCTAGGGCGGCTTAAAAAAAATAATGTCTTGCCATCAAACAGATAGATTTACTTACTCAAAGCCACTGCATCTTATTCTGAAGGTATGTTCCTCTATGTGCTTTATAAAAATGCAATGATTGAATTTGGATAATATCCCCCTAGGCCAGTATATGTATTGAAAACACTGCCACCGTTAAAAGACATTATCTACATTAGCGTGTACAATTGAGTCAAGCTGAATTATGTATCAATTAGGCAGTTTTTTATTCGACTATTGTCCTTGTCCCAGAATACAAACACCGTGGGAAATATGTTTTTAAATCAAAGTATGTCCAACTCCACTGTAGTAGCTAGCGATACAGCTACATAATATTGGCCCTTCTTCCAGTTTATCTAGCTAACAAGTTAGCAACTGGTTGTATGTCAAACGGTAAAAAATAGAAGTTCCCTCTTACTGATCAGAATGCAGATTACAGAGCTACTTATGCTACAAAAGTATGCTGTTCTTCCAAATTGATTGTACACGCAAGAGTAAATCAATACCCAGCCTTGTTTGTCCAACTTCAAAATAGTTGATTTAGTACAATTTCAGTAAGTCTTACATGTTGACATTTGTTTTAAAATTCCAATATAGTTAGAATAACACAATACCTCAACTTTTTCAAACTAAATGTAAACGTACTGACCGTCAGAATTCTTCAACTACAATGTACAAATACATAAACATTGTAAAGAAGCCTTTCTTTATCCAATAACAATTTTGAACACTTTTCTACACTTTAGGGAATTAAACATTTTAAATAAAAAACAGGGTCCGATTCAAATATTTTAAAAAAACACTTTCTTACCACCAGAAGAGATTATTCTCCTGCTGTGCACAAGTGTAGAGGGCACAGCAATGCAGTGACACTAGACGTTCACCCTGAAGCTCAGGGAAAGCCTGAGCACTGTGCTCGAGCTTAGAGGCCACTGTGCTTAGTGTGTCATCTACCCAGGTGGCCACCTATGTTTAACACAAACACACGTTAATTAACAATTTATTACAAACAACAATAAAGTTCTCATTCATTGATTTTGTTTCTCAATATGAACCTCATGCCAGAAAAAGCAGGGTGTACAATAAATATGAGATGTGTTGCAAAACACAGATACACCTTATTTGCTGGAACCGAGCACAAAGAAAACATCAATGTTAAAACTGAGAAATATCACTGATTTTGAAAATGATGTGATTGGAAATAAGATAAAATCACTCATGAACTAAGTAAATATGATTATTTTTGCTGCATTCTGATCAATTTGTTTACAAATGTGTGCCTTCTCTAGCATGTTATAACTATGATCTAGTCGTGTGTTCTCTTTTGAGTTGTTTTTTTTTTCATCGAGTGCATTTTCACATTGACAAATATATATGAATAATCACAATACGTAGACTTCCAGAGTTCTTGCGTTTCTGCACCATTTAAGCCCTTGAGGAAATTTTTAATTTTGCAATGTCAATCAATGCAGTATTACTTAACATGGTGTCGCCTTTAATAAATACATTTGTTGGTTCTGTCTGAACTGTATTGCATCTCTGCTAACATTTTGCCGTTTTTTTGCTTGTCCTTGTCTATTGTTTTTTTTATCTGTGCACATTTTTGTATTTTATAAAAACAGAAACGGGTTGCATAGCGTTGCTATTTTAAATTATTATTTGCCACTGCATCATGCTTTCAAAAGATGGATGTGTATGTCAACTATCAGTGGCTTCATAAAAATCCGTTTCAGAATCACCTTTATTGACTTGGTGCACTTAAATAAGGACTTTTGGTGAACTTTGCAGTTGGACCATGGTCTCAACTTTACGTGTGGTCAAGGTCTTTTTGTGTAGTCCATTTAGGTTTTAAGTCATCATACACCTTTGCTGAAAGCTTTCAGCAGAATAAGTATATACGTCCCTTGTTTTGTTTAACAGTCTGCAAGCTGCTCCTTTGTATCTGACCACATGATATATGCTGGACGAGTTTAGAGCGGATGAGCTTCTTGATGCTGCGCATTTTGAGAGTCTCTTCTGTGACTGATTTTGAGGATTTGATGGCACCCAGGAGACAATAATTATCTGTTACACATGCAGCTCTATTCGTTTGCATAAAGGAGAGAATCTTGCCTCAAGTGAATTGAGCCTCTATCTCTGTTGCTCTGCCTGGGTCCTCATTAATAGGCTGCAGATTTTTAATGTACATACTTTGTTTTACCTTCATTTAATCCTTCAGAGTATGAACCCCATTCAAATTGCAGGAGTGATCCAGTCAGTAAAACTCTGCTAAGTCAACATGTGACACTGACGTTCACAACCTTTGCAGTGTATTTTACTCTGTTGTACCAATACAGAAAAGCCTCTTCAGGATCATGAAAACACTAGCGTCAAAAGATGACCTTGCACCTGGGCTTCTTGGAAAGGTCGGGTAAACCCATTTTGAAACAAATCTTTACGTTGAAGAAATTTTATTTTCATGTCCATGAAGGTCAAGTGCCACTTTTTTTGGCGAGTAACAACTTATTACTTTAAGAGGCTCTGAAGTACAGGTAGTTGAATCTTTCTGAAGATTAAAATAATGCAATGAAATCATTTAAGTGTTAAACATCTGAAATCCTACATTAAACAAGAATGGTAAAACATTAACATTTTAAAATGACCAAAACAGGTCTCAAATTCCATAACACTTACGAAACATTGACAAAAAAAAGTGATGCAGCAGAAAGGCAATATCTATCCCAACTTTTTTGAATTGTGTTACTGGTATCCACTTCAAAATGGGCCCATCATTTTCCAAAAAAACGATGACATTTTTCAGTTTGAAAACCTGATTTATGTATGTCTGTACTATTTTCAACTAATTATGTAGTTGCTATCAAGAGTAAGTTCAAGCTAATTTTTCAGGAAACAACTATATGATGTACCTTGTTGGCCTCCGTAGCCACAGTGGCTCTGATGCTATTGGCAGATAATAAGGTGATCTTTTCACTAGCCAGGCCTAGGAAGGACACACGTGGGTGATGAATTGAAGGATTCTTGTGGGACAAATGAAAAGAAAGTTAGAGATATTAGCTCTTCAAGAAGTCAACATTTGTTTTCAAGACAGTTAAACTACTTTAACATTTTATTTTACTTTTATTTATAGAGTTAAAAATCTACCTGTGTATTCCTGTAAGGCTCAGGTTCGCTCCACTTCCATTGATAAAGTTCTCCTTTAGAGCTGACAGCCACCAGCTCTGAGAACATGGCACCGATACTCACAAACTTCACACCATCCTGTAAAAATAGTGAGCTCTCAGATCATTTTTGATACAGTAAAAAAAAAAAAAAAGTAAATAATTTAGTTTGTAACAAGTGGACTTCGATGCTGTTTCAGAGACAATGACATATGATCAAATAAAGTAGTATTCAACAACTTTCCACTTGAACGAAACAAATCTGTGAGGTATTTTTTGCATAAAGTCTTTATAAACTAACAAATACATTTCTTCATCAATAAAAAAACCTATAAAATTAATTCTAAAACTTTGTTTTAATTACTCCTACCTTGTCAGGCCACCACTGAAGTTCCTCTCCTAGGGAAACTGGGCTCTGGACAGGGATGCTCTTTTTGTCCAAGCTGGGCTCACCCTCACGGCTGGTGGAGCCTCGCTCTGTGTCAAATGAGGCCCCATCTAGCCACCGGCGTTCCCGTAACCTCAATACAGACTCCCTCTCACGCAACAGCTCTGAATCTCGCTCTAAGGGAAGAAGGAGAACTGGTATGCAATAAGGTCACACCAGTGGGATAGAAGTAAGCCACTCTCTGGGAAAGACCCGTCAACATAGTTTTAAGAAATGAGAAATAGAATATTTAAAAATCACTGTAATGCAAATCAAAATTGCAGTACAGGAAATTGAGTGGTTGAGGAGTTAAATTACACTGGGGGGTGAGGTGGGTTTTAGTTTGCGCACAATATGTTAACATACGATGTGGTAGAAGAAGTAAATAGAAACAAAAACATGCATATGGGCTACATGTGGGCTAGTTTGGTTTTTCTTCAATTAAACTGCCTCAGAGGTTCCCTGTTCAGACAGGTTGTCCTAGCGGGCCTTTCTCAGAGAGCTTACAGTATATACTACAGCCATGCAGAATACAACATCAAACATATAAAGTCTGTTTAGCCTAAAACCCATATTAAAAATCTGGTTAACAGACTGTTGAGAAATACTGCACCAGCGAGCAAGATTAATCCAAAAAACATTTGTTTAAAAACCTAAATCACGACTAAGATTACATTTAGCAAATAGAGAAAAATCTACCATTTTTATATTACAGCTGTCATAGAAACATTGTTTGAAAATAATAAAAAGATAGAACTGCTTCTCTTAGAAGATAAGAACTGTTACTCATAACTATTAAGGCTCCATCCCAGCAATAAAAGCCATCACCAGCATTGCAACCAAAGCCCCTCGATTACCCTGCTTTCCCTTTTTGTTGTCTGAGGAGGGATGACGATTTACCTCTGGAGGATCCCAGACGAGACAGTGAGGAGCGTCTAAAGGAAGGGTAGCCAAAGTAGCTGATGTCCTCGGAGAACATTGCATCAGCATCAATAATCACACTAGGATGAGCTGAGTGAATGTCTGCATCCAACAGAGACATCAGGTCTTCTGAATAGAACACAGGCAGAAGTTGGCAAAGTTAGAGAAGATTATCAAAAAAACACAATTCTATCTGCAAATGTTGCTCATAGTGTCTTGGCGATTTGAATGTTCTTCACTATATGTCAGCTACTGTTCTATCTGTTCCCATTTTCTTTCTATTTGCCAAACCTCCAGGGAGGTAAGACTCGCTGGCGGTGTCATCTCCATCATCTCCATCTTCATCATCTCGGCTCAGCAGGTTGTTGACTGCAAGGTTGACATCCAGGTTGGTCCTCTGGAGTTCCCTTATGATAACACTCCTGGATTTTCCCTGGAGGACCACCTGGGCCTGTGAAAAGTCCAAAAACAATAAAAGGAAATGTTTCAGCATTGTTGTGAGCACTGATATCAAAGTCAATGTGCACTGAAAACAGTACATTTTGTTGCAGTATAAAAACAGCTGAATGGCACAACGCGAAGAAAAAAAAAATGCTTTACAAAGATTCAGGTATCGTGAGAAATCAATACCTGAGTAATAAGTTCTTCAGGGATGACAGAAGCTGGTATCACTGGTTGAGGCTGACTACCTAGAAGGCCTGAGCCACGATCCCTTCCTGTACGAATCACCCTGGTCTGTCGACGGGAATCACGAGCTGCTGTTGAAGACCTCCCTGATGTGCCTCCACCACCTCCTCCTCCTCCTCCTCCGCCGCCGCCGCCGCCGCCTCCTCCCCCTCCTCCACTGCTGCCACCACCTGTTCCACCTCCCCCTGTTCCGCCACCGCTTCCTACTCCACTAGCTCCGTTTACACCCGAGCTCCAGCGACTCCTGTTATATACAGTGAGAGGCTACAGTCAGATACAACTGCCAAAAACATCTGATGAACCAAAGTATTCAACAGCAGTCTGCATCAGCAGCATTTTTAGGAAAACATTTTAAGTGGCAATTTTCATTATTTTATCAGATGCTCTTAGAGTTCAGGTTTTTATAAGAAATGTCCACCATAATTGATTAGGAGGCCAGTAATACCTGTAGGTTTCAGTTCAGCATTAAGCTGTAAAGTGTCACTTTTCTTAAATTCTGAACACCTTCAATCACAGTTGCAACAAGATCATTTTAAGGGGAAATCAATTATCCAGTGGCAACAAAAGCCATGAATTGTTTTGTTAAAGAGGGGTAGGGTAGATAATATAAGATTAGTCTCGTTTCTGCTCATTTTCAGATGTCATTTCAGAGTAGAAGAAAATGACCTTTGTTTTTATGTTTACAAATTTTAATATCCATTAGATTTTAAGGCACCTTTATGTTAATTCTTTGGAATGATTAAATCCCCTCATAATTCACCCCTTCCTTGCTGCTAGTTTAGGGCTGAACAACTAACTTTTTCAGCCTCATTTGTCTGTATTAACCCTACCAGAACTTACCCAAGGGTGTTGCCTGCCAGTCTGCCAAGTGTGTCAGAGCCAGACAGGAACCAGGGCGGATCACTAGTCCTGCCTGGCCTGGAGCTCCTTCCTGTCCCTGAACCACTGCTCAACTTTGAACTGAAAACAAAAGATGGGAGATCAGTCACAAATCTACAGAAGTCCCACACAGGGACAAAAACTTCCATATATTACCAAGTTAAACAGAAACTTAATTTTCAATACTTTATTGTACCAAATGGGAGGGGGGATTTTGGAGACTAGCATGGCAACACCCTTTGAAATCAGAATTGATTGCAACTTATTCCTCCTTCAAGACTTTTCCTTTTAAAAGTTCTTGGGGGTTTGAGGGCTGCGACTGCTTTCTCCGATTTCAAGATGACATAACAGAAGTCTGAGTTTAACAAAAAGTAGTTTAAAGCTATGTTCTCAACTTGGGCTATTCACACAACCGATGTTCAAAATAAATAGCTTGAATTAATGTGGATTAAGTTTGTAAAACTTTCTTAAATGGACTAACAGACACAAATTAGCACTGAATTTAGATTTCTGGTAAAATAATAGAAGTACATTTTAACCATAACAGAGGCACTAGGAAACAAAAACAGTAAATGCACACCAAAAGTCAACAAACTTACAATAACAAGGAAATATATGATATTGAGAGAAAGTACACTGCTAAAAACATAAAGGGAACACTTAAACAACACAAAGTAATTCCAAGTGAATCCCACTTCTGTGAAATCAAACTGTCCACTTAGGAAGCAACACTGATTGACAATGAATTTCACATGCTGTTGTGCAAATGGAAAAGACAACAGGTAGAAATTATAGGCAATTAGCAAGACACCCCAAATAAAGGAGTGGTTCTGCAGGTGGTGACCCCAGACCACTTCTCAGCTCCGATGCTTTCTGGCTGATGTTTTGTTCACTTTTGAATGCCAGCAGTGCTTTCACTCTCGTGGTAGCATGAAACAGTCTACAACCAACACAAGTGGCTCAGGTAGTGCAGCTCATCCAGGATGGCACATCAATGTAGAGCTGCAGCTATCAAATATTTTATAAAGAGTATTCTATCAAATGTCCCGATCGATTAATCAAATAAATCATACATTTGCTTAATTATGGTTTAACTCGTCTCGGGTCGTTCCTACAAACCTGCTTCTTTGCAGCTACCATGGTAACGCCTGCTTGTTACAACCAACCACCTCTGCTCTACATTTGCTGATGCTCACCATATTACTGACAGGGTCCCAAATTAACTTTTTGTCAAGGTGGCAGGTAGTTGAACATGTTTTAATGGCTGAAATAACAAATACTGTTTTTGTGTAGCCTACATATCTGTTGCAGTACATTTAATCGAGAAAGCATTATGTTCTTTTGAATCAATCATAGAATCAATCATTTTGTCAGATCAGGAAATTGAGAAATTTTAAATATACGTTTGGGTCAGTAATGTGTGGGGTGGCAGTTCTTTGAGGGGGCCGCACAGCCCTCCATGTGCTCGCTAGAGGTAGCCGGATTGCCATTAGATACTGAGATGAGATCCTTAGACCCCTTGTGAGACCATATGCTGGAGTGGTTGGCCCTGGGTTCCTCCTAATGCAAGACAATGCTAGACCTCATGTGGCTGGAGTGTGTCAGCAGTTCCTGCAAGATTAAAGTATTGATGCTATGGACTGGCCCGCCCGTTCTCCAGACCTGAATCCAATTGAGCACATCTGGGACATCATGTCTCGCTCCATCCACCAACGCCACAATGCTCCACAGACTGCATGCCCAGTCGTTGTAGGGAGGTCATCCAGACATGTGGAGGCCACACACACTACTGAGCCTCATTTTGACTTGTTTTAAGGACATGACATCAAAGTTGGATCTGCCTGTAGTGTTTTTTCCACTTTAATTTTGAGTGTTTCTCAAAAACTAGACCTCCAATGGTTAATACATTTTATTTCCATCGACCATTTTTGTGTGTTTTTTGTTGTCAGCACTATGTAGAGAACAAAGTATTTAATAAGAATACTTCACTTGTTCAGATCTAGGATGTGTTATTTTAGTGTTCCCTTTATTTAATAATGTCATTTCTTACAGTAAGCTCTACAGAATCACACTATCGTGCTGACTTAAATGTAAAATGTGTAACATCATATTGGTTTTTAAGTAATAAGCAGTGACAAGAATGCATGTTGCACAACCTTTAGGAACATATTGCTCATTTTTCCTTAAACCTTGAATCATGAGCAACAGAAGAATGGTCTTGAAAACAGTTGGACGTTGTTGTGCTTGAATACAGTATATTGACAACTGTAGTGTGGGGCAACAGTTGACTTGCTCCATAATTGTCCTTTCACAAATCAACTATCATGGATAAGTGTGTCACAATTGCATGACGGCAAACAAAAAGTAGAGGAGCTCATTGTTTACACACCAATTGTATGGAAATGAATTGTGAGGAAAACACTGCTGTGTGGCTAACAAACTTGCTCAAACACAACCCTCTGCCCCGTGCTCACAACCTGACCCACTGTGCTTTCGACATTCCCGCTGTCAAAGTCAAGTTGAACTTGTTAATCTCTTGGCTACAGATAAGCATTACTCCACGTCATCAAACAAAGACACTTTCAGCACCAAGTGTTTTTGTACATGCTGGATAGTGGGGCATACCGCCAGAGAAATGCCCGCTCTGATGGGGTTAATTAGTATGTTAGTAGTTTGAAAATAAGTTCCCTTCCCCTTCTACATCTGTCAGCTCCCATCACAAGAGATTTGAGTAAGGGTTCAGCGAGAGCAGACTGGGAAGCATGGCGCCAAGTCCAGCACTGAGCTACACTTTTCCCTGGAATCGAATGGAATGCACACTGCTCGTTGTAATAAGATCTAAGACTGAATCTTAAATCGTTTTTTTGAATTGGCTGTTTTTCATATTGTACGTCGCTTCAGCTGCTGCCGAGCCTTTTGCAGCGGCCACAGTACTTAGTTAAACACAAAAAACTAGTTATAAATTATATAGGCCATATGTGCTATGTTGACCATCAAATTACATTATACATCCATATATTAATAAAAGCAAGTATTTTTATAGCATATACTGTAAAATCTTCTGTACAACTCACTTTTACCATCTATTTTTTTCATTTAAAAAGGTGGCTGTGTAAAATATACCAGTGTAACTACTGTACCAGTATAAAATGTTGAAACATGTGGTATAATTATTGCAAATGTAGCTACCAAAAACATTCATTGTGTATCTCAAGCTGTGCTTCTTCACCCTTTTCTATAGAGGATATTTCCACAATAAATTATTTACATTACTGAGATTATACCCTCTCAGTGCCAAAAGCTATAATACAAGACAGAACACAGTATAAAGAAGTGTCTCACCCATCACTGCTGTCCGGTTTGCTGAGCTCCAGGCGATCAGGCTGGACAGCAAAACTGATTCTACACACACGTCCATCCTAAAAGAGAAGGATGTATTGTTTTACAGTCACACATTTGACGTTTGATATGAAGTGTAAACCTTTAAAAAAGGAAAAATTAAGCAGAAATGTGTAACAAAGCAGCCTTTGTCTTCAGTGGGAAGGAGTAAGTGCGACCTAGGGGGTAATTTCAACATCCTTTTGTGAGTGCAATGTGTTGGGAGAAGCGGTGCAGGTGGCCATCCTGAACCCACACGCTAATTGTCACGACAGAGACACACCATGAAGCATCTGCGGCGAGAGCCAATTCTTTTATAAACCTGATGCATGCATGTTGCGGTGGGCACGGTGCGGACAGTGCACAGTCTCTGCAACTGTCAAATCGTTTCATACTTATTGTGGTTAGAATGGCCCGAAGATCGGAACTCAGTTGTGCTGCAGAGCAGCACTTTCTCCCTAGTCCTGCAAAAGTATTGTATATGAGTGGGAAACACTGAACTATACTGAGTATTAAGCATTTTTGACATTCCTGCTCCTCTGCTGCCTGCAGACGGAGCATCGTGGGGCACAGCGACAAATGGCAGACTGCTGCAATGATTTAAAAAAAATATATATATATATTCTTATTGTGTACCACAGGGGATCTCAAATACAAATCTTAAAGGGCCACAAAGATTTTTTTTCCCAATGACTCAAAGTGCCATTTATTTAGGTAAGTCAGGCCACATGCAATAATACTGTAATATTCAAAACAAATTTCCTTTTCATTCAAAACGACAACAAAAATACAAACTCAAATAAAATGTAATTTCCACTTTTTTGTAGTCTCATATGGGCCCGATTTCCTAAAGCTATGCATGTCTTATGTGTGCTATCTGATCTACTAACAGCTACAGTGAGGATTTGGTCTTTCATATGAGCAAAACAACACATTGTCCATTTAGTACATTTGCCTTAATGAATATGCAATATGGGGCGTTTCTGCCCTAGTGTGCAAAATACTGGGAGAAGAAAATCGAAAGAAGTTAAGTTAGTACACGCATTGTGATTCACCAAGCCAGGCAAAACTGTGACTTTAACAGTGTCTGAATTTTACACCTTTTAAAAGAACACGCTAATCCAGGATCCCAGTGCTACGTACAACAGGCTGCTGTTATTGTAGTTAGGAGGAGACACAGGGCTTAATATCAATCCAATCCACTTTATTTATATAGCCCATTTAAACAACAAAGAAATGTCTCCAAAGTGCTGTACATATAATAATAAAAACAATTAAACAAAAATTTCCACGGTGCTTCCATAAATAAAACAATAAAAGATGTAGTAAACTAGTAAAATAAGTAAAAGACACAGAGGACCACAAAAACTCACGCAAAGTTAAAAAGCCAGGGAATAAAAATGGGTCTTAAGACGAGACTTAAAACACTCCACCGTGGGGGCTGTTCGGACGTGGATGTGCTCTCGCTTTTTGGTCCCTGTTAAAAGTCGTGCTGCTGCGTTCTGGACGAACTGCAAACGAGAGAGGGCTTTGTGGCTAACACCTGAATAAAGTGCGTTGCAGTAGTCCAGTCGACTTGAAATAAAAGCGTGCACAATCTGTTCTAAAAGATTAAAAGATAAAAAAGGTTTTACTTTTGCTAAAAGACGAAGATGATAAAAGCACGATTTTAAAACGCCATTAAATCTGTTTGTCAAATTTAAAATCACTGTCTATGGTGATGCCAAGGCTGGTAACTTTTGGACGCTCATACTCTTTGAGGGTTCCCAGGTTGATGGGGGCGCTGCCAAACACCATAACCTCAGTTTTGTCTCCATTTAGTCTCAAAAAGTTCTGGGCTAACCAAGCCTTGACATCACAGACGGTCAAACAGGGGTGTCAGGGGGCAGTGGCTGGTTTTAGAGATCGGCATGTAGATCTGGCAGTCGTCGGCATAAAGATGGTACGACATGCCATGTCTCTGAAAAATCTGTGCAAGGTGGAGGAGATATAAGAAGGATATAAGATAATAATATAAGAAGGATAAAAGATAGTTTTTCCCCCCACACCAGTTAACATGTTTTAAATGACAGAAAAATAAATAGTAAGCCTTTATTTTTGATTTCTCTTCAATGATAATGTTAAAGAGAAACACCATGATTAAACTAACATTCCTTAATATTCACAGCCTCAGCATTCTAAAGAATTGTAACATTGCCCGTTAGGTCCTCCTATTACCCTCTTTGTTAACATTAAATTTTGACGGTGACGGTGCAGAACAATAGCCCAAATGCGCGCCTAAGCATCCATGCCCCAGAGAACACAGCCTGTCATCACTCATGCAACCAAACATGCAAAGTGTTTGGTTGCGGAGTAAACAGGCAATTTCGATTTACAGCCAGCAAAACTTCAACATGCCAACTGCTGCAAAAACAAAAATGAAAGTTAAAATTGCGCTTGCAGCAGGAGTGACCAAGTAACAAGCTATCTGCGTATAGTTGTTATCCCTGTGACCCAACCAAATCACAGTGAAGGAATAACAGTTCGGGGGCCACAAACAGTCTGACTCGTCTGACTATTGAGGATCCCTAGTGCATAATAATCCAGATTTGTTCATTGAGTTGTTTTTAATCTGGCATACTAAGCAATTTTGTTAGACAAATGGTCAAAAATTACAGGAAAATGCATGGATTTTTGTCAAATAAGGTAATACAGACTGATAGCCTTTACTGTTGTATGAAGCTGATCATGCTTACAGTAGTGCATACTCTTCCCAAAAAAGCCTATTCTGAGCCTGGGAAAAACTTCACTCATTTACAGTATTGCATTTACTCATAACAAAGAAACTGCATTTAATCTTAAACACATTTTATTATGCATTTATGATTTCAAATATCTGTCTAAAGCAAGAGTTAACCCCAAGAATTGATTTGGAAGACTCCCACCCTGACAAACTTGAACAGTGTACAGTGTGTAAATGATAAACTATTAAATCCAGTGCATATCCAAAATGTCCACCTAAATCAAAACAGGAGCAAATTCCTTTGTGATTACCATTAAAGTCAAATGCAGTTTATAAATAGTGATTTTAAAAAACGTTTGTACGAATCAAATATGACAGACACCACATCATTTGCTTAATATCTGACAAGATTGTATATCATTGTTACCTCAAGGAGAAATCCGGCATGGTTTGGACCCACAACACACTGTTTCAAGGTTGCCTGCTCCAAAACACCAAGGTGTGGATGACTTCATTGAAAAAAAAGATACGGTAAGAAGACAAACAAGATGCACAATAATGATAGAGATCCTATTTACATCGCCAATAGTTATGGGTTCACAAAAACTTACCTATTATAGTTGTATTTGTTGAGTTTCTCGGAGACTTCCCGGAGCCTGACAAGAAAGAACAGGCATTATTCATGAGTAAGACCCGAATAAATGGAGGTTGATATGTGCCATTAAATTCAGGACCAAATCCAATAGATAAACCTAGGTATTATGCATAAGAACTGAAAACACATTGGTATTTTATATTTCCCCTTATTTGCTGTAACCCTTTTATTAAACAAAGACAATTTAAAACATCTTTAACAGTTTTCTTCCATGTCTTGTCTTTGATCCTCATTTAAAATGATATTAATCCCAGTATATTAACACATCACTACTTCAGTTTTTGTTGGGCCCGATGTCAAACGCATATGAGGTAACATGACTTTCTAATGGGATATTGGACAGATGCAGTGCATCCAAAAAGTAGCTATTTTCCAGACTATACACTGGTTTAGTTTTGAGTGCTAAAACTAGGCAGTGAGTTAGCATTTTAGCGCCATGAGTTCCTAACTCTAAAAGTCAATGGGGATTTTGAATGCGTTTGTGGTTAGATGCCTGAAATAAGGTCTGTGGTTAACACAGGCTGAAGAGATGTTGACATTTGGTTAGACGAGATAAACTACCGTAGCTTAACTTGTTAATTTTAATGTTTTTACTCAAACTTTAAACGTCGGTTGCTAACGAGTAGCTAACTGAAACTACAGTGGTTGTCGCCGACATTACATATCACGCCGGGAACTCTCTCCCTAATCCTCCTTACACCCTCTAGTCATGTTTTTTAGTGTTCTTGCAAATATTACGTTAATAAAAATTTATTAAGCTAACGTTTCGCTAGCTTGTCAAATACGCCGATTAGATCGATGAAGCATAACGGTTGTGACGTTGTAAACCGACTGCGGTGTAGTTCACTGGAGCATAATGTTAGCTTTTTACTTCTCTTGGCTGCATTCAATTAAATGATGTTCATCTGTAAAGCTTATCCCGCTGAACAAAACAGCTACGCATCAGAAATATGTGTTGGACACAGAGCTTATTTTCTGCAATGATCCAAAATCGAATGCAAAAATCCCATGGGCGAATTTTCGTAGGAACCACCGGCGCCATTTTTTCGGGTTGGCCTACAAAAATACGTCATCATTAAACCAGTCTATTATTTTCCAAACAGAAGAGCCAGTGCATGAGAAGAAAAACATAAGCTCCTTTTCTGTGCTTGTTCCACGAATAAAAGGTCAAGGGCTGACAACACCAGTGGCATTTACAACTATTTATCAAATATTATTCTTGATGAGAAGTGCTAGGCCTCTTTCATTATCAGTGTCACGCAATTGAAGTCCAGACCTCAACCACATCAAGTCAAAGTACCAACGTTTATTTCTGTGTGCCCACTTGAGAGTGTATGTCTGTCTGTCTGTCCCAGTGATTTTGGCAGAAATGGGAAAACAGGGGGTTGCAAAAAAAATAAAAAATACAGGGGATGCACATTTTTTTCAGTGTCACGGCGGAGCAGAGGTTATGTGCTCCCTAACACACTGGTTTTGAAGAAAACTGAATAAGTCTCTAAATGGTGCATTCTGTTCAATAAGATACATTGTTACACATTTTAGTTTTCACATTTTAGTTTTCCCAAGCTTCATAATGTTGATTTACTGTACAGCCCCTGCCCGACACACCCCTTCATCATTTGACTGCAACTCACTTGGTTCATGTTGTCTAACCCCATTGTAGTTGGCCCACTACTTCTATCTGCACTTTCTTTAAAAAACAAACAAATAAATAAACTTATAATAATACATGTGTCATCAGATAGATACAAGATAGATAGATGTATCTATAAGATAGATCAGATAGATGTATACAATACAATAATCCCCCAAACAAGATTTAGCAGCCCCTATGTGACTAAGAGTAAAGGTTAAATCTGTGCAGTTAGCATTGCCATTAAAACTTATATAGTATGTACTAATAGATCCCAGTAATAATAGATCCCTAGACCTTGATAAGTCAATCATCTGTCAGCATGTGAATGTGGAGCTGACCCGAAAAGGTGGAGCTAAACACTGCAGTCCTCTGATTGGTTGAAAGAATCGTCACTTCCCGTGTTACGTCGGTAAACAAAACTCCGCCGTATTTAAACCATTGACTGTAACACAGCTGATTGTTTATGTGTGTATTTGTCCTCGCCGCACACAGCCTTCTCTGAAACAAAGCTTGATTGATTTCTTGTAATAAACAGTCACATGCCAATGACAAAGTGGATGAACTGCTGGATGTCTTCCAGCGTTGGTTTTGTTTATGTAGCGTTTTTCTCCTTTGTTGAATTTATTAGTTAGCGGTTAGCTGCTATCATATGACGTTATTTACATAGCGGCTATCGTCATCCAGCTGACACACCGTCTACCAAATAGGGGACGGGTGGCTGTAGAAACTAGAAACGCAAACGGGATCAGGTTTAAGCTTTTCAGTACCGGTATTCGGCAAACATATTCTTTGCCAGAATTAGAATGTAACTTAATCAGATACTTAGCACACCGTATAGAAACCTGTGTAGTAAGCACGTCTATTAAATGAAGATATTTGCACGGCCTAGGTCAAGCCGTGCAATCATTTCAAGGCCGTGTTTTTTTTTTAATAGGCCGTGCAAAAAGCGGTTTTGCGGCAGGCTACCTAAATCTATGGTCTGTCCGTCTTTTATAATCTTAAAAACTAAGTTATGCCTCCATTTCAGTGGCATTAATAAGTACTCGTATCGGAAGTATTGATGAGTAGGGCTGGGTTAAAAAAATCGATTAATCGATTCGAATCGATTTTCCTTTGAATGGCCCGATATCGATTCATAAAATCCTAAAATCGATAATTTAATAGTCTTTTCTACTGTGTGTAATGCAGCCTGCAGTTTAAAGCCGAGTAGTCTTGCATGGACAGCCAGAGATCTCGTGAGATCTCGTCACTAGATGAGGAGCGCGAGCGTTGTTGGCGGGAGCACTGAAGGCACTACCAACAAACTTGCATTTTGGATTTAAAAAACACGAAGGCAGCAATGAACTGGACAATAGCAAAACTATGTGCAAGATCTGCAGCGTGGAGGTGAAATATTGTTGAAACACAACGAATGTCCGAAATCATTTATCGAGACACCACCCAGAAACGCAGTCTGCGTCCTTATAAAGACTCTGGAGCCACGCTACATTATACCAACACGCAAACAATTAAGTGAAGTGACAGTCCCAAACATGTATGCAGACGTGAAACATAGCATCGCAACATGGCTTAAGTTAGCAGAGAGAGTCGCCCTAACTTGTGACTGTTGGACATCCAGAGCAACGGATTCAAACCTGACTTATTGCACTATACAACAATTCAGAACCTTTTAAATTTCTGGTTGTTTACTTTTATTTATTAATTATTTATTCATTTGTATGTTTGTCTCTTTTGGTTGTTTCTCTTCTGATACAGTTGTTAGATTTTTTTTGCAACCAATGTATCATATTGCACAAAACCTTTGTGAGACAGTCACAGGCAGCAAAGTGAATGTCCTCAGTTTACAATGTGTTTGTAGCCACCTTATTTACACTGCCTGCCTTGTGATTTGATTTAAATTATTAAATTTTTGTTTTGGTCATGTTTAATAAAAAGTACATGATTAATTGCACTGCTTTGGGCTTAATTCAACAATAATATCTTTAATAATGCACCAAGTTAGAGTTAAAGTTAAAATTATTCAAGTAAAATTGGTACTGTGACTGAAATATCCTTAATCGAATTGAATCGAATCGGGTCCTTGTGAATCAAATCGATTTGGGAAATCTGAATCGATACCCAGCTCTATTGATGAGTACCCAAATGTAAGTACTTGTGCTCGGTCTGCAAAAAAAATGGCATCGCTGCATCTCTAGTGAGAATTTAACACTGACATTTTACCTTTTAATGAGAATGACGTTATGGATAGGTGGCTAGTTACAGGTTTAAATTTTGATTAAAATGTATTATCTGTTAAGGGAAACTACAATTTAACTCATATTCTTGGGAAATTAAACATCCACAAAAAATTGACTTCCTTGAAACACTGCTTCCACAATTCTTGTTGAACTCAAACAGCACTGCATCAACATTGTACTTCTTGTACTCATAGATTTAGGTAGCCTGCCGCGAAACCGCTTTTTGCACGGCCTATTTAAAAAAAACACGGCCTTGAAATTATTGCACGGCTTGACCTAGGCCATGCAAATATCTACATTTAATAGACGTGCTTACTACACAGGTTTCTATACGGTGCGCTAAATATCTGATTAGTCTACATTCTAATTCTGGCAAAGAACATGTTTGGCGAATACCGGTACTGAAAAGCTTAAACCCGATCCCGTTTACGTTTCTGCAGCCACCCGTGTCCTATTTGGTAGACGGCGTGTCAGCCGGATGATGGTAGCCGCTATGAAAATAGCGTCATATGATAGCATCTAACTGCTAACAGCTAACCGCTAACTAATAAATTCAACAAAGGAGAAAAACGCTACATAAACAAAACCAACGCTGGAGATATCCAGCAGTTCATCTCCTCTGTCACTGTCATGTGACTCTTTACTACAAGAACTCAATGAAGCTTTGTTTCAGAGAAGGCTGTGTGCGGCGAGGACAAATACACGTAAACAATCAGCTTTATTACAGTCAATGGTTTAAACACGGCAGTTTTGTTTACCGACGTAACACGGGAAGTGACGATTTTTTCAACCAATCAACGGACTGCAGGGTTTAGCTCCACCTTTTCGGGTCAGCGCCACATTCGAATATGCTGACAGATGATTGACTTATCAAGGTCTAGGGATCTATTATTACTGGATGACATGTAATATTATGAATTTATGTGTTTGTTGTTGGTTTTTTAAAGAAAGTGCAGATAGAAGCAGAGGGCCAACAAAGGGGTTAGACAACATGAACCAAGTGAGTTGCAGTCAAATGATGAAGGGGTGTGTCGGGGCAGGGGCTGTACAGTAAATCAACATTATGAAAAAAAAAGTGAAACTAAAATGTGAAAACTAAAATGTGTAACAATGCATCTTATTGAACAGAATGCACCATTTAGAGACTTATTCAGTTTTCTTCAAAACCAGTGTGTTAGGGAGCACATAACCTCTGCTCCGCCGTGCCACGCCTTCGTGAGTGACACTGAAAAAAATTTGCACCCCCTGTATTTTTTTTGCACCCCCTGTTTTCCCATTTCTGCATAAATCACTGCTTGTACTTGTACTTCACAGATTCAACAATTTTATCAGATCAGGAACTTGGGAAATTAAACAAATACATTGCTCAAAAAAATAAAGGGAACATTTAAACAACACAACGCAAAACCAAGTGAATCTCACTTCTGTGAAATCAAACTGTCCACCTAGGAAGCAACACTGATTGACAATCAATTTCACATGCTGTTGTGCAAATAGAATGGACAACGCAGCAGCAGGAGCACTACCTCTGCCTTTGTGCAAGGAGAAACAGGAGAAGCACTGCCAGAGACCTACAAAATGACCTCCAGCAGGCCACAAATGTGCATGTGTCTGCTCAAACGATCAGAAACAGACTGCATGACGGTGGTATGAGGGCCCGACGTCCACAGGTGGGGGGTGTGCTTACAGCCCTACACCGTGCAAGACGTTTGGCATTTGCCAGAGAACACCAACATTGGCAAATTTGCCACGTGCGCCCTCTGCTTTCCACAGATGAAAGCAGGTTCACACTGAGCACATGTGATAGACGTGACAGAGCCTGTCTCGCTCCATCCACCAACGCCACAATGCACCACAGACTGTCCAGGAGTTGGCAGATGCTTTAGTTCAGGTCTGGGAGGAGATCCCTCAGAAGACCATCCGCCACCTCATCAGGAGCATGCCCAAGCGTTGTAGGAGGTCATACAGGCACGTGGAGGCCACACACACTACTGAGCCTCATTTTGACTTGTTTTAAGGACATTACATCAACGTTGGATCTGCCTGTAGTGTGTTTTTCCACTTTCATTTTGAGTGTTACTCCAAAACTAGACCAATGGTTAATACATTTTATTTCCATGAATCATTTTTGTGTACTTCACTTGTTCAGATCTAGGATGTGTTATGTTAGTGTTAACTTTATTTTTTTGAGCAGCGTGCATTTACTGGCCTTTATTTTGCAAGGAAGTTCCCAGACCCCACTACCCCTTTGAACTGCCCCTGCATTTTAACATCACTGACTAAAAACTAACATCCATCAGAGAATAATAATCATGTTCTTTCTTGGTTTAGCTTTGCCAACATTAGATACTTAAAGTCATACTTCACCCATTGAAACATAAATCTTGGGATTGGGTCATATATAGCAGAAATGTGAAAGAAAAAGAAAATGTATTTGGTGCCTTCTTGACCGAGAAAAGCAGAAAATCTATTTTAAACTGATTTAAATCAAAAACTACAACTCCCAGAATGCACAGCACCGCAGGCCACTTACTGATTCCACTGAACACCGGAGCCTTCAGACTACAAGCAATAAGCAAACTTGTTTGCTGATCCACTAAGACTTCTGAACGTACAGTACTTTGTTTTTCTTTCAAAATGGTGAAGTATTGTTTTGTACCCTGTTGTTTAATCTGAACAAGGACAAGAAGTAAGTTTTCACCACTTGCCGATTAGACATTTGGACGCAATGCAATGTTTACGTTTGCTGCGGGTGCATACAGCGGCAGATGAAACTGACACCCAAGGTAAGACTTTATTTCTGTAGCTTCAGTGGATGAAAACATGAGAAACTAGAGTTATAGTTCTTCCCCGTCAGCCTAAAATTCTTTAGGTGACACTAATTTGGGCAGCTGTGGATCATTGGGTAGTCATCGTCTCTCAACCACAAGGTCGAGGGTTTGATCCTCAGCCCCTGCGAGCAACATGTCCGATGTGTCCTTGGGCAAGACACTTAATCCCGAATATCTCCCCGTGCTCTGTTAGGGTGTATGCTGGTCCTGTGGTTGACCGATTGGTGCGCTATTTGCCCCACGGGGATAAATAGAGTTTAAATGAATAAACAAAAAAAGTGCCGATTTTTGCGTCACAGAAAAAACTTTCAGGCAAAGAAGAAAAAAAAAAGCTTGTTTCAGGGCAAAATGAGGGCTGGATTCACAACCATTCAACACTACTACCATGTATCTAATGATCCAAAGCTTAATGCAAATAGGTGAAGTATCCCTGTAATATAATCAGCCTGCTCATTATGAGACATACCTTTAGTCTATCTCTGACTGCTATCTGAAGCTAATTAGTGTGTACGTGTCTGTTAGTATGCGTGCGTGCGCTGAAATAAGTTGGTTTCAGAGTGCCCCGTGATGTTCACAGTCATGACAATTTATTTTACAAAATGAGACTGAAGAAGAATTATGAGATGACTGAAAAAAGACAACTTTTGTAAAAAAATATTTAACAAATGGCATTGTTCTGTTCGTTCTGCTTTGGAAAAAGTATGAATAAAGTTGTAAAAAAATAATAATTTGAGAATAGGATCTCTGAGGGTTTATTAGGCATTTGTTTTTTGAAAGATGGTCAGTTTAATAACACAAAAAGGGGCTAAAAAAAGAGATGTGATTAGAGCTGAAACGATTCCTCGAATAACTCGAATAATTCCATACAAAAATTCATCGAGGAATTTTCGCTGCCTCGAGGCTTCATTAAGTCTTTTGTTGTTTTTTTTTGCGTCATATAAACCTTGCTATGAGTATAAAACACGTTTAATGTAGCTGCAGCTACCTTCTAATCTCTCTGCTGCACTCTCAGTCTGACACAGACACTTCAGCACTAACACACACACGCATGCACACACACACATGAGCGTGGCACGCCCCTTTTAACTTTTAGTCAGTACACAGTTGATCCGTGATCCATACGACTCAGGAACATGTGATCCTGTCAAACGGTCGGCTTTTTGCCGTTCACTATCTGTGTTTGCAGCTCACATAACAATAGCAACGTCCTCTTACAGTCACTGTCATAGACATACGTCTATGGTCTCTGTAGTCTGTGAGCGCGCTGCAGGAGCAGACAGAGATACGCACACTTCTAATAATGAACAGGTTGATTATATTAAATGTCTGATGTCTTCAAAGCTAAATCAAGACAGAACTTGTTTGTGGAATAATAATTTAGCAAATATATATTGAAAGTTCCTCAATCTCCTGATCTGACATAATGCTTTCTCAGTTAAATGTACTGTAACAGATGTGTAGGCTACACAAAACACTACTTGTTATTTCAGCCATTAAAACGTGTTTGGCCTGTATTTTTAATTTATCTGCCGCCTTGACCAGTGAATCAAAAAGTTAATTTGGGACCCTGTTAGTAATATGGTGAATGTCAACAGCTGTAGAGCAGAGGTGGTTGATTGTAACTATGGTTGTAACAAGCAGGCGTTACCATGGTAGCTGTAGGGATGACCTGAGACGAGTTAAACCTTAATTAAGCAAAAGTATGATTTGGATTAGGATATTCGATAGAATACTCGAATACTAAAATATTCGATAGCTGCAGCTCTAGATGTGATCCTAACAGAAAACGGAAACAAAAAATCTACTTGGCAGGTGCTAATTTCAGACCCTGAGCTATATTGAGCCCCGTTTCCACTCAGCAGTGCAGTACAGATCGGTACAGTTTGGTTCGATTAAGCCCGATCCAGTTTGCGTTTCCACAGCCACCTATTTAGTAGGCGGTGTGTAAGCCGGATGACGATAGCCGCTATGTAAATAGCGTCATATGATAGCAGCTAACTAATAAATTCAACAAAAGGAGAAAAATGCAACACAAACAAACCAATGCGGGAGACATCCAGCAGTTCATCGACTTCATTGGCATGTGACTCTATTACAAGAACTCAATCAGGCTTTGTTTCAGAGAAGGCTGTGTGCCTCGAGGAGAAATACAGACGTAAACAATCAGCTGTGTGGTTTAAAGACGGCAGAGTTTTGTTTGCCGACGTCACACAGGAAGTGACGATTCTTTCAACCAATCAACGGACTGCAGTGTTGAGCTCTACCTTTTCAGGTCTGCTCAATATTCTTGGCACCCCAACGGAAGGGTTCCAAAAAGTGGCATGGTAAAGATCAGTTATTTGGGAATCTTAATCTATGGAAATGCCGCAAAATCCAAGTGCAGCTAAAATGGGCGACACCACAAATCTTTTCCACAGTTTCAAACGATATAACCCATCCAAATACAATGTGGACCCTCATCAAGTACAGGACCAGTAATTGTTATTCCCCAGCAGGAAGCTGTCATATCAACATTTTCCATCACCATGCTTATTAGGTCTGGATATTTCCCACAACCTTATGATACAATATGTATCACCATACTGAGGCCACAATACGATGTGCGTTAGTTTTGGATCATGACCATGTCCTACTAAGCTGCTGGGTTTTATCTAGAGCTGAAAAGATTCTTCGAATAATTCGATTACAAATTTTTTTCGAGGAATTTCCGCTGCCTCGAGGCCTTGTTTATTTTGCGTAATCAAAACTATGCCATGAGTATTAAACACGTTTAATGTAGCTGCAGCTACCTGCTCCTCTCTCTGCTGCACGCTGAGTCGGACACACAGACCCTTTAGGGCTAACGCACACACACGCACATACGAGCGCCCCTTTTCTCCGTTCACTCTCACCATGTCTGCAGATAACATAGCGATAGCAAAGTCCTCTCACAGTCTCAGTCTGTGAGCATTCTGCACACGCAGCAGGAG
Source organism: Symphodus melops (assembly GCF_947650265.1). NCBI lineage: Eukaryota > Metazoa > Chordata > Actinopteri > Labriformes > Labridae > Symphodus > Symphodus melops. Next base: position 7,530,753 of record NC_136695.1, read on the forward strand.
CAGACAGAGATACACACGTCTAATAATGAGCAGGCTGATTATATGAAATGTCTAATGTTGGTAAAGCTAAAATCAAGAGAGAACTCATTTAGTGGAATAATTTATTATTCTCTGATGGATTTTAGTTTTTAGTCTGTAATGTTAATGCGGACAATTTCCTGATTTGATAAAATGACTGATTCTGTTACTTCAATCTGTGATTGATTCAACAGAACATAATGCTTTCTCAATTAAATACACTGTAACAGACAAAATGTTTTTTCAGCCGTTAAAACATGCTTGGCCTGTATTATTCATCTACCTGCCACCTTGACCAGTGAATCAAAGTTAATTTGGGACCCTGTCAGTAATATGGTGAGCATCAGCAGCTGTAGAGCAGAGGTTGTTGGTTGTAACAAGCAGACGTTACCATGGTAGCTGCAAAGGATACAAGCAGGTTTGTAGGGATGACCCAAAACGAGTTAAACCTGAATGAAGCAAAAGTATGATTTATTCGATTACTCGATTAATCAACCGGGATATTCAATAGAATACTCAATTACTAAAATATTAAATAGCTGCAGCTCTAGTTTTACCTCATTTTTGTGACTCTTGGATGACTCATGTCCAACTCCAAACTGTGTGGTGTTTGTAAAAATACAAAATACTTGCTTAATCTTTGCTTTCAGTTTTGCTCATTGAGTTTCTTATCCATGTTTGGTTTTATTTGTAAAGTGCCATGCATCATGTGGTTTTGAGTCTATTGCCCCCTATAAGCTTTAATGGGAACTGCTGCATAATGGGAAATGAGTTTTCATAAACGGCCTTCACAGCTTTGCGGCTGTACCGATAATGTAAAATCTGCATTGATGTACGTATTGGGAAGGAGCACATGGCGATATATTGCCCAATCGATTTTTTGAGCACAGGCCTAGTGCTTATGTATAGTTTGTCATATCCACACAATAAAGAAGGTAAAACCACAATCTGGAGAGGAAAAAAATCTGCCTTTTTGAAAGGCATAGCAATATCAACTGACGTGAAATGTTCTATCAGGCCATTTTTAGTCATTATCTACTTTGCATCCATATATTTTAAGTTACAATTAATGAATACATTTCTTTAAAAACAGTCTCAATTAAACTTGGACGGTCAAATAGACTTCAGCAGCTCAACCAATCAGTCACATTTAAAACAACCCTGATTAACCAAAGTGTACAAGTGTAATAAACAAATAGTAAAAACAAATAAAATTAAAACCGCAAGCGGTGATGAAGGGACCGAAGCACCCCACGCATGTCGGCACGTGTCGCGACCGCGAGAGTGCGACCGTGGGCGTGAAGCCACGACACGAGGCCAAGTAGCAGGCCTTACAGTCATCGAAGGTAAAAAAATTGCAGTGCGCCGAGACATCAAAGTTTGATGCTACGCCGTGGCCACGCCCTCTGACGAAACAACATGCGGAGCACAACGAGAGACCTTCAACTTGTCTAGAACACACTGAGATTGGGTTTGCGATGATCGGATAAACGCTTTTGGAGGAGTTCGTTCAGATATCTAACCTGTGAACCGTGAATTTTAGCCATTCAAAAAAAATATGGCGGACTTCCTGTTGGGTTTTGACCATGGGTGTAAGAGGATTTTATGTAGCTCCTGACATGCCCAATGAGCATAAAAAATCTCATGCATGTAGGACAAAGAAACCTCAATGGGGAGGCCATTTTTAAGATTTCATGGGGGCGCCACTGAGTCATTTAGCCACGCCCACTTTTTATACCAACATGTGTAGTTTTATTTTTCTACTGGGATCATGTGTGTGATGTTTGATGAATGTATGACTATATTAAGGCCCGTAACAAACTACTTCCTTTTTGTGACGAACAACGTGTCCGTATGACCACGCCCTTTGAGGAAATAACGTGCAGAGCACAACGAGAGATCTTCAACATGTCGAGAACACACTGACATTCTCATTGTGTCAATCGGATAATTGCTTTTGGAGGAGTTTGTTCAAATAGCTAACCTGTGAAACGCGAATTTTCGCCATTAAAAAAAAATATGGCGGACTTCCTTTTTAGTATTGACTATGGGTGTAAGAGGATTTTTTGTAGGTCCTGACATTATGAATGTACAAAAAAATTGTCATGCATGTAAAAGCAAAAAACCTCTATGGGGAGGCCTTTCAGAAAGGTAAAATAGAGATGCGCCGAGACATCAATGTTTGATGGTACGCTATGGCCACGCCCTTAAACGAAATAACGTGCGGAGCACAACGAGAGATCTTGAACATGTCCAGAACACACTGACACTGAGTTTACGATGATCGGATAAACGCTGTTGTAGGAGTTCGTTCAAATAGCTAACCTGTGAAACGTGAATTTCGGCCAATTTTATTGCATTCAAAAAAATATGGCGGACTTCCTGTTTGGTTATGACTATAGGTGTAAGAGGATTTTATGTAGCTCCTGACATGCCCAATGAGCATAAAAAAATTCATTAATGTAGGACAAAAAAACCTCTATGGGGAGGCCTTTTTGAAAATTTCAAGGGGGCGCCACTGAGTCATTTAGCCACGGCCACTTTTTGTGCCAACATGTCTAGTTTCATTTTTGCACTGGGATCATGTGTGTGATGTTTGATGAATGTATGACTATATTAAGATATTATACTAAATTTTCATGCACGTACGACGAAAAAACGTCAATGGGGAGGCCCTTTTGAAAATTTGAAGGGGGCGCCACTGAGTCATCTTGCGAAAAAAATTTACGAAATGACGAGAATATCAAATTTTTCGCCAGACCCGATGATGTTGGAGATTTTGATGAGTTTTCATTCACGCTCAAGCCGTCAAAAGTGGCTCCAAAGAGGAAGAAGAAAAAAGAAAACGACAAAAATAATCATTTCAAAAACAATAGGGTCCTTCGCACTGGTCAGTGCTTCGGTCCCTAATAAAGATTGAAACAATAAATTGGAGCATAAATAACATTTGAAAATGTCACACTCAACTTTAGTAAAAAGCCAGAGCAAAGAATTGAGTTTAAGCTTTCACTGGACTGAGCAGTTCTTATATTAACAAGTACCGTAAATTCCAGACTATTGAGCGCACCTGGATATAAGTCGCACCGGCTAAAGATAAGTAAATAAATGTATTTGTACATCTATAAGCCGCACTTGATAAGCCGCAGGTGTCCACGTTGTATATTTCACAAAAAAAAGTCCATCCATTCACTGCCTCAGAATGACTTCATTACTCACTTCCTCAGTCTCTTTTTCGTTGTCGCTGTCAGTGTCAACTTTAGATGCAGCAGCTCTATTAGCTTCTTTGACAGCCAGGTCGATCGCCTTTAACTTGAAAGCTGCATCATATGCATTTCTCTGTGTGTTTTCCATGATGAGGGTGCGTGCATGAAGCGCAAAATGACTGATATAAAGATCCGACGTGACGAGGTGAAATGTTTTTGCAACAGAAGCTCATTGTCCCCCCCACAAAAATCCATAAATAAGCCGCATCCTTGTAAAAGCCGTAGTGTTCAAAACGTGACAAAAAAGTAGTGGCTTATAGTCCGGAATTTACGGTACACTGTTCCACAGATAGGGAGCACCCACAGCAAAAGCTCTTGTCACCTTTCTGCACCTTGGAACATCCAGGGTCATCTGGTGTATTAACTGCAACTGCATTTGACTGGAGCATGGAGGTACAACAACTCGTACACATTCTGGAGCAGTGCATTGAGGGATTTAAAAACAATTCATAAAGTAAAATGGATCCTAAAACCAACAAGAAAGCCAGTGAAGAGAGGCCAGAACAGGTATGAGTCATAACGTCACTTCCCTGTCAGAAGACGAAACTGAAAAAAGTTTGTCTTCAAAACTGAGCTGAGTTTTTGACAATTAAAACAGCTGTAAAAAAACAAACAAAACAACAACAGGTAATGTCTATGTGTTATGGACACTGCCTCTAAACAGCTTGTCCAGCCCCACCTCTTGCGGCCAGCTGTGTAAAGTTGGTAGAGTCGTCGTCTCTCAACAAGAAAGTCAAGTGTTCAATCCCCAGCTGAGCAAACAGGTCTGATGTGTCCTTGGGCAAGACACTTAACCCAGCATTGCTCCCGCTGCTTTAGTAGCGGTGTATGAATGGATTAGGCCCTGTTTACACGGAGACGCTGTGACAGTTAAACGAAACACTTGAGTATCGGATTGGCCTTTCGTTCACACGGCGTCAGTGTTTCACGGGGTGAAAACGCAAGCTTTTGAATTCGACCTCCAGAGTGGAGCGAAACGAATAGGGGGGTCGTATCGCAGCCATGTGAACAAAACGGAGCGGACTCTCTGGCTGCGATGACCTCACCACACCTCCCCCCATACATTTGGACATGCGCAGTAGTCGAGAACAAACAAACAACAATGGCGGCAGATTCGCATGTGCTATGTGCTTCAGCAGCTATTCGCGTTGTATAAACAGAACCTTGATATGATACATTGTGTATGTCGCCGCCAAAAGAGCATCGAATACTTGCGGCAAATTGTTCAACCTTTACCCAAGCACAGGGCGACCATACGCAGCATTTAGGTAAGACTTGGGAGAACTAGCCGCTAAAGAGGATGTTGTGGAGGAAGTGGTTGTACTGGTGAGTTTCGCGTGCGTCGTGTTGTAAAGTTCCACTGCCCACTACTGGCTGGGCGTGAGAACTACATCATTTTCACTCAGGCAAGACTGCCGTGTAGACTGTCTGTACTTCGAATCCGGAGTTGAGTCATTTCGATGCGTTTCTGTCACAGCGTCGCCGTGTAAACGGGGCCTTAGTTACACTACATAGCAACCACTCCAATCAGTGTGTGAAGGGGTATGAATGCATAGATGTGACATCCAGTGTAAAAGCGCTTTCAGTAGTCAGAAGACAAGGAAAGCAGCCTATATGCTAAATTTCAAGTCTATTAAAATAAGACTTACATTTTTTCTAGCTTGTCCATTGTGTTCCGCTTGTGGACAAGCCTTGTTAATGACATGTAGCATATGGAAGACAGAGCATGTGTCTGACACTACTTGCAAGGAGTACTGAGAAAAAGGAGACTCAACTAATTTATCATTAGCAAATGGGAGTCAAAAAGCAGGCCCTGTTCAATGTGTTATCCTGTCATTTATTAATGCAATGGTAAATAAAAGTTGCCACTTTGTTCCTAAGCTATAATAACAATGCACACATTGTTTATATTACAAGTGACTAATGAATTATCTGGGTATTTCAGTCATCTGTGCATATTATTGAACTGATGTCAAAGCATATTGATGAATATAAAACCACACAACATCCAACTGTGACCCAAAGAATTGTAAATCAAATTGAGGTTCCTGACATTCCAGGTCCTACTTTAAGCATGAATTCAGAAATATTATTAAGGTCTTCGAAAGAACATTTATCTTATAGTCTTTCTTCATGTAGACCATATTAATCAGTTCTGTCTCAATGGAAGATAAAGTATTGTTATGTTTATCCATTTATTTATCTATCCATAATGTTAAGTATAAGAAGTGCATTCCGTGGCCACTTCGCATTTACAGTGAAAATACCATAATACCTTAACATCACTGATCATTTGTAATGTAGACGGCCTGGCTTTACCCCTTACTAAAGTAGATAACTAGATTAAATACAGAGTCAGCTATACGTTTTTTTGTCACCAACTACATTTTTTTGTCTTTTTTTTTAAATAGACAAGTTATATAACTAACTGTGGCATGTACGTTCAATAATACTTGACACAAAAGACCCCGAAACACACATAGTTGGCTTTTTCGAAAGAGTGTTATCGAATACGCTTGCTAATAGTAGCAATGAGCTATTAGATAGCCGCCGTTAGCTAACATTACATCGTTGATAATGATAATCAACGAAACTTCTCCAAACAATGACACGTGTCATAACAGTTAATATGTCATATGCAACACAAAATTGAGTATAATTTCAAAATTAGTGTTTTACGGCATCTCAATCCCTCACATTCCCCATCCCCCAACCCGCATTGTCTATCTCAACTTTGACTGCGAGCCAATCCTTCCAGAGAACCAAGGAAACAGCTTGCTAGCGTTAGCTATTCGTAGCCTGTTCACGACTAGCATCTTCAACAGGACAATTCGGTGGCTAGCAGCAGGCTAACGAGGACTGCTCATGGTGCTGGGCCTTGTTTCAACCATGGGTCATTCGATTTTTTAAACATTAATGAAAACGCGACCCAATCTTCACATCGTCCATAAATACAATCTAAAACACTGTATACCAAACCCAGCTCGTGACTATTGATTTTTATTCTGCTTTACCACGGACCGCAATCAAATACCTGTCATTGAGCTGATCCTCGGTCCCGGGCAACGGGTGAACCACGAAGTGAATAGATGTCATGGGGTCAATCAAAAATCCCTCACTGGCGTGTAAAAACTATGAAAATGTTTTGTTTTGTAATCGGTCTGTTTGTGTGGATTCATACGAATCGTGTGATGACGAAAAACCTCGAGTTTTGATCCGAGCCTCCTCACAGACATGCCGCCATTTTAGCTCTAGCAAGCCTCCTCTGTGTGTTGATTAGTGCACATGCAACCGCTCCACTGGTTGGACCCGTGGAGAAACAGGAAATAGGTTGAAATTGGAGGGGATTGGCTTCAATGAGAAAGGCACGTTGTCTGTTAAAAAATTATTAGACTTTGAGAACACAAAGTATTTTTCCGTAACCAGAGCCCTAACTGCACACGTTTATTTTATTTATTAATTTAATTTATTTAAATTCGTATACGTAATTAAAGCCAGTCAACGCATCTTTAAATACATTAGTGTATAAAGGCTAAAGACAGATTCAGTGAGGAAACCTCTTTACAAAATAAGTGCTACAGTACAAAAGGTAAGACAACAGGCTAAAGTAGGCCAATAAAAATATACTATATTATTATTATTTAATATTTGCAATGCTATTTTACCAGTAACAGGGCAGCCTAAATCAAATTAACCAATCTAACAGTTTTTCGCATATACTATTATTCTGTACTTCCTATATTTAATCCCAATGGTGACTGTATTTTTACTAAATTAAAATAGATTGCAATATATTCTTTCATTGCAGTTCATTTTCCCCATAACTAATTAAAAAAATAATACTATAAACTTCCTTAAGACTTTAAAATCTTAGTTGTGGAGCAAAATAAAATGTATCTAAATCTCAAGGTATATAGCAAAAAAGAAATGTCACTGTGGGTGTTAAGGTTATTAGGAGGAGTTAACAAAGCCACCATTACCTGACCTGAATATTACTCTTCAAGATCTGACAGTGAAAACATTTTTAAAAAAGAGAGTGATTTTCAGCATTATGTTGCTTTATTTAATGCTTACACAGTGCACTAGGATTGCAAAAAGACTGATGCCATAGATCTGGACAAAGAAGAGAGAGAACTAGGAATCATTTTGGTTTCTTACTGTAAAAAAATTAATCTGGGTATATATACTGTATACAACGTTCGAAAAACATTTATTTTAAGCAAAACTGTTTAGTGTGTCTTTGTATGAATGTGTTGCTGCAATCATAAAATATATAAAACTATAACTTAAGTATTTGTGTGTGTGGTGTTGCTGCCTCACAATAAATAACTATGGTGATCTCTAACTATATATGAAGTGTTTGGTATAGGATATGTTGATTGACTGAGTGATATAGAGAGACTCTTTGGATGTAACTGGGTCCTGGGCTGATAATGGGCTTCCTGGACCTGACTCCACATTCATCTCACTAGTTCCTTCTCCTGCTCTTTCTCTCTCCTCTCCTCCTGTCTCATACTCTATTAAATTTTTAAAATATAAAGCCTCAGTATACTGAGTCATGATTATTACAATTGTAATGCCATGTTTAGTCACAGTTTTACTTATGCATCCAAACATCCAAATAATATTATAAAATGCTGTTCAGCCTTGAACATGTACTTCAAATATTCTGATTCATGTCCTTTCATTTTTCAGCCCAGGCTACATTTACATCTTTATTGCCTATCTGTTGCATCTATAGGCTCATTCATTCGTTCCTCATTCTCTTAGCTCTTTCTAAAAAAATCAAGTTCAAAATACAAAGTTCTCCTCTCCTCTTTGCCTGATCATCCTCTGCCTTTCTTGCTGCAACAAATGATAACTTGATTGACGCTGCCTCTTAAGACTAAGTTACATCGTTGCTCCGATTCATTTAAATGCCGTTCTAAAAAAATAGACCTGCAGTCACTTCGCAAGACTTGCGACCGTGTTTATTTTCGGTTTTAATGAAACGAAACTTAAAGAAAAATACGAGGAGGACACGGGGGTGGAGGGGCGACGGCCGGAGGGCTGAACTCACTGGTGTTGACAGGCTTAAGTTGCAACACATGGAATGTCAGGTGAATTCTGAGCGCGGGAGGACATCTGAGGCAGACAGCAGATGGGTTAATTACATCCAAAATTCAGTCTCTTAGCAGTCTGAATGTAAGATAAATTCTTGTGGTCGGACCAAACCACAAATGGTGTCTCTGCTCCCTCTAACCAGTGTCTCCACTCTTCCAACGCCAATTTCACAGCCAGCAACTCCCGGTTACCAACATCATAGTTTCTCTCAGCAGGGGACAGTTTACGATAAAAGAAGGCACAGGGGTGTAGTTTTTGGTCCCCTGCTGCTCGTTGTGAAAGTACTGCACCCACGCCATTGTCAGAAGCGTCCACAATGAACTGTCTCTTGGGGTCCGGTTGCACAAGAATGGGTGCTGTCAGAACCTCTCCTTGAGGTCCCGGAATGCCTTCTCAGCTGCAGGTGACCAAACAAAAGAAACGTTGAGAGATGCAAGTCTGGTTAGAGGAGCTACCACCTGGCTGTAGTTCCTAATGAAGCAACGGTAAAAATGAGCAAATCCCTGAAACCGTTGCAGCTGTTTGCGAGAAGATCACCGCCTTGACCTTGGCAGGATCTGTCCTCACCTGCCCGCTCTCTAAAATGTAACCAAGGAATGACACAGAGGATGAATGGAATTCGCATTTTTCTGAAGAACTGAAGTCTCGCCTGATGTCTCTGAAGAACCTTCTGGACGTGTATTCCTCCAGAGTTTGAGAAAAAAACAAAATGTCATCCAGGTACACGAACACCGAGTGGTTCAAGAAGTCTCTAAGAATGTCATTAACCAGTGCTTGGAACACGGAGGGGTGCATTGGTCAACTCGAAACTCATCACTTGATACTCAAAGTGGCCAAGAGGAGTGTTAAACGCTGCCTTCCACTCGCCCCCTTGCCTGATGCGAACAAGGTGATAAGTGTTGCAGATTTGAAGTTTGGTGAAAACAGTGGCCCCATGAAGAGGTTCGAAAGCAGAGTTAATGAGCGGCAATGGGTATCTGTTTTTAACAGTAATGTGATTGTAATCGATGCATGGTTGAAGTGACTTATCTTTTTTATCCACGAAGAAAAAACCTACACCAAGTGGAGACGATGAATGGCGAATGATGCCCGAATTGATGGACTCTCTAATGTACGTCTCCATAGCTTCTTTCTCAGGAGCAGATCAGAAGAGTCGACTGGTAGGTAAGAGTGCACCAGGCAACAAATCAATGGCGCAGTCGTACCTATGGGTGCATGGGAAGAAGGCATGACGTGGAAAGCCAACTGTTCGCGGTGATCCCCTGCTAGTAGGTAGCAGTTTGGTTTCACTCTCAGCACAAGCCAACTGTTGACCATTTAACGCATCAAACTTGAGAGGCAAGCCTGCATCCCAATAACTAACTCGCAATCAATAAAATTGGAGTCTGCACCTGAATCGACAAGTGCTAGTATGGTAAAGGGTTTACCATCATTGAAAATACTCGTCTCAAGATTAAGGCGTCTACAGGGGGAACTAAGCACTGCGGCTCTACTCACCAGAACCCCGGCTGCGACTTGTGAGTGACTTAGTTTAAATGGTTTGGACAGTTGACTAAACAGTGTCCCTCCTCACCACAATAGATGCACAATCTCATCTGGAACCGTCTGTTTCTCTCTTCGGGGGTTAACTGGTTGCGACTGAGCTGCATGGGAACTTCAAGTTGGACCTCTGAGTCAGGAGGATTGCTGTGGTCCCTGACCAGGCTCCTATTATCTGAACTAGGAGAATAACAACATTTTTTAGCGTGAGTGTGATGAGCTCCTGCAGATTGCCAGTCTCAGGACGACCCACCAGGCTATCTTTAACCGCCCCGTTTAACCCCAACAAAAATATCCCCTGTGTAGCACAATTGTCCCACCCTAACTCGATGGCTAAAGTGCAAAATTCAATGGAATATTCAGCAACGCTTTGGGAACCCTGACGAAGTGTGAGCAGTTGATTACTAGTATCTTTGTTGGCTACAGGGTGGTCAAACACAGAAGTCATTTCTTCAAAAACTGCTTGTAGTTGACATTAGCGGTTTACCCTACCCTAGTTTACCGCTGTACTTCTCAGGTGCCTGAACAACTGCTAGCTGCCACTTTCAGTATATTAGGATTAGCTGAACAAGTAACATTCGTAAACATATTTCTAAACCGCATTAACATTACCCAAGATCGTAAATTACCCTATAACATATTCATCAATTCATGTTTGTTGTCATACGAGCTGATGGCTAAAAACTTTTTTTTCTTCTTTTGTAGTTTTCACGGTGTCACTGTAATCTTCTGCAAAGATTAAACAATTGTGGACATCAGTATGATTCGTGGACCGTTTTTGACCAGCAGTTATATATGGGAAGCAGCTGACAGGTTATGGAGTTCACAAGATATGGGGGGGGGGGGGGGGGGGATTTCTCAAAAATGTTTGATTCAAGCAGGGTTCGGTACACGGTAATCAGTCCAAAAAGGCAGAGTTACAAGATCGGCATGCAAAAAACACTTGAGGTCAGAACAAGAATGCTATACAGAAGAATGCTGGGACAAGACGAACTGGCACAGAATGAGGGGGAGACCGACATTAAATACTGAACAGGGGGTGGAGTTAACAAGACACAGGTGAGACACATCAGGTAATCAGCAGGCTGGGAAACACTGGGGGCCTTTTTCAAACCAACCCCTACACACTCCCCCTCCGTGACGGAGTGCACTCCGTCAGAAGTCACACTCGCAGCTGAATGAAGTCCCCTGTTGGTGGAAACAGGAAGTGTGTGTTACCATGGTTTCTCAGCGGCATCCTGGGGGAACGGCTTATTATTAATGTAATATTCTTTATGTAGATTATTTTTCTCTAGTAAATTATATTAACGTAGACTTGTAGCAAAACGATCAGATGGAGCCCACATTCTTTATTGTAATTTATAATTTAATGTTTAGTTAATTTATTGTAATATCAAAGAACAGGTTGTCTTAAATGAAAGCACAGACAAGGAGACTATAAATGAACATCACAGCAGCAAAACGTTTATTTTTTTGTTGTAGCCGAAATTAAGTTTTACAAAGAAATCAAAAGTAGAACAATGATAAATAAATAACAGTGAGAAGTTGTCTGCAACATGACTTAATATTCTTTAGTTTTTGCAACAGTCCCTTTAAATATAAAGCACAATCAAATAAACACGTCAACAGAAGGAAGAAAAGAAGAGTAGGCTTTTATTTGAACCTTTAAAACAATAAACAGGTGAAGTTGTTAGCGTCTGTATGACGATATTAAATGTCCATCTTAGTTGGAGCAGTGTTTTGGTTTGTACAAACACCAACGCACGGAACTTACTTTTGTACAGGTCACTCCTTCCGTGACTACCGGACGCAATAGGCGTTACACGTGATCATCAAGTCAGCATCGGTGCAGACTCGCTGGCGGAGGGTTTTATGGCCCACTACCACTCCCCGCTAAGTGGTTTGAGACGGACTTAATATGGCGGGCCCTCCGCGTGGACGCGCAAACGGAGGGGTAGTGGGTAGGGCTAGGGTGTAGTGGACGGTTTGAAAAAGACCCTGGGTGAAGGGCATGCAGCCAACAGACCTGAAACGAGACACAGGCACAAGACATGAAACATGAGGGAAACAGAAATAAACAGACACTTAACCCGGGGATGTGACATAAACAAACATACTCATCGATTTAACCACACCCTGGACCTTGTTCTAGCATTGAAATTAATAACTTGACAGTTTTTCAAGAATATTCTGATATCTGATAATTTCTTAGTAACGTTTGACTTCTTCTTACCAGGATTAACTCCTCTTGATAAAAAAGTGCTCTCTAGAAGTTTATCTGATAGTGCTGTAGCTCAATTTAAGGAAGCCATTTCAGCTGCTTGTGATTCAGTACTATGCCCTAACCCAGTTGAAAACTCTTATCACTTTAGTCCCTCTCAGCTGGATCAGTTTGTAGATAGTGCAGTGGATTCACTGAGAGTTACTCTGCATTCAGTCGCCCCCTTAAACAGAAGGTTATCAAACAACAGAGACTAGCTCCATGGTAGAACTTTGCATTTGATTCTTTCTTTTTCTTTGGCCAGAGGGGCAAACTCGGGCCAGCCCCTCTGGCACAGTGCAATGTGTCTTGCACGGGGGAAAGTGATAATATGCATGCGCATAGTGTATATGTAATGTAAATCTGATTAAAAATATGACAAGTGGGGCTCACAGCTCCTAGCCCCACTGAAACATCATGCGTTCTTTTAGATTTGATTGGCTGATTATTCAGAAGGGAACGGATGACTGGCTGTCTGTCAGAGACCGTATGAATTAATCGGCAAGAAGCGGGAGGATTTGAAAGCTAGCAGAGTCGTGAAGATGAATAAAGTGGATTTTTTATTAGAGCACAGATTTGAAACACTGAGTTTGAAGGAGAAGTTGGAGGTAAAGCGTAATGGAGCACACCAACCAATGGATATTGTCATCACTCAAACTGCCGGTAAAACAAACCGAGGATTTAATATGGATTGGTTTTTAAAGAAAAAGTGGCTAACGGTTAGCACCGAGAAGAAGGCGCTCTTCTGTTTTCCATGTTTGCTTTTCGGTGATTATGACACTTGGTCGAGGATGGGGTTTAAAGATTTGAAACATCTTTCGGAGAGGATCTCAAAACATGAGAGCAGCGGGAGTCACCTGGACTGTGCAGTAAAACTGGGGTTACTGGGAAAAGTGAATGTCGCGGCTCAAATTGACAGCGCTGACAGGCGATCCATTGAGCAGCATAACCGGCAGGTGGAGGAGAACAGGTACTTTCTCAATCGAATCATCACCTGTATAAAACTATGCAGAAAATGCAAAACTACACTGCGGGGCCATGACGAGTCGGCGGACTCACTTAACCCAGGCGTTTTCTGTTGCATTTTTGAGACGATGTGTGAGGGTGATTCGAGACTTCAGAGGCACTATGATACTCAGCCCATCTTTAAAGGGACATCCAGCACCATACAAAACGAACTGTTAGATTGCATGTATGAAGTGTACAGGGAGGAGATAGCCAAACAAGTGGGCGAGACATCCATTGTTGCTGTACAAGCTAACGAGACAACTGATGTCTCTTGCAAATCACAGATGGTGGTTGTGCTATGATATATGTTGATTGACAATACAGTGACAGAGAGGTTCTTGGAATTCGTTGAGGTCAAAGACAAAAGTGCAGTCGGCCTTTCTACTAGCATCAAAGTTGTGCTGGAACCACTGAAGCTGGAAGATAAGCTTATTGCTCAGACATATGATGGTGCGGCTGTGATGAGAGGGAACGTCCGTGGTGTACAGACCTTAATGAGGGAGAAATACCCACATGCCCAGTTTGTTCACTGCTACACCCATCAGCTTAACCTGACCTTACAACAACTTTGTTCAGCGAGGATCAGTGTGCTGAAGGTGTTTTTTTTGCAGATTTGACGGCTTTTTCCACATTTTTCTCTGGCGCCGCAAAACGTGTTGCAGCTCTTGCCGAGACAACACACAGACGCATTCCAAGGCCACCAGCAGTGAGGTGGAACTTCAAAAGCAGAACTGTGAATGCACTTTGGGAGAACCGCGCTGGGCTGCTTCAATGTAGGACATGCGTACACAACCAGGATGGGATGAGGCCACCATAAGTGAGGCTTATGGACTTTCAAGAAAACTCTGGGACAGAGCCTTTTTGCAAATCCTGGAGTTTTTTCTTTACTCATGCCTGAAGTGGATGTTTTGTAAAGCACTTTGCAAAAACAGAACATTGATGCACCTGGAGTGAGCTGTTCACTCACCCGTTTCAAAGACAATGTTGAAAATATCCGAAAGCAAATTGATGCATTGGCCGCCACCGTTCATGATGGAGCTGACGAGCCTGGCCGACGTGTAACCAACACAGCGCCAGTGATGAAAGAGGCATGTGACACAGTCATCTCTCGGGTGGAACAGAGGTTTTCACAGAGTGACAATCTAATCGCTGCAAAGCTGTTTGACAGCACAAATTTCCCTCAGTTTGTCCTGTCATTCCCAACATCTGAGCTTGACTGTGCTGTGAAACTGTGGCCTGTTGGAGACAAGGACAAGTTGAAGTCTGAGCTGACTACTCTGTACCGTCACAGTGAGCTCCACACGGGTAAGACTGCTCTGTCTTTGTTAACATCCATCTTTGAGAACAACTTAGAGGAGGCCTTTGCTGAGACAGTCACTCAGCTGAAAATTGTTACAACAACACCAATGACGACATCTGAGGCAGAGAGGAACTTCTCCACCCTGAAGAGGATAAAAGCTTTCACCCGTAACACCATGGGACAGCCACGATGTAGGAGCCATAAATGTAAGTTGGTTGTGTGTTTGGTTTAATGGTTTGTTTACCTATTTGTTTATTGTTTGCAATCTTATTGTTTCTGGTGGTGGGTGTGTTTACCGGAAATCATTGTGGTGATTGCCGCCACTATATGGGCTGCACTCACCTGTTCACCTGGTTGATTGTCTTGGATGGATAGAGGGGGTGAGCATGGGAGCGGAAAATTTCTGTTGACCGCCATACACCGTACTGCACAAGTTGCTTTTTACGCAGTCAGTGTCTCGTCTGTTTTTGATTGTTGGGACGAATAAATGACTGAAAGCATATTGATGGAGAGTCATTCATAACGACAGCGCGTCATAGCCTTTCCTCCCGTGTTTAGTCCCTCGCGGCACCCTTTTTTTGTGACGACCTGCAAAGGCCGATATAGCTGCAATATTTAGTCAACAGAAAACATCGCTGTTTTAAAGCAATGAAGCCGACTTTCGGCAGTGGATCTCCGCGTTGCGGAGCCTTTGGATCGCTTTGAGGACACGGAAATCAGCTGTTTTTTGGAGGAATGTTCATCAGGCCCAACAGAGCAAACCCGACGCCACTCAGCACAGCACTGGAAGCGGTATGTAACACAGTGTGAATTCTTTCTGTGTAAGTTGTTTTGTTTGAACACAGTTTGGATTTGTTACT
The DNA here is from genome assembly GCF_947650265.1 of Symphodus melops. Lineage (NCBI taxonomy): Eukaryota > Metazoa > Chordata > Actinopteri > Labriformes > Labridae > Symphodus > Symphodus melops. The sequence continues at coordinate 7,546,104 of NC_136695.1, forward strand.
ACTGCTTGTCCATTGGGGACGTGTTGTTGCTTGTGTGTGTTGTTGGTTGTTGTCGGGTGTTTATGAGACAGAAGTGGCTGTATTAATTGTGGAACTGTGCCGTGTGGATTTCCTGTTTTACGCGTCTGTTGCGCAGCGCAGTGATTGTGGAGCGCATATGTCAATGGCTCAAAATGGATGAACATAAAAGAGAAATCAAACCCACTGCAAAGGCCTTGGCACATAAGGTGGAAAAGCTTCAAAAGGATCGTCAAACAAAGGTTCATAAAGTTAAAGGAGTTATAAAAACAATCAAAGAACTCATGCAAAAGGATGACAATGCTAAAGGAGTGCACTCACACCTACAGGATCTGGAGAAACTGATGGAGGAAACAACCCTGTTACACGAATCTGTGATTCCATTACTTCCAACAGAGGAACAGGAAAAACAGAAGGAATGGTTTTCAAGTATACTGAAATATAACATTGGTTTCATCGAGGATACAAAACAATGGATTTCTGAAACTGGAAGAAAAGTGACAAATGGAAAACAGTTGGCCACAAATGATGAATTAAACAAACAACATGATTTCAATACCTCTCATGATTCAGAAACTGCTTGTCAAAAGCAGGAACACACATTGGATCTGTGCTTTCAATTGGAAAGAAAGGTGCACAGTGAAAAAATTGATTTCTTAAAGGAACATGGAGTGTGTTTTGGCTGTTTGTGTTTTGGGCATATGAGCAAAGACTGCAGGAAGCGTTTGTCATGCAAAGTATGCAGTTTAAAACATCCAAGTATACTTCATATTCACCAAAAGGTAAAAAGCAGTGACTCAATGCAAGCAACGACAGACACTGGGACAGAACAAGGCATGGAGCTCATACCTGTCCAGTCTAGTGCTCTTACTGGGGCCGGTGTAGATAACTGTACACTATCCATTGTACCAGTTCGTGTCAAGTCCAAAAAGGGGGATCTGAACCTGATTACTTACGCCTTCCTAGATCCTGGGAGCTCAGCATCGTTTTGTACTGAACGGCTAATGAACTCACTAAATGTCAGAGGAAGACGGACAGGTATTCTTCTTCGTACCATGGGTCAGGAGAAAGTTGTTGGCAGCCATGTTGTTTCAGACTTGGAAGTAGCTGCATTGGACAATGATTGTTGTTGTGAGCTGCCTGATGTCTTCACACAGAAAAGCATGCCCGTTCATCAAGGTAACATCCCTCGTCAGGAAGATATCCAAATGTGGCCACACCTGAAATATGTTAAGATTACAGAGATTAATTCAGGAATTGACCTGCTAATCGGGACAAATGTTCCAAAAGCATTGGAGCCATGGCAAGTTATTCGGAGTATAGATGGAGGACCATATGCAGTTAAAACTATGTTGGGCTGGACTGTGAATGGGCCCCTCAGAGGAGTTGAAAGCAGTGACATTTCTCATGGACCTTATGATGTCACTGTTAACAGGATCTCTTTTGCAAAACTGAATGATATGTGGATGCAACATTTGAAGTTCAATTTTCCCGAATGCAGTCAGGATGAACAGGTTGGATTCTCAAGAGAGGATGAGAATTTTATGACGTTTGTAACTGCCTCTGCTAAGTTGGTGGATGGACACTACAGTATTGGGTTACCTTTGAAGAAGAAAGATGTGAAAATGCCCAACAACAAGAGAGTGGCAGAACAACGAGCTCTGAGCCTCAAGAAGAGGTTTTCAAAGGATGCTGCATTTCATGGTGATTACACAGATTTTATGAATGACATAATCTCTAAAGGATATGCAGAGGTGGTACCAATGGAGGATTTGGAGTGCAGGGATGGTCGTGTATGGTATATACCACACCACGGTGTATATCATTCAACAAAGAATAAGATTCGGGTTGTGTTTGATTGTGCTGCAACCTTTCAAGGAACCTCTTTAAATGCACAACTTTTGCAAGGACCAGACCTCACTAGCACATTGATCGGAGTCATGACCCGGTTCAGAAAGGAACCTGTAGTACTCATGGCTGACATTGAGGCCATGTTTCATCAGGTTAGAGTACCTGTGGAGGATGCAGATCTGCTGCGGTTTCTTTGGTGGCCAAATGGGGACCATGATCAAAACCTGGTTGAACACAGGATGGTCGTGCATCTGTTTGGGGCTACATCCTCTCCAAGCTGTGCAAGTTATGCCCTCAGAGAGTGTGCAGAGGACAACCAGGAGCAGTTTCCCCCCAAAGTAATTGAAACTGTCCTCCATAACTTCTATGTTGATGATTGTCTTGCATCTGTAACTTCAGAGGAGGAAGCAGTGGCACTGTATCAGAACCTACGTGCACTTTTTGCTAAAGGGGGCTTTCAACTTACCAAATGGATTAGCAACAGATGTGGGGTGCTTGCTGCTATACCCCCAGAGGACAGAGCCAAAGATGTCAAGGATCTGGACTTGGACAATGACACACTGTGTTCAAGTTCAAGATTACGATAAAAGACAGACCCTTCACCAGAAGAGGGATCCTCTCCACAGTAAGTTCTATCTATGATCCCTTAGGGATCCTGGCACCTGTGGTCTTGTCCGCTAAAAGGATCCTACAGGACTTATGCAGAAAAGAGCTTGGTTGGGATGATGTTGTTCCCGCTTCTTCTGCACAAGAATGGGCTGGCTGGCTGCAGGAGCTTACTCAGCTTGAAGATTTGAAAGTGGACAGATGCCTGAAACCAGTGGATTTTGGAGAAGTAACTTGTGCACAGTTGCACCACTTTGCAGATGCAAGTGAAAATGGTTATGGGACCGTTACTTACCTGTTATTACACAGCATCCACAACACAGCACACTGTGCATTTATTATGGGAAAGGCCAGAGTAGCTCCATTGAAACCTATCACCATACCCCGTATGGAGTTGACGGCTGCTATGGTATCAAGTAATATGGATGTAATGTGGAGAAAGGAGCTGCAGATGTCTCTAAAGGATTCAGTGTTTTGGACAGACAGCACTTCTGTATTAAAGTACATTCAGAATGAAACATCAAGATTTCGAACCTTTGTAGCAAACAGAGTTTCAAAGATACTTACCGTGTCTAACCAGTCTCAGTGGAGATATGTTGATACCAGAAACAATCCCCCAGATCTGGCCTCTAGGGGAGTCAAGGCAGAGACATTGCTAAAGAATGACGCATGGATATTTGGACCTCGTTTCCTGATTGAACCTAAGGAAGAGTGGCCTGTAAATCCTGACAATTCTTGCAAAATTTCAGATGATGACCCTGAGGTCAAAACAAGCTTAATGGTAAACTCTGTTCAGGCTGAGGAGGAGAAGAATGATGCAGCATCCCGCCTGATCCATCATTTCTCTTCTTGGACCAAGCTGAAGAAAATGGTTGGTTGGATTCTTAAGTTTAAGAGCCTGTTACTATGTCTTTGTCGAAGAAGAAAACATTTGAGACTGAATCTGGCTCAGTCACTTCTGGAAAAAGACAAACAGGAAGTAGAGATGGAAAAGGAGATGCAATGCGTTAGAACTGAGATTGCAAGTGGCTCTCTTTCAGTGGAGGAACTCAAGGAAGCGGAGCTTGCTATTATTCGCTTTTGTCAAGGAAAGAAGTTCCCAGGTGAAATTAACAGTCTGCAAAAAGGAGAAGCTGTAAAGAGGATAAGCCAGATTTACAAACTCAATCCAGTCCTCGAAGAAGGTATTCTCAGAGTTGGAGGTCGACTTCATAGAGCAGCTATGCCTGAGGAAGCCAAACATCCTGCTATATTAGCAAAAGATCTTCATATATCAAAAATTATCCTCCAACATATACACAAGGAAGTAGGACACAGCGGTCGAAACCATATGCTCTCTAGCCTTCGTCAGAGATATTGGATACCTGGTGCAAGTGTGGCAATAAAGAAAGTCTTGTCTTCATGTGTTGTATGTCGGTGACTGCATGCATCTCCAGGACTCCAGCAGATGGCAGACTTGCCAAGTGACAGAGTTTCTCCAGATGCACCTCCTTTCACTTATGTTGGTGTTGATTATTTTGGACCGCTTGAGGTGAAGCGAGGAAGGAGTACAGTAAAAAGGTATGGTGTACTCTTTACATGCCTGACAATACGAGCTATCCATATTGAGATGGCTTCATCTTTGGACACGGATTCCTTCATTAATGCCCTCTGACGCTTTGTTGCAAGACGTGGACAAGTATTGGAAATGAGGTCAGACAATGGAACGAATTTCGTTGGAGCTGAGCGTGAACTGAGGGAGGCAATTGAAAAATGGAATCATGCTCTGATCAATAACACCCTCCTTCAGAAAGGAATAAAGTGGACTTTCAATCCCCCTACTGGATCACATCATGGAGGAGTATGGGAGAGAATGATACGATCTGTGAGGAAGATCTTGAATTCCAGCCTTAAGGTGCAAAACCTTGACGAGGAAGGCCTTCATACTGTTCTCTGTGAAGCAGAAGCTGTTATCAACAGCCGTCCGATTACCAGAGCATCCACTGATGCGAATGATTTGGAGGCCCTCACTCCAAACCATCTTCTGTTGCTGAAGACAAAACCTTGTTTGCCGCCAGGACAGTTTCAAAAGGAGGACCTTTATGCCCGTCGCAGATGGAAACAAGTTCAGTACATGGCTGACTTATTTTGGAAACGGTGGATTAAAGAGTACTTGCCTCTTCTTCAGGAGCGTCAAAAATGGTTGAGAGTAAAACGGAACATTAATCTTGGAGATATTGTGTTAATTGTCGATGAAACAGCACCACGTAACTCCTGGATCATTGGAAAGATTGTTCAAACTATGCCAGATAAAAAGGGACTTGTACCAAGACCAAGACAAGCTACCTTGATAGGCCTGTCACCAAGGTTTGCCTTCTCCTGGAAGCAGAGGAGCCATAAGACCATACTTATTTTGTGATCTTCATAGACATTGACACTCTTCACAGACATTGACACTCTTCATAGACATTGACACTCTTCATAGACATTGACACCTTTTGACTGTGTGATGTAAAATATCACGCTTCTTTTTTTTTTTCTTTTCCTCTTTCCTTTTTTTTTGGATTAAGGAACTTTTGAACTTTTTCCTTTTATTAATATCATTGAAGAAGAAGAAACAAAAAGGACATTTTTCTAAAAGTAATTGTATATTTCGAGGTTGCTCATCTGTCTCCTACATCATTGAATTTTGAATAATTATTGTGTTATAATAATTGGGGGCCGGAATGTAGGAGCCATAAATGTAAGTTGGTTGTGTGTTTGGTTTAATGGTTTGTTTACCTATTTGTTTATTGTTTGCAATCTTATTGTTTCTGGTGGTGGGTGTGTTTACCGGAAATCATTGTGGTGATTGCCGACACTATATGGGCTGCACTCACCTGTTCACCTGGTTGATTGTCTTGGATGGATAGAGGGGGTGAGCATAGGAGCGGAAAATTTCTGTTGACCGCCATACACCGTACTGCACAAGTTGCTTTTTACGCAGTCAGTGTCTCGTCTGTTTTTGATTGTTGGGACAAATAAATGACTGAAAGCATATTGATGGAGAGTCATTCATAACGACAGCGCGTCATAGCCTTTCCTCCCGTGTTTAGTCCCTCGCGGCACCCTTTTTTTGTGACGACCTGCAAAGGCCGATATAGCCGCAATACACGACCCAACGCTTTGGCCATGCTCTCCATAGAAAGCTAGCTGCTACAGCATCTACCGGACTTCATCCCCTGGGTCATATAATAACATATAATATAATATAATAACTTTGCCCAGAGGAAAAACCGCTGTGCCGCTTTTCTCTTCAAGTGAGCCCGCAGCTTTGATATGTGAAAACATTTTATCATATCCTTAAAACGATGTCTGTGTTTCCATGTTGCCTTTGGTGGTTTGCACTATTTTGCTGTTGGCAAAATTTGTTCTCTTTTAGGAGAGATGGGAAATTGCATGTTTAATTTAGCCTTGTGACAGTAGGAGGAACACTAGATAGATAGATAGATAGATAGATAGATATTTTATTGATCCCGAGGGAAATTCAGGGCATCCAGTAGCAGTATACAGACAGGCAGGACACAAGACATTAGTTACAATACACACCCGCTGTCCCCCCTCCCCTCTCTATACAATAATCCCCCAAACAAGATTTAGCAGCCCCTATGTGACTAAGAGTAAAGGTTAAACCTGTGCAGTTGGCATTAGCATTAGACTTAAAACTCATATAGCATAATGTACCTAACCTGCGAGGAGAGAGAAACATATGTGCTGGTTAAAAGAGACCTGTAGACAGTTAAAGAGCCTTGGAAACAAGGGCTGACCTTCTAGAAACTAGCTACATGTGTATGTACAGAGGTCTTTGGGGTAGTGCCAGAGGTGTGAGTACAGTCGTTAAACAGTCAATGCAGGAATGCAATTGGGCTCAGCAACATAAGGGAGCAGTGATTAGCATTAAGTGTCCAAAACAATAAGGTGAGACCAGGAGTGATTAGAGTGATTGCCAATTGAAGTACCCAACTATTGAGGAGCAGATTAGCATTAAGTGTTGAAGACAATAGAGTGAAACTTGACCTAGTTAGGGTGATCATGTCAACCATTACAGATGTAGCTAAACACAACAGTAGGATGAAACCAGACATGATTAGAGTGATTATCATTAAAGTGACCAGTGCTCAGTAAGGTGACTATCAATATGCATTAAAGTGTCCAACTGGAGGCTGACTCTGGGTCAGCAGTGCAGATGAAGAGTGGGAAAAAAAGTGAAAAAAGAATCCAGAGTTCACCGTGTGCTTCTTCCCTGCCGTGACAGTGAAGTGTTGTACAGTCTTATGGCCAGGGGGACGAAAGAGTTCTTGAGTCTGTCCGTGGAGCACGACTGTGACAGCAGTCTGTCACTGAACATGCTCCTCTGACCGGTGAAGGTGCTGTGCAGAGGGTGGTGTGTGTTGTCCATGATGGAGAGCATTTTGTCCAGAGACCTCCTCTCTGCCACTGTCACCAGTGAGTCCAGCTCTGTACCCACCACAGAGCCGGCCCTCCTCACCAGTCTGTCCAGGCGTGCTGCGTCCCTCTTCTTGCAGCTTCCTCCCCAGCACACCACTGCGTAGAAGAGGACGCTGGACACCACAGACTGGTAGAACATCTGCAGCAGCTTTTTACAGATGTTGAAGGACCCCAGCCTTCTCAGGAAGTACAGACGACTCTGTCCCTTTCTGCAGGTAGTGTCCATGTTAGGCGACCAGTCCAGCTTGTCATCCAGCTGCAGCCCCAGATACCCGTAGGTCCTGACCACCTCCACGTCGACCCCCCCGATGGAAACAGGTTCTAGATGTGATTTGTTCCTTCGGAAGTCCACCACCATCTCCTTGGTCTTGGAGGTGTTTAGCTGCAGATGGTTGTCACTGCACCACGTCACAAAGTCCTCGATCAGGCTCCTGTACTCCTCCTCCTGTCCATCCCTGACACAAGCAACTATCGCAGTGTCGTCCGAGTATTTCTGCATGTGGCAGAGCTCAGAGTTATACTGGAAGTCAGAGGTGTACAGGGTGAACAGGACGGGGGAGAGCACAGTCCCCTGTGGTGCACCGGTGCTGCTGACCACAGTGTCAGATGTGCAGTCCTTCAGTCTGACGTACTGTGGTCTCTCTGTGAGGTAGTCCGTGATCCACCTCACCAGGTACGAGTCCACCCTCATCTCGGTCAGCTTGTCTCTCAGTAGGAGGGGATGGATGGTGTTGAAGGCGCTTGAGAAATCAAAGAACATGATTCTCATCACGCTGCTCCCTTTGTCCAGATGAGAGTAAGCCCTGTGTAGAAGATAGAGGATGGCATCGTCCACGCCCACCTTTGCCTGGTATGCAAACTGCAGGGGATCCTGTGCGTGTTGGACCTGGGGTCTGAGGTGTTGGAGCATCAGCCGTTCAAAGGTCTTCATAACGTGGGATGTCAGAGCGATTGGTCTGAAGTCGCCTGGCTCACTGGGGTTTTTCTTCTTGGGAACTGGGGTGAGGCACGAGGTCTTCCAGAGCACAGGAACCTTCCCAAGCCGCAGGCTCATGTTGAAGACGTGCTGAAGTGGCTCCACCAGCTCATCAGAGCAGGCCTTTAGCATCCTGGGACACAACTTGTCCGGGCCTGTTGCCTTCCTGGGGCGAAGTCTCTTCAGCTCCTTGCTCACCTGGTCTCTGGTGATGGTGGGGGGGAGGGGGGATGGATTGTCACTGGAGGTTGAGTCTGTCCTGGTGGAGGTGTTGGGGGGAGTGAGGGGGGGTGTAGAGGGGTGCTGGGGGGACAGGCACTGGCTGCAGCGACGGGGCAGTCAAACTTGTTAAAAAACAAGTTGAGCTGGTTTGCTCTCTCAGGGTCCCCGTCTTCTGCGTTGTTGTTTTTCTTCTTGCAGCCTGTGATGGTTTTCATGCCCTCCCAGACCTCCCTCATGTTGTTCTGCTGCAGCTTCTGTTCTACCTTCCTTCTGTACTCCTCCTTTGCCTCTCGGAGTCTGACCTTGAGTTCCCCCTGCACACGCTTCAGCTCTGCCTGGTCTCCCTCCTTGAATGCCCTTTTCTTCCTGTTAAGGATCTCCTTGACATTGCTGGTGATCCAGGGCTTGTTATTCGGGAAGCAGCGCACAGTTTTAGTGGGAACCACAACGTCCATACAGAAGTTCATGTAGTCAGTTGTGCAGTGTGTGACCCCCTCAATGTCATCACCATGAGTCTCTTGCAGGGCACTCCAGTCAGTGGTCTCAAAACAGTCTCTGAGCGCCTCCTCTGCCTCGGGAGACCACTTTCTGAAGGTGCGTGTTGTTACCTGTTGTCTCTGGATCTTAGTCTTGTACTGTGGCTTTAGTAGGACCAGGTTGTGATCGGACTTACCCAGAGGTGGTAAAGGGGTGGCAGTGTAGGCGTCCTTCACGTTTGCATACAAGAGGTCTATTGTCCTGTTCTTCCTGGTGGGACAGCTTACAAACTGGTGAAAGTCCGGTAATGTGGAGTTCAATGTAACATGGTTAAAGTTCCCTGAGATGGCAATGAAAGCATCCGGGTGCAGCGTTTGTAATCTCGAGATGTTAGAGTGGATGACGTCACATGCAGTCTCGACATGTGCTCGCGGGGGGACGTAAACAGCAACAACAATTGTGTTGGAAAACTCCCTGGGCATGTAGTAAGGACGGAGACCTACCGCCAGCAGCAGATGTCTTTGCTGCACGTTGCCTCCTTCACAGTAATATGTCCATGGTGGCACCATCTGTTGTTAATAAACAGCGCGAGTCCTCCTCCTTTCCGTTTGCCGCTGCGTTTCGTGTCTCTGTCCGCTCTCACTGTAATGAAACCCGGTAGATCCACGTTAGCGTCCGGGGTGTTTTGAGTCAGCCAGGTTTCTGTGAGGCACAATAAACTGCACTCTCTAAATGTCCGGTTGTTCCTCACGAGAGCAGCCAGCTCGTCTGTCTTGTTGGTTAGACAGTTTACGTTCCCCATAACTATCACCGGAACCGAGGGCTTGTACCTCCATCACTTAGCCGCTAGCCTAGCCTTTAGCTTAGCCCCTGCTCGACAGCCTCTATACCGCCGCCTCAGCTCCTCTGGTATCGGATGAACGATGCTGGCTTGTCCCGCTGTCCGGAGTGAGAGCAGCGTCTCCCTTGAATAAGAAAGTTTTCCGCTGCTATTTCCACGAAAGCACGAAAAAGTATCCATAGGATACATAAAGTTATACACTGAAAGTGTACTATAAAACTATAAAGTAGAAGTTGGCACAGAGCCAAAACAAACGAATAACATATCAGACGAGTACGACAGGGACGGAGCTACTGGATATGCGGCCACTCACGTCGGCGCACAGGTGAGAATAGGTGGCACTAGATCTGTCTCTCACTTGTGTACCTTTATATTAAGGACAGAGAGAGAGAGAGAGAGTTTCTGAGAGTGAGAGAGAGAGAGAGAGTGTATGTGTGTGTGTGTGTGTGTGTGTGAGAGAGAGAGAGAGAGAGAGTGGTGTGTGTGTGTGTGAGAGAGAGTTGTATGTAAGATTTGACAAGGCAGTCTGCATCATATTTGTAAATGACCCCTTGATGTGTTAAATTAAAAAAATGACATCAGTCCAGACAGTACTGTCAATTTCCTTGTTTAGCATATCATAAAGGGGTTATGCCCCACCAATTTTTCACACATAGAAACGCCACTGCCTCTAGGTAGTATTATGAGGAAACACCCCATAAATTGTCATTGCTATGCAGACGATACTCAGCTATCCCTATCAATGAAGCCAGATGACACCAATCAGTTACGTAAATTGGAAGCCTGCCTCAAGGACATCAGGACCTGGATGACCAGAAACGTTTTGCTGTTATTGTGATTGGACCTAAGAATAGGTGGCAGTGTGAAAATGACGAAGGCCAAACACAAAAAGACGACGAAGGCCAGCGTAATTATTTTTGCGACACTACAGTTGCCAAGGAGGAGGCTAAGCTCTTTTTGTTGTGCTGTATTTCATTGCAAAAGAATCCATCAATGAGACAAGCGCTGGACGGCAAAATGATGTGACAAATACATAAACACCTGCACATGCACAGTATATACACACGCTTACACATATGCATACAGTTGTACATGCGCCTATACACGCACCTTAAGAAAGCCAAACAACATCAAGCAGAACAAAATTGGCAGATAGTATGAGAATAAAATAAAATAAGAAAAACAAGTGTGCCAGCAGCAGTAGTTAAATATCAAGCCTACATAAATGTCAGGGTCCCTTGATAAATGAGATGTAGTTCCCCCACTTGGCTCCAAATCTCTCAACCTGGTTAAGTAATTTAAAAGAGAGACCCTCATGAGGTGCCACAATGCCCAACTGTGAGAACCACAACCTGACTGGTGGTAATGTTGTCGTCTTCCATTCTGAGACTATAAGTTTCCTTCCCACTCTTTAGAATAACAGTAATAACTGCCTCCACCATGGACGGGGTGAGGGACCCAGTGTCAAAAACATCTGTGTAGTCGTCCAGAAGCAATGTCCAGAAGCGTTTCTTTTTTTGTGTGTGTGTTTATTATAGTGATTATACATACATACATACATACATACATACATACATACATACATACAGATGTTTTTTGTGGTTGGTGTATAACCTAAAAAAAGTTATACATCGTACATACTGAAATAAATCATAAATTGTAATCATCATAAAGCAAAAACTTTCATAATGTGAAATGAAGTTCGGGGCCCACACAATATCATCATAATGTACAGCTCCTGGCTCCAGGCCCACATCCACATAACATGATTCACTCCAGTACTTATCGTTATTTGGATGAGTTATCTTGTATCAATGTTGTATGTTTACAGGTTGAACATAAAAGGAAGAATACCGTACAAACAAGAAAGAAAAGAAAAGAAGAAGAAAAGAAATGTACCAATAAGCAAAACCAAAACTGTACAACGATAATAACTGACTAAGTGACAAGTGCTCCCCTTAGTGGTTGTTTATGATATTACATCCCATTTTGACTGCCTTATCCTTTTTTTTCCCTTTTTGTTGATACAGGATTTATTTGTTTTAAGTGCGGTTTTCCTTTTTATTTTTACAGGGACAGTGCATATTAATAAACGTTTCTGTAAATATGCCAGAGTTAGCCAAAAGGCTAATTTTCATCTGTTGTCCCTGGCCAGATTTTATAAAGGGCTCCCTAAAAAAAAAAACAATAAAATTCAAACATTGAAAACAGCCACAAATGGAACAACATGGAAGTAATTAAGTGGACAGACAAGCAGTCACAGGTGAAAATACATAAACCATACAGGACAAACAATATTTCTCCTATTTCTCGCATGTTTGTTGACCAATTGATTTTTTTCAATAAGTTTCCTCCATTTATCAATAGTTGGGCTTGTTTTTTGTAGCCAGTTGGTAGTGATTAGCTTGAGAGTGCTTACCCTTAATATTCTAAAAAGATAAAGATCTTCTTTACTAAAGTCTCCCATTGATGTTAAGCCCAACATGATGATGTATTTACCAGTTTTCATATCCATTTTCAACACGCTTTGTATTTCATTCAATATATTTTCCCAGTATATTTTTAATAGTGGACATGACCAGAAAATATGGGAATAGTTTGCTGTTTTCTCTCCACAATATCTCCAACATTTCGATGTTATAGATTTTTTATATTTGGACTGTTGGATTGGTGTTATGAAGTATCTGATTTGGAATTTTCATGCAAATTCTCTCCATATTTGGGAGGCAGTTGTTTTGTGTATCTATTTATTAATATTTTCCCATTCTTCTTGTGAAAGCTCAACTTCCATATCTTCTTCCCTCTTTATTTTTTCTTTGACCTCAACACATTCATTTGATTCGAACATTTTGTATAACATTGCAATTTGGTGTTTTAGGCTTATACTCTTGTAGTTCTTACCCCACCACTGTATAAAAGGGTATAGTTGTAGAATTTTGTTTGCATAACATTTTTCTCGATGTAGCTTTTGGTCTGCAGGTATCTAAAGAAGTGAGAATGTGGAAGCCCAAACTTTCTCCGTATCGACTCAAATGTCATCACCCCTCCCTGATCCAAAAATTGTGCAAATATTTAGGCCCTTTTGGTGCCACATTTTAAATGTGGGATCTGATTTATTAGGATGAAAGTCTGGATCTCCACTTATTTTTCTTAATAAGGATACATCATTACCCAGTTTCCATCCATTCCATCTCTCCATCCATGTGTTAGTTTGTTTTGATATTAAAGTTTTGTTTGCAAAAGTAATTAGTTTCCAATTGTCCTCATGTCGCGTTGTTTCCATTTTGCTAGGTATACATTATTTTGCCATTGTTGTATTATTAAAACTTGGGATGCATAATAATAGCTTTACAGATTGGGTATAGCCATTCTTCCTTTATGTTTAGCTAGTTTTAATGTTCTCTTTTTCTACCCCAAATAAATTGTAGTACCATTTCTTCCCATTTCTTAAATGTTGATGGTTCAATGTAAAGTGGCAGTGCTTTAAAAGGAAAGGAAATCTTAGAAGTTCATTCATTCTGAATGTATTACATTTGTCTGTCAGGGTCAGTGGAGTTAAGCTCCATCTATTAATGTCCTCCTTTATATCAATTTCCAAATAGTTATAATTTAGATTATAAAGCTCATTGGTATTTCGTGGAATCTGTACTCCTAGATATTTGATCTTGTCTTTATCCCATTGCCATTTATATTCCTGCTTTATTTCATCTGGAATTGATTTTCCAAAACATAGAGCTTAGCACTTTTGTTTGTTAAGTTTATATCCTGATACAAAGCTGTAGTGCTCTATAGTTCACATGGTTGCGGGAAGGCTACTCCTTACACTTTGTAAATATAGAATTACATCATCTGCATACATAGCAAGTTTATGTGTGACATCTGTAATTTCAACTCCTATTATTTTATCATTATTTCTGATAGCTGTCGCAAGTGATTCAATGCACAAAACAAAAATTAAGGGCGATAGACAGTCCCCTTGTTTTATTCCTCTCTGAAGTTCTATCGGCTCTGACAGAATGCCATTGTTGCATATTTTAATTGATTAGACAATATTTCCTAGCCTCACAAAGGACGCTTCAGAAATATGTAAAAGTCTAATACATTCCTTGTTGAAAGGGCACCACCTGGCTTTTCCAGGAATAACTATATTAATTATGACTAATTAATTAGTTACTTAATTAAATCAATCTCATATCATAAGTGTGAATTCTAGAGCAGTTTCTTATCAAGAGAGACACGGAACACAGTACTGAATTTTATGTTGTTTAATAAATGATGATAATGAAATAAAACAAAAAGAAATATATAAAAATAATATATTGTTATGGCAGGGAAATGCAATACTGATGTATTGTGAGCATGGAATGTTATACCTCGAACATTATATATATAACTTGACTCGTACGGTGAAATTATATGTTTAGTAACGAGATACAACGCAATATTGTTTGAAGTATTTTAGACGGCAAATTAATAAAGAATAAACTGGATTAAAGAATCTGGGATTTAATTTGGACTCGGATTACTTAAGAAGACACAACCAATATTTCTCTCAACACAAGCTCAGAGCAAATCTTACTTTTGAAGACTTTCCCAACCTCCTTCAGGGATCTTGCACAGGTACTCTTGTTCTCTTTGCTGGATCAATAAACCGTTTTCAGCAAGTCCATCAGCTACCGTAGTAAAACAGATAGGAGGTCGAGTCTGGAGCTCAAGGTGAGAATTCTGGATGGTGATTTGGCTTGCGTCATCTCAGCGTCCCGAGTGAATATAAACAAAAATAAATTCTTTTGAAAGTCTTTGAAAGTCCAATTTCCTTCTTAGATTAATCTCATGGCCATCTCAATTTTAATCCAGATCTGGAAAATGTCCAAACATGTGGCGAGCCGAAGAAAAGTTTGAAAAGGCCTTGCTTGTGCAAGAAAAGATGAAAATCCAAAGATGTACGCGTAAAAAGTTTAAATTAAAATTAATTCAGTAGGAATCGTTCCTACGGTAAAAATCTTTAAAATTAAAGTAAACTTTGCCTTGCAGGAAAAGTTAAAAATTAGATGAAGACAAGACGAGTTCGTCTTCCAGAAAAATTGCAGCAGGGGATCTAACTGCTGGGCCTGGCTAGACACGCTGGAACAGAGTCAGCCCCTTTAAGATCTTAACAGCTCACAAGCCAGCACAAAAGACCAGCAACACAAAAACCAAGCCTAAGCCACAAAAACCAAAGTATCACTTCTGTTAAGGGGTTTTATCAGGGCAAGAAAAGGGGGAGTTTCAGGCCCTCCTCCTGAATGTATAGGCGTTGTCTTAACTTAAAGAGTTTTAGATTCCTCACTCAGTTTAAGAATAAGACTAAACATATGTAAATCACCATACATTCAATTTGATATCAGTTGTTTTCAGATTCACATCAATGTAGGTTACATCATATATTTTAGGTTAATATATCAGGTTTAAAGGAGTGGTTACCATCGGTCGATACATTTCATGCTGAAGTTTGGAAAACTAATATTTATATAAGAAAACCTTTAACAAAGCAGATTAATCACATGTGAAGACTTAGTATCTTTAAAGAATTTCTTTGGTAACTAAGGAACACAACCTATAATTATGAGAGTACAACTACATCATTTCACAGCTTACACATCCCACAATGGTTTTTGTCTACTTGATGGCAGTGTTGTTCCACGTCCAATTCCTATCAAAATTTAACTACGTGTAATTCCTTTATTACACATCAGATTTTGATCTGAAAAGAATCATGATAACCGGTTCTAAATGACATTTTCAAATATCTATATGAAAAGATGCATCTGCATTTCTCTAATAGAGATTTCAACATTGGAGTTTTTCAAAGTCCTGGGCGGTGACTGTAGGTCCTTCTTAATCACTCCCAGATGGTCATCTTGACCTGATGAGAGGTCAGTCTAGTTTTATGGCTTCACGTCAGAGCATACAATCAGTTGGAGGGGAAAAGTTTAGTTTAGTTTTCTTTTAAACAGTTAGACAAACAACAGGCATGGTTTTAAATCTTAGACATGTACTCTTACTCGAACATACACATTTATCATATAGACAGATAATGGTTTAACTATTCTGTTTTCCGGGAAGTCCTGAAGACATCAACAGGTTTAAGTGGAACTCTCGAGCTCCTAACTGTCATAAAGAAAGATAGAGACAGTCAGTCTGCTGGACCAAAGCGTATCTGGTTGTTTTTTTGAAGATTGGTAGAGGTTGTCCAAAGTTCGGAATGTGGAGAGCTTTCAAAGCATAAATAACTTGATTTGGTCTTTGACTGAAAGTCGGAAAGATTGTTAATCGACATCCTGTTGTTATCAGTTTGTCCAAGTCCTTGGGAGCTCTCTGACATCTGTTTTTCCACTTAAAAGGTTGAGTTAATGCTTTTCAACATTAACTGGAAAATCCTGTTAATTATGGTATTCCTGAGGATGCAGAATATCACAACACCATTAACCTTCACCTGAGCTTTAGAGGTGCTGTACATTGTTTGTAGCCATGAAATAAAAGTCTCACTAAATCCAAAGTTTCTACATGTTTCAAAAATAAAAGGCCAGGCAACTCGATCAAACGCCTTTTTGGCATCAAGAGTAAGTATCAATGTTTGGAGATTATTTTTCTGAACAGAGTCCAGCACATTGAGGGTACGTACGGATGTTATCTGTCAGGTTTTGGTTATTGATAAATCCAGTTTGATCAAGTTCCACAATCAATGGTAGAATTTTGACTAATCTTTTTGCTAGTG
Organism: Symphodus melops; assembly: GCF_947650265.1. Classification (NCBI taxonomy): domain Eukaryota; kingdom Metazoa; phylum Chordata; class Actinopteri; order Labriformes; family Labridae; genus Symphodus; species Symphodus melops. The sequence continues at coordinate 7,562,319 of NC_136695.1, forward strand.
AAGGATAAAAGTTGCTATTTAATCCTTTTCCTAAATGTTGTTAATAGAAATTTGACTCCTCTAAATAATTACCTCAAATCTCTCCGCGCATTCTTTTGATGGGATGAGAGGAATGACTGAAGACGTCTCTTTCAGGTTAACAGAGTTTATTAACCCAATGAATCAAGAATACAAGTTACAGAGTCTCTGGGTTCAACACTACATGTCCCTGACAACAGACAGATACCTGGTCAGTTCGTGAAGTCTGAGCCTCGACTATCTTTCCCTGAACCCTTTTATACACTAGACAGAGAATATCTAATCAAATAATGCATTCGAGAATGTGCGGTTTCCTTCCTCCAATTGGGTCAGCTTTCCAAATTATGCGTCTCTTGATGTTTGGTTCCGCTTCTTTCATTGGTGCATCATACTCCCGAATCCTTTGTCCAATCTGTAGGGGAAGACACTTCCTACCTGGCCTGTTTCTTATCATAACCTGACATCTAGTCTAGTAACCAATTCTTTTTAAGGAGAAGACAATTTAGGTGATTAAGAATCAAGGCTCACTCAACCTATATAAAAGTAGGTGAGCGATTAACTGTTCAGGGCTTTAAACTAAACCTATGTTTGAGTTAGTGAGTGATTCACTTTGAAAGGCCACACCAAACACATGCTCTCACTCACTCTTGCAAGCCCTCTTCACACAAAACACCTTTATATGCTGAAAAGTCAGACAATTTTATTAACACACACAAACCTAGAATAAAAAATGATGATGTAAATGTAAGCAGAAATCAATCATACTGTAAATATCAAACCTTTCCTTTAGACTGGGTGATGAAACCTTATCAGATTTATTCAACAACACTTTATTGCAGTGAACACGTTGAATATAAGCAGAAAGAGGCCTATTATTCTATCACTAGTATGCTAGTTAATATTTTTTGGTCCACATTCACTAAGGTAATTGGTCTGTATCCTCCACATTGTGATGGGTCCTTACCCTCCTTATGTCTGATCATAATTGAGTTGATCCAGGACTTTGGCCAGACTTTTTGGTCTAGTGCATAATTAAAGGATCTCGATAGAATACGTATGATCAATGTCTTGAATTTTCTGTAAAATTCACCAGTAAACCTGTCACTTCCTGGGCTTTTATCAATGAGGCGTTTCTGCCTCAGCGTGCAAAATACTGGGAGGAGAAAATGCAAAGAAGTTAAGTTAGTACACACAATGTGATTTACCAAGCCAGGCAAAAATTGCAGTGATTGTGACGGTGTCTGAATTTAACACCTTTGAAAAGAACGTGCTAATCCAAGAGCTCCAGTGTTACGTACTGCAGGCTGCAGTTAGAGGAGACATAGGCCCAATAAAAGACAGATGACAGAAAAATAAAGGGTATGCATTTATTTTTTATCTTGCTTCAATAATAGTTTAAAAGAAACGCCATGATTAAACTAATAACTGAACATTCACAGTGTCTGCATTCTAAATAATTTCAACATTGACACTATATAACCATTTAACAAATTACTGTAATGTTAGGCCAATGTGCCTCTTCCGTATATCCTTATATGGGCCTCTTCCTTTTGCTTTAAAGTTGCAGCATAGACTCTCTATTGTCTTCTCCAGGTGCAGCACCTCAAGGACACTTTCTTTATCAGAAACTAACACACAAACATCACCTCATCTCCGCTAAAACTTCTGCTGACACAGCACCCGAACATTTTAGAGGAGACAACTTACTACTGTATATAATCCTGTGATTTCTTACATTCCTTGTCTACTCTCTGGTTTTGGTAGCTGACAGTCAGCAAGGTAGACCCTCAGCTGAGACAACGCCCTCGGTATCTGCATTGTATTTCCTCGCTTTATTAAACTTGCTGGTTTGTTCAATTTGAACCTGAGTCTCTTCTCTCCCTTCTCTAAGAAAACCAACACGCACAAGGTAACTCAAAAACCCCTGAACAACACTGTTGTCCTATTTCCCTCTTCTCGCCAACATTACATTTTAAACTGGGCATTGAATTTTCTCGAGTTGCGTGTCTCTGGTGCGCTCCGGAGCGCTTGTCCAGTGTGCTTGTCTCTTCACTCTACACCCCGCTACCCTGCTGCTGCGCTGTGGGACGCTTGAATGAGGGGGTTCAACATGCTTGTACCCCCAACTTCAGTACCTGTTGCCATGGCATTTATGTCCGATCAGACAGCGCGGACCAGCTTCTGGTGCGCAAAGATGGCACGAGTGGCACACAAACTGAGCACCAGTGCCACAGAGGACTCACAAATGTATGACAATTCATTCAAAAGAGAGAGGGAAGAAAAGAGAGGCCATGTTTAATACCGAGGTTTTCTTATAAGCCACATTTTCCTTTTGTTATATTCATATTTATCTGCTATTATTTGAAAATTACTGGACGTTCATTTGCCTCTTACTAATACCTATTTTACGCTTGCAGTCGTCCAGCTTTCCGTCCAAACTCTCTGTGACGTAAACCAGTAGAACACGCAAAAGCCTGACAGAAATACTACCGCCTTCACAAGGTTTGCACCTGACGTCATTCACGCAAATGTTCTTCGTAAATCACCCACAAAACGCCCACAAGCCAAACGTGCAAACTTTTGCAGTACTCTTTAGTTGAGAGTCATTGGGAGCCAGATGGGAGCCGATTAGTTTTTTCTTTTCTTTTTTCTGTTAAAGCCGGATATCATTGGTGAAGATGTGCGGTTGCGTCTGTGTCCTCACTCAGCAGGGGGAGGGGAGGGGTTATACACACAGCAGACGAACAGGAGAGAGAGACAGAGGTTGACACCTCTGTTATGTCCTCCTCGTAATTGTCTTTAAGTTTCGTTTCATTAAAACCAAAAGTAAACACGGTCGCGAGTCTCGCTTAAATGAATCGGAGCAACGATGTAACATAGTTTTAAGAGGCAGCGTCAATCAAGTTATCGTTTGTTGCAGCAAGAGAGGCAGGGGATGATCAGGCAAAGAGAGGAGAACTTTTTATTTTGAACTGGATTTTTTAGAAAGAGGATTTGGTGTAATGTTCCTTCATTTTGAGACATTGTCACCATTTAGTGTCCATGTGTTTGGTGACCAAAACTGTAATAAGCTCAGAGAATGAGAAACAGTGAACGAGACTATAGATGCAACAGACAATAAAGATGTAAATGTAGCCTGGGCTGAAAAATGAAAGGACATGAATCAGAATATTTGAAGTTCATGTTCAAGGCTGAACAGCATTTTATAATATTATTTGGATGTTTGGATGGATAAGTAAAACTGTGACTAAACATGGCATTACAATTGTAATAATCATGACTCAGTATACTGAGGCTTTTCATTTTAAAAATTTAACAGAGGATGAGAAAGGAGGAGAGGAGAGAGAAAGAGCAGGAGAAGGAACCAGTGAGGTGAATGTGGAGTCAGGTCCAGGAAGCCCATCATCAGCCCAGGACCCAGTTACATCCAAAGACCAGAGTCTCTCTATATCACTCAGTCAATCACCATATCCTATACCTATAACGGGTATGGAGTGAACCCAATTGCAGCACAAATGAACCAGTGTTTGCGTTTTAAAACAGTCTTTATTTATCAGGTTCATGTAGGTAGACAACAGATCAGAAGAAGTGAGCTGGAGAGGCAAAGCTGATCTGTTGACGCTTTCTGGTAGAGCAGGAACAGTCCAAATGCCAACCAGTCACAGGTAGACAAGGAACAGGGAACAGGCAGGCAATACTCGTGGTCATAAACAGAAGGCTAGTAGGTTTACCGGGGCTGAGACAAGAGACGATGGTCGGAGGCAGGTCGGGTCGATAACAGGTAGGCAATCCGGGAATAAGTGCTGGAGAGTTAGGCATGGGAGCGAAGACAATCTGGCAAAGAGTGAGTGAAGTGAAGCTGCATATATACTGGCTTGATTGGAGATGACAAGCAGATGAGAGCAGTTTGATTGTTGAGGTGTGTGGCTGAGCAGCAGGTGAGAGCTGTTAGACTGATGAGGTGTGTGACTGAGCAGCAGAGCGGGGGAGGAGCAGAGCAGACTGTGACAATACCAAACACCTAATATACAGTTAGAGATCACCTTAGTTGTTATTTATTGTGAGGCAGCAACACCACACATGCAAATACTTCAGTTATAGTTTTATATATTTTATGATTGCAGCAACACACTCATACAAAGACACACTAAACAGTTTTGCCTAAAATAAATGTTTTTCGAATGTTGACCTCGATATTTCAAAAATCCTGGCCAGGGCCAAATCTGCAGAGTGTATAAATAAAAGTGTGATTATATCATAAACATTTGATATAATGCATATTTTTACAAAAAATCTGAAGAGCCCCTTGGGAGCTGAAAGAGTTTCCCATCACTAGTTTCCTGCATAAAGCCCACATCGCAGTGCGTTGACTTAAAATAGATTTTAAGAGAAAATAAGATTACTAGGAGAGCGGTGCTTAATAACTCTCCAGAGCCCATCCTGAGGTTATGATTGGTAGTCCTACATAAGCACAGAGTGCCATTGAAAAAGACCAAAACCAAAACAGACAATATTTATAAAGATTCAGCTGCATCCTTAAATTAAATGACAGGTGGGCATATCTGACCTGGAGTGCGGCATCTCTCTGAGCGGAGTATTAATCATGCCCCACGCACGGCCCAGATCAAAATTCAGATGGAATAACCCACTTGTATTTCTACTCTGTGAAATATAAAACCAGAAAGAAACCCGCACACAACATGATGGAGATGGCCTATTAAATAAAAGTGTCTGTAACCCTATACATGTTGTGTAAATGACAAACAGATGGGTCCATCTGTGAATAGTAAGTTATACATACATAAGCCTTGGGTGAGTGGGGGGGTTAAAAATGAAACGACACCGGAATCCTCACAAGATTCGGGGAAGCCCACGAAGATAAGGTTGTTGCGGCGGCTCCGGAAGTCAAGATCATCCAACCGCTGGCGGAGCAGCTCCAGCTCACTCCAGGGAACAGGCAGGTCAGTTTTTAGCACCTTGTCACTGCTTTCCAGAAACTCCAGGCGACTCTCTACTTCGGACAGGCATAGGGCAATAGAGTTAAGTTTGGACTCCATTGACAAAGTGGCTCGGTGGATTTCATCCAGCTTGTTGTTTTGACCACCTGAAATTTCACCCGAGAGAATATTGTATATTTTGGCGATGTCTGTGGCCACTGTGCCTGTTTCACTGTCTTTAGCTGTAGCCGGGGTTGGTTTAGGGCAGCCAGTACGCCCGAAGGTGGTATCACTAGCTGTGTCAGCCGCCGTTAGTGTGTCAGCCGCTGCTAGCACAGTCAGGAGCGGTGTCGTTAGCCAGAGCCGATGATGCTGCTAGCCCGTTCGGAGGCAGACGCGGCGGTAGTCCTTGCCGTCTAACTTTTCCCTGTGGTATTTTGTCAGAATCAAGTCCATTGTAGACTCTGAGTAAATCAACTTTATGCCGCTCAAACACTGTTTATGTACAAAATTTTATGCCACGACGGTCAGAGCCGATCTCTAGGCAGCCATTCTCAGTCCCTGCGTCATGTGATTTGCCAAAAACCCTTTATGAAGCCAGCATCTCTCTTATTTTAACAAAAGGGCAGAGATTAAACAGATCCTGCTAGTTTCAGACCAATTGCACTTCAAAAAACTTTTTATTACTGCTTGTCACTATCTTTATATTCAAGATACTAACCTCTCCTTTTTCTGGGAGCTCCTGAGCTCTCTTAGGTTCCTTGGAACTGTTGATGAGGATGGCCTGCCCAAACAACCACCCACCCGCCCATCCTATCCTATCCTTCTTTCTGCATCTTATCCCATCTCCCCCATCCCATTTTCAAGCCAAGTGCAGTTTAGCAGATTGCTGTTCCGTCATGAGCCCGGGTCTGCTGAAGATTTCTGCCTGTTAAAGGGAAGTCTTTTTCTTGCCACGCTATGATGGGCTCTTGTAATATAGCCATAAGTAAGGTCCTCAATTGCCACTAGATTGAACAAGCATTTGACATCATCATTCACCCTGACCAGACAGGGTTTATTCCCAGTAGACTCTCTTTTTCCAAAGTCAAGCGACTGCTTAATACTATTTACTCTGATTACAGTGATACCAATGGAACTATTTTCTCTTTTGATGCACATAAAGCCTTCAACCAGGTCGAGTGGCCTTACATGTTTGACAAAGAGGGAGTTTATGCCTCGCTACAGTACCTATTCACCAGGTTTCTTACAAAGTGTTCCATTCAAAGTAGTGGATGGCCATTTCACCTATCTTGGTTTGACTATACCAAAGGATCCAAAACTAATATTCAAATTCAATTTTGCAGAATTCATCAGGATTAAAACAGAATATTGAACGCTGGAAAATTCCCAGATTTCGGTACATATGTCAAAATCTCCCCATTTACCTCACAGTAGCTTTTTTTAAGACTTGTATTTATTTATCCTTTCTTATGTTTGGAATGGTAAAAATGCCAGAATTTAAGCTACACTTGCAAAAACCTAAAGCAGTGAGGGGGTTAAGCCTGCCAGCATTTAAACATTACTGGGTGGCAAATGTCAGGGTGCTGATGTTTTTTGGCAGCAGAGAGCCCCAGATGTTGTGCAAAAATTACACCTTTAATTCTCACATCTTTTTAATGACTGGTGTGGACCTGCTTCGTGCTGCAGAGCTTCTGAAATCTGGGTTGCGGTTTTGAGATTGCCACTCTGATTTCATTTTCAATGTCCAGCTTTGTGGACTCACATAGGTAGGATTTGACAAAAGGAAGAAGTATGGCCACAGCTCTGTTACATACAAGTGGGTAATCTTTCTCCACTCCAATCCAAAATGCAGCCAGTGTCTTTGACTGAAACTGCAGTCTCAATGTTGAATCAGAGGTGACATCAATGAACTGTTCTTCCTCTGATGAGCTGAAGTTGGCAGGTGGTGTTGCACTGAAGGGGTCACGGATCCAGTCATATTCTTTGGAATCCTGGATCAGGAAGTATCTCTGGAAATGATTTTGAAGGGCAGAGATGTGTGCTTCCATGCATGGGGCCACCGTGTTCTGCAGGTTATTTTCTTCAATGAATGATTTCAGGTTTTCAAATAAGTCCACATTTCCACCTTTCACTCGCTGGAGCCACATCCCAAGTTTTCTGATGAATGATGGGATTTTATCTGCCAGATGTGGGAGGTGTGTATTTTTGCAGTGCGTCTTGCACATTGGGGTAGATGTGCCTGATGAGTGCTTGCAGCCATCCCCGTTTCCCAGCCATAGCCTGTGCTCCATCCGCGCAGATTCCCACACAGTCTTCCCATTGCAGATTGGCCTCTTTCAAGTAAGATTCAATGATTTTAAACAGTTCTTCTGCTGTGGCTCTGCCAGTAATTTGTTTGCAGAAAAGCAATTTCTCCCTCATATCATCACCCATTTATCTGACATAAGTTATCAATAAACAGTCTTTGTTACTGTCCGTGGCTTCATCCATCTACAGAGAAAAGCAACTGCCTCGCACCTTATTACACAGCAAAAATTGGAGAGTACTTTTTCCAGAGTAAAAAATATTTTCCTCAAAAAGAGTAATTTCTAATCAGTCAGGAGTGAAATCACTACGCTGGACGCTAGAGTGGGAGTAAATATTCAGAGGAATTTCTCCTGGAGTAAAATGCATAACCACACCCACTCAGGATCCTTAAGTTTAGTTTCTGACGCCATTACTATTTTTCGCACATAGGAAGAGCGCCACTCAGCAGAGGAGCAACTGTAGGAAGTTTGTTACTTCAAATGATGTAAAATATCAGGTAAGTTTATTTATTTTTGTATTATTTCTTGTCTGCAAGGTAAACTGCTAAGTATCATTACATCTTTCAAGTGTTAAAGTGTAGCTAGGTTTAGTGCAGAAGCTAACGTTAGCATCCGGCTTTTGAACGTTGTCCTGCCACTTTTGGGGAGTATCAACGCCAGGTGTTTTTTTTTTTTTGGCAGTTGATATTTTCTTAGTCCGTTTGTGTTTCCTTTAAGTATCAGGGCCCCAGACTGCAAGCAAAAATGCGACCGTTTTTGAGTGTGCAAGTTCAATTTCAACTTGTTGCATTGATGCCGTTGAACAACGATATTTTAGCTACTTGTTTTCGCTTTAACCAGCACATGCAGCTACTGTGTGAGCTATAGTGGTGGAATGTTTTATTTCTTCCGTGGCTCTGTCAGTCTGTTCCTGCCTGATGTGTATTCCTCAGCAGTGAGTCAGAAGGCAGAGCACAGGTGCATCAGGAGCATACCGAGCTGGTGAGCTAGCGCTAGCCAATTACATGGCTAACGGTCGGCTGCGGTCTTCGCATTTTAAAATGTGCTCCGCTCATAAAAGGCATAGGGCAAGTAGGTGCACTATTTTCTCCGCTTATAGAAAACGGCGCATGTGGATGAAATCACTCTGTTTTATCTTGGGCAAATCTGATTTTAGAACACTTTATTTGACTCTTTTCAAAGTAATGTGTGGTCGCACACCAGTCTGAGCAGTCCGCAGCATCTACCGCAGCCTGTAGTGTGAGGCGTTTAGGGAACGCCGGTAAATGCGGCGTCCATCGATAAGCAGATGTTCAGCTCGTGAGGCGTTGTGCCCGTGAGCATGTAAGAAGTGCGACTGACTGACAATGCTGCTGGTACCAGTGCTAGAGTGAAAAAAGGGAGCCTTGTTTATGCAAACCTCCTTTTGTTAGTTGTACTGGAGCGCCCTCGTGTGTTAGAAGATCATTTTAGCAGCGGGAAACCGCCAGCTCGTTCTCTTTGCTCGCTGACATTCACAGAGGTGGTATGTATGCTCCACAATTTACACCAGTTTTACCATTATAATTTGAATTCAACCAAACCTAAACTGTGCAATTAACGACATTTGAAGCTATACCACTTTTGAGATTGTATAGAAATTGTCATTGTGCCGTATTTTAGTTAGTTAGCGAAGTCTATTAGCTTGTGTAGCCGTTAGCTGCTAGACCTCGTGTGGTGCTAACATGGCGCGGCTAATGTATGTTGGCACATGTCGTTTCGTGGTGTTGATTCTCTGTTCTATAGGAAAATGAGCTCTTGGGTGTAAAATCCACCACATTCCGCGTTTTATTAACAGCAATGCAGCGTGGCGGAATAAATGCTGTGGACTTGATCACTTGTGGACATAGATTTAGGTAGCCTACCGCGAAACCGCTTTTTGCACGGCCTATTTAAAAAAAACACGGCCTTGAAATTATTGCACGGCTTGACCTAGGCCGTGCAAATATCTACATTTAATAGACGTGCTTACTACACGGGTGCGCTAAATATCTGATTAGGCTACATTCTAATTCTGGCAAAGAATATGTTTGCCGAATACCGGTACTGAAAAGCTTAAACCTGATCCTGTTTGCGTTTCTACAGCCACCTGTGCCCTATTTGGTAGACGGCGTTAGGAGGACGATTGCTGCTATGTAAATAGCGTCATATGATAGCAGCTAACCACTAACAGCTAACCGCTAACTAATGAATTCAACAAAGGAGAAAAACGCAACATAAACAAAACCAACGCTGGAAGACATCCAGCAGTTCATCTTCTCTGTCACTGACATGTGACTCTTTATTACAAGAACTCAATCAAGCTTTGTTTCAGAGAAGGCTGTGATCGGCGAGGAGAAATACACACGTAAACAATCAGCTGTGTGTTACAGTCAATGGTTTAAACACGGCGGAGTTTTGTTTACCGACGTAACACGGGAAGTGACGATTTTTTCAACCAATCAACGGACTGCAGGGTTTAGCTCCACCTTTTCGGGTCAGCGCCACATTCGAAAATGCTGACAGATGATTGACTTATCAAGGTCTAGGGATCTATTATTACTGGATGACACATGTAATATTATGAATTTATGTGTTTGTTTGTTTTTTAAAGAAAGTGCAGAGAGAAGCAGTGTGGCCCACTGCTACTGTACAAAGGGGTTAGACAACATGAACCAAGTGAGTTGCAGTCAAATGACAAAGGGGTGTGTCAGGGCAGGGGCTGTACAGTAAATCAACATTATCAAGCTTGGGAAAACTAAAATGTGTAACAATGCATCTCATTGAACAGAATGCACCATTTAGAGACTTATTCAAAACCAGTGTGTTAGGGAGCACATAACCTCCGCTCCGGCGTGCCGCACCGCCGTGAGTGACACTGAAAAAAATTTGCACCCCCTGTATTTTTTTTTTGCACCCCCTGTTTTCCCATTTCTGCCTAAATCACTGCTTGTGGACTTGGTAGTTTGCTTGGTTAGTGCACATGTTTTACTCTGAATGGAGGATGGTGGGGAAGGGCGGCAGTTTTGAGATACAGTTAGATTTGTGTGTGTAGAGGGTCAGGCATAACATTACAAAGTGACATTATTTAGTTATTGAATGATTTAAAAAAATACTGTAATAAAATATATAATATTTGCAATAACGTGAACTGTTTTCAAGGATTTTCAAGGATGCCGGCTGTGCGAGTGAAGTACAGAGATCAGCAGAAGTACATTTGTTATGAGGGCCAACTTTTGTTCACATCCTTTTTGGACTGTGTTGAGTAAAATATGTTGCATGTCTACTTTACTTTTTTAGGCACTCTTCTTTAATTGACACATTAATTCCTACAACAACCTTGCATATACATATGATATTGCTGTTGAAGTCAAGATGAACATAATTTTTGGTTTTGTTCTGGGTTTTCTTTAGAAATGCATGAAAGATTAAACAGTAAGTTTGTACAGTTTTATTTTGTCTTTGCAGTTACCAAGAAATTTGACATCCCAACCTTGGACATAAAAGTTTATGATGAATCGAACACTGAAGTTGATGAGGAGGTGTTCGAGTTTCTTCTAAAGAAACCAGACCTTGGTGTTCTGAAGATTTGTTCATCCCAAAGCCCAAATCCTGATGGTAAGTTGCTGGGAGATACTAACTTGATGTTAAATGCATGTTAATTTTTGCCATTCCATTTGTGAATTACAAAAATGTCACTAGTACTAAAGTATGGTTCTAATTGTGTAATGGTTACAGTGTTAATCACACCAATTAAATGTTAACATGACTGATAGATTGGTTGAGCTCTTCAGCAAGCACCTCCTTTGCAAGCGCCAGTGGAGACAATGAAGCAGACTCTGATGACACCACAATATTGCAGCATAGTCCCTCTACAACAGTGGTTCCCAACCTTTTCCAACTCAGGGCCCACTTTTAAGTCTCAAAAATCTTCGCGGCCCACCTCCAACCCCATAAATACAAAGGCATTATAATGCGTTCTCAGAGCACTTTATTTTATTGAAGATTGAACATAAAGGACTGAAATCAATACAGGAGAAACATATTGGAAGCTCCACAGTCACTAACACAGCATCTGTAACATCACCTCAACATAACCTTCAGTATTAGACGCACGCATACACACGTACATCAATCAGCACCACATATATTACTGACATATGAATGACAAGCAAAGGTCTGTCTGTAACAGGCTAATAAACAATTGATTCATAAATAACGGAATCCTTTAACAATGTAGAAATGCATTGCATTCTCATAACAAATTGCAACAAAACAAAATTAAAACTTTTATAAAGCTACAGTGGATCAGTCCAACAACAGGCCATCAAGATGCTGACTCACCTAATGAGACGGCTGGTGTTGCATGGCGGCAACCAGATGCTTGATGTCTGGGACAATGGATGAAAGTTTCAGTCGAAGATCTGGCTCAACATTCAGTTTGTTTCTGTACTTAGTTTTTAATGCCACGAGTGCAGAAAATCCAGTCTCACAGAGGTACGTGGTCGGGAAAGGCATCAGGAATCTCACAGCTCTGTTGGCCAGATCAGGATACTCTGAAGCAACGTGAAGCCAAAAGTTTGTAAGGTGCTTCTGCGAGAAAACCAGCTTCAGCGCAGTGTCACATGAAAGATCCAGGAGACTGTCTTGCTCTTTTGAATTCAGAGCGGCGAGGACCTCGTCACTGTGGCTGGCGAATGGGTTTTCTATCCAGCTACATTGCACGTCTGGGATGGGGAAGTAAACGCGCAGCTGGGTCCCCAAACCTTGCAGGTGCTCTCTGACAGCGTTGCTCACAATGATGGGAAGCTGACTCTGTTCCTTTGTCAAAAAATCGGCCAGATTTTCAAACGAGTCATAGTTTGACTTGTCGACACGCTTAGCCCACAGCGCTAATTTATTTATGGTCGCTTTCACTTTCATCTGGACATTGAACGTGTTCACTGCTGTCCCTTGAAGAGCGAGGTTAAGTCCATTTAAGTGGCTGAAAATATCAGCCAGGTAACCCAACTTAGCCAACCACTCAAAATCACTGAAGCGGTGTGCGAGTTCAAACTTTGTGTCGAGAAAAAACACATGCACTTCATCTCGTAACTCAAACAGTCGCGTCAGTACCTTGCCCCGGGACAGCCACCGCACTTCAGTGTGTAACAGCAGCTGGTGATGATCACTGCCCATCTCTCCACATAGCACCGCAAATAACCGACTTTGCAGTGGACGGCTCTTGATGAAGTTGACAGCTTTGATCGCCTCATCTAAAACATTCTGCAGATCCGGGGGCATTTTCTTTGTAGCCAGTGCTTCACGGTGTATGCTGCAGTGGACAGATACTGCTTGCGGAGCCACCTCTTTCACACGCCGGACAACTCCACGGTGCTGCCCCAGCATCGCACGGGCCCCGTCAGTGCTCACTCCCACACATTTGGACCAGTCAATCCCGTTGGAAACAATAAAAGTGTTCAAAATGTCAAATATTGCCTCAGCAGTTGAACGGGTGGGCAGAGGTTTACAAAATAAAAACTCCTCTTTTATCCCGCCACTTTTTTCGTACCGTACATAGGCAAGCAGGTTTGAAAGACTTGCGATGTCGGTCGATTCATCCAGTTGGAGTGCATAAAAGCGGCTCTCTTTTATGCTTCGGATCAGCTGTTTCGACACGTTATCTGCCATGTCATCAATCCTTCGTTTGACTGTATTATCCGACAATGAGACGAGGTTGATAGATTGCACTGCCTTCTCACCCAACATCACCTCAACGATCTGTTTTGCTGCGGGAAGAATTACATCTTCGCCAATGGAGTGTGGTTTTCCAGCCTTGGCTATGAGTTGGGAAACCCGAAAGGACGCTTCCACAGCCTTCGTGTTGTGGCTGCCCATACACTCGATAACGCTCTTTTTACTTTGATATTCCCTGAGCTTGTTCTCAAAAAAATCCAGTGGCTTGCTCACATACTGTCCATGTTTTGTCTCAAGATGACGGCGCAGTTTACATGGCTTCAAGGCTTCATTTGACAAAGTCTCCAAGCACACAATACACAGCGGCAACGGTTCAGCTTCTGTGCCCGTCCAAAAAAATCCCAGCGCTAAGTACTCGGTACTGTACTTTCTCCAACCGCTTCTCTTTTTTTTGACAGCAGGGAGATCAGCCGTCGATTCACCATCAGTTTTGTGTCTATTTTTCCTTTTAATTATTCCTGTTGCTAGCCAGCTATCCATTGTTTGTAAACTCCAGTGTTTTTCTATCGTCGTCAAACGTACGCAAGTTAAGTACAATGCGGTCCCGCTGCAAAGTGGTCCGGCCGATAACAACAAAAGTTCCTATCTCTCATTTCCTTGTCACATGTATAATACTTGAAGAAAAAACAATATAATGAAAAAATATTTGAAATTCTTTAATATCCTTTTAAACTTAACAAGTTTTAACATTTAAAACATTTTTATTTTTGATTTCGCGGCCCACTTGCAATACCTTCGCGGCCCACAGGTTGGGAATCACTGCTCTACAAGAAAGAGAGTTGAAGATACTCGTCTTTCCCTAGTAAGCTCTACAAATGGCTTTACATCCTTTATGAAATTTTAACAAGTGCCTAAATGGAAGATGTATTGATAAATAAGGGTGTGTGAAACTCTCTAGATCAGGGATGGGCAACTCCGGTCCTCGAGGGCCACTATCCTGCATGTTTTAGATGCTTCCCTCTTCCAACACCTGATTCAAATGGATCAGCTCATCATCAAGCTCTGCAGAAGCCTGATAACGATCCTGATCATTTGAATCAGGTGTGGTGGAAGAGAGGGAGACATCTAAAACATGCAGGATAGTGCCCCTCGAGGACCGGAGTTGCCCATCCCTGATCTAGATGACGCACTACTGTGTCCTCAGTAGCAAAACCGTAATGTGACCCTGGCTTTTGTTATCCATTTTTAAACTGCTTTCAAATGTTTTGAGGTGTTATTTATTTTATTATTCCCACTTAGATGATTGAAGATATCTTGAAGAAGGCACCTGGAGGAGATATGGTCCTGACTGAGTATGGTCGGACAAAAACCCTAACTGATAGACGGCGACGTGATATGATCAAGATATTAGTTGCACATATGACAAGTGAACATGGGTATGTTGTATAATTATTTTGTACCTATACTAATGAAAAAATTGCTTGACTTTAAATATGATACATTAGAGTGTCTGTGTGTTTGGTAGGACAAGTCCCTCAAGGCGTGTCAAAGAGAATTATGCAAAGGGAATCACTAGCTTGTTCCCATACCTGGCTGACCCGAGGGGAAAGTTTGGCTATGTAAGTCTAACTTGTGTACTCATCACTTTTCAAAGGCCTTGTAAATACAGAAAAAGTATTGTTGTTGGGTGATGTTAAAAAATATGTTTTTTTATTTATTTTGTTAGCTGAACTAATATCTGTTAATATTTTTGTATGTCCTTTTTTTTTTTTTTTTTTTTACTGAATTAAACCCTTTAGGAACATTACCACAATGCAGAAGATGGCAGTGGGTATCTAGCATGGAGACTGAAGTTTGTTCAAAAGGAGGCATTGGAGGGAAAAAAGAGGACCTTCCAACAGCCACCAATAGGTATGTGATATTGTTTGTAGGTGGACTTCAGTTCTTCATGACCTGCTTCTTGCAATAAAACTGCACATATGAAAATCTTTGCAGTTTTAAGTTTCTTAGCCTTGTTTCCTAAATCTTACACAAAATCAGATCCCTGTATAAAGCAGGCAAACCTGCTCATCAGTAAAAGTTCCATCACTGTTACAGGTGGCCCAAAAGCTGATAGACCCTCCTTCAGAGAGGAAAACTCGCTAAGCACAGAAAGCCTTTGATGTGAGGCCATTGCATTGATGAAGCATACAGCTGATGAAACAGTTGCCAAAGACAAGATGAAACAGACCTTCAGCTATCGCCAGAAGATGATTCATGACCCAGTGAAGTCCTCTGAGATCTTCTCGATATTTCCAAGATTCCTGGACATACCAGGAATGGTATGTTGATTTTTCATCTGCCATGTTTTTTTTAACTGTAAAAATCTATTTTTGTCTTTACAATAGTCTGGTTGAAGCTCACGATATGCGTCATGACTACAGTGCCTAAATGTTTTCTGTTCTGTCTTGACTTACTGTCTTGTTTAAAGATTGAACAGGATTTCAATCTGATGTTTGGTGATGCAGTCTCTGCAAAGTTTCTGGAGAAGTGGCCTACTGTCAACAAGCAGAAAGTCCTTGAACAGAGTCATGGCCTCACACAGACGGGAGAGCTTCAAGACCTGGTTCAGAATGCTGAATCTACAACCGAAGTGGAGAATGGTATGCTGGAGGGATATAATTAATATACTATGTGCTTCTGAAACTTAGTGGTCCATTTAGAGGTACAACACCACCTTGATGATCACTGTGCTACTGTAAAGGAGATTTTTTATATATTTTTTTAATTCAAATAACTGTACAATGACTGTCGGCTTTTTTTATTTGTACTTTAAGGTTGGGACAGTGACATGTCGTCCCTTCTGATCCTTATCCACCTTCTGCCACCATCACCTCATGGCCGCAAGAGACCAGCAAAGATCTCGGCTAGACAAGCCAGTGACCAGCTTGTGAAGTTCATCAAGGTAAGATTAGCTTCCAGTTAAATGAGGATTTCTATTTTTAAAATAAAGGTTAAATCATATAGAGATGATTTCATTTGTAAAAGACCACAGGCAAATGCTAATTCCTTGATAAAGCACTTGAAGTTGATTCATGGTGTTATGATTTGGGTTTCTGTTAGTGTGTGCACTTTTGTTGTTTGCTTTCCCTGTTTGTCTTCTCCTCCTGTGTGCTCCCCTTCCCCTTGATTACAATTTGTTTCAGCTGCACAACCAGGTGTCACTCATTCCACGTCTCGTCAACTCCTCCTCTTAAGCCGGCTCTCCACATGCAGCCGGCGCCAGATTATTGTCAACCCTCCGTGGTATCAAACCTCTAAATCAGGCTTCCTTGTATTTTGATATTCCTCGTGATTTGCTTGTACTTACCCTCTTCGTGTTCTCTCCTCGTCAGCTCCCAGTCCAGACCTACCTGCCCCTTCGTGTCCTGTCGTCTCATCGTGTTCACTTGGATTTCACCTCACGCGTGCTGGATTAGGGTTTTTTGAGAGTCACTTGGATTATTGTCTACACTACGCACCTGAGCTTGGACTCTTGCTCATTATTGTCACCAGTGCCACTTTCCCTATTTATAATAAATTGTTGTTGTTACCTGATCCTTGGTCTCGCGCTTGGGTTCTATTCTGGTTCCGTAACACATGGGCTTTGTTCAGGAAAGACTTACAGTTGTGTGCAAAAGTCAGGGCACCCCTTTAAAAACAGCATATTTTATATATTTCAAAATTTATATTCATATTTAATGTCTCTCTGGTATGTGGGAAAAAAAGACAATATTGTCAGGAAACATTAATGCATAGTTACTTTTTATTTTATAAATTGAACAAAATTACAAAAATTAAAAACATAATTTTGGCATGTGCAAAAGTCGGGGCACTCTACAGCATCAGTACCTTCAGTACTTAGTAACACCCCCTCTGGCAGATATCACAGCTTGTAAACGCTTTTTATAGCCAACAACAAGTCTCTGGATTCTATTATTTGGGATTTTCCCCCATTCTTCCTTGCAAAAGGCTTCCAGTTCTGCAATATTCTTAGGACGTCTTGCATGCACAGCTCTTTTAAGATCTACCCACAGATTTTCGATGATGTTTAAGTCGGGAGACTGTGAAGGCCATTCCAAAACCTTCAGCTTGCGTTTCTTGAGGTAGTCCATGGTGGATTTGGAGGTATGTTTAGGATCATTATCCTGTTGTAGAAGCCATCCTCTTTTCAGCTTTAGCTTTTTTACAGATGCTGTGATATTTGCCTCCAGAATTTGCTGGTATTTAATTGAATCCATTCTTCCCTCCACCCGAGCAATGTTTCCTGTCCCACTGGCTGCAACATAACCCCAAAGCATGATGGATCCACCCCCATATTTAACAGTTGGCAAGGTGTTCTTTTCATGAAATGCTGCTCCTTTTTTTCTCCAAACATACCTTTGCTTATTGTGGCCAAAGAGTTCTATTTTAACTTCATCAGTCCACAGCACTTGTTTCCAAAAGTCATCAGGCTTCTGTAGATGTTCTGTTGCATATTTTTGACGTTGTATTTTATGATGAGGTTGTAGATAAGGTTTTTTTCTGCAGACTCTTCCATGAAGGTCTTGTTTGTGCAAGTATCGGCGCACAGTGGAAGGGTGCACCACCACTCCTGAGTCTGCTAAATCTTCCTGGAGGTCTTTTGAAGTCATATGTGGGTTTTGGTTTACCTTTCTGACCAGACTACGAGCTGTTCTCTCCGAGAGTTTCCTTGGTCTTCCAGATCTCTTCTTGACCTCCACAGTTCCCCTCACCTGCCATCTCTTAATTATGCCTCGCACTGTGGAAACTGCAAGCTGAAAACGCTTTGCTATCTTCTTGTAGCCCTCCCCGGCATTGTGGGCATCAATTACTTTCATTTTTTCTGTCTTACACAGCTTCTTAGAGGAACCCATGGTTGCTGAGTGTTTGTACAAGGTTTGTGGAGTCGCCGTATTTAAGAAACCCTCAAATTGACTTGGTTTGTCCAAATGATCAGCACTGGTATTTGCTGCTGCTGTTGCTTCAAATAGTAAACATTGTATTTTTTCCAGTGTTATCAAAGTATAACTGTTTTCTTGAAACACTTAATTGCTGAACACCATAGGTTCTTTAAGCATTTGTTTCCAAGCAAGAATCTGCTCCCAAAGCACCATTTTATGGTGCATTACCCTACATGTATTCTTAAAATTGGGCCACTTTTGCATAGCTGGTGCATGCGGTATGAAGCGAAGCATAATTTCTTTAAAAAGCAATTGAAAATCTTCAAAAATGTAACTAAAACATTGGCAAAAAAACACCAAAGTCAAATAGCTTACAGTTGGCACACATTTGACCCCAACAGAATGATGATTGGACCAGCTAAAATGCTGTCTTTAAATGTGATGGACTGGGGCTGTGAGATAGCGGAGACTCTTCAGGTACCAATTGACACCAAGGTTTTACATGTTAGATGGGCCAAACACCATGGAAATATGTATCGTCCAGGTTTAGTTGTTTGTGTTAAGGTGCATTGTGAGATGCCAGTGTTCCATAAAATCCACCATGTTGTTAAGAATGAGAGATTACTGTTGGTTACATTTGCATTGCAAACAGTATGTTTACATGAGCAGTTTAATGCATTTAAAGTTCTGTGCACAACAGATGGACCTCATGTTTTGGATGTCAAAGAGCTTTTCTTTTACAAAGCATTTGATATGCAGATGTCATACAGTCGTGATGACTCCAGTTTGTTTATTGTCCCGTACTGTTTCCTGTGAACCAAAAAAGTGTGGACTGTAAGGCTGAAAATGGACCGTGTGTATATATTTTTGTTATCTGCATATTTCAAGAATAAAAGGTGCTTGTTAAGGTATGGTGGCTGATTTATTGACTGAGCTTACGGATCATCATTCATTGTATCATGGTGATTGAGTGAAAAGCAATTCTGTACAGAGTGAAAAACAAATCTACAGTAAGTGAAATACACCTCAATGTTGAATGAAATACATTTCTGTAGTGAATGAATACCTTTCTATATAGAATGGAATCCATCTCTAAACTGAATGAAATGCATTTCTATATAGAATGGAATCCATCTCTAAACTGAATGAAATACATTTCTATATAGAATGGAATCCATCTCTACATGAGTAACTTTTAATTCTATAGAGAGTAAAATGGGCGTAGAGTTGTTTTTATTTAATACTATGTAGAGTGAACCATCATCAATGTGGAGTAAAACATTAACACTAAATGGAGTTAAATTAACTCTAAAAAATCTACTCTGCTCACAGAGTATTTTTTATTCTGTTTAGACTGGGACCAAATGTAGTCTTTTTTAGAGTAAAATTTTCTTCAATTTGAGTAAAATATACTCCACAAATTTTCCTGTGTATTAAGCTACTCCTCTATGTCCTTTGACATGTCACAGATGCGATTGCCGATGGTGTTGTTGGACAGAGGAATTGCCCTTAGTTTTCTGGCTGCAGAGTCATCCAACATAGTTGAAACCATGTCCATAGCACAGGGAAGAATTAATTCCTCCGCTATTGTGTGCAGCTTTTTACACTGTGCTACTCGGTAGGCATTTTACTTGAGGCGAGTTGAGCGTTTGCTGGTACGGATGCAGCTTTAGTGAAGAGAGACTGTTGAACACGGCAGTTTATGAGCTTTTGTCTGAAAAACTCAACTGGCTTGTCTTTGTGCTCTGGATGGCTTGTCTCCAAGTGGCGTCTTAGCTTTGGCTTCAAGCTTTCAGAAGCTAGCACTTTAAGAAAGACAACACACTGCAGTCTCTCATCATTACCCAGCATTGTACAGGTGAAGCCTATAAGGCCAGATATGTTTCATATTTTCGTTTCTGTACCACGTAAGGAATAGTTGGCCTTGACTTGCTCCTGTCTTCATCCAAAACGCTGGATGAATCCTCTTCGCATTTCCGTGGGAGCCCCGTCCAAAGATTCAAGGTTTTTATTTGTCAAAAACTTGGCCATTTAAATGCTAGTAATATACTGGTTCATTTATTCATTTCTCCCACGTCCCCCTACAATTGTTCTGAGCCCCCCATACAGGGCGCGCCCCCCACTTTGGGAACCATTGTCTTACCGTGATTGGAGAGAGAGGGGCTTGGTCTCAATTAATACAATAATTTGTTGTTGAGAGTAGATTTGCATCATTCGATCACCTTAAAGTAGGTAGGGGCGGCTGTAGCTCAGTCTGTAGGGAGAGTCCACTTTCTGAGCACTGCAGAGGTGCACTTGAGCACCGAACCCCAAAACTGCTGTGGAGCGCTCGCTGTGGGCAGCCCCTTCACTCTGAGACCTCTCCATTAATGCATGTCATTAGGCTCCTCTTTGTGCATGAGTGTGTGTATTTCAGCCTATGTGTGTGTTCATGTCCATTAAACACAGTGTAAACCGAATTTCCCCTTGCGGGATTAATAAAGTATAAATTAGAAACTACAATTTACCTTGTTGGTATCTGTAGATTAGGCATTATGTCCAATCAAAAATAGAACATTTCAGAAATCTATCAATAGAGCATGGAATTTATAAAGTTTTTAAGAGCCCTCCTGACTCCAAGCATCATATCTAAAAAATTATGGACTTTTTTGATGATTGCATTGTTGCGCACACTGTGAAGACCAGGGATGCTTGGAGAGAAGAGTTGGATATGGAACTGTCTGAGTCAATGTGGACCCAATGTTTGAGGATTCATTATGTTCTGTAAACAGCAGACATCAATTAATTCAATTTGAAGTTGTTCATTGGCTGCATTATATATATATATATATATATATATATATATATATATATATATATATATATATATATATTTAATTCCATCTGAATTTATGTATATGCATATCTCCATCATGCATGTCTTTAAAAAAAACAACAACCTAGGCCTATTGATATCTGCAGTCACAAACTATTTGGTCACTAAAATTTTTGAAATTAAAACAATGATTTAATTTAAATCATTGTTTACAGTCTGTGCTTGCGTGGTTTTAGCTGAAAAGTTTGCAGCCAAACGCAATGATGATCCATGCGCCTCATGGATTTCTGTATACAAATCACAAATAAGTAGTACTATTAAAACTGTTAACTATTCCCGAACCTGAAAGAAAAGTCACAAATAGATGAAAATCGTATGTTTTACTCCATCCCTAACAAGTCAAATCCCCGGGTGTGTGTGTATCTGTGTAGACTGACAGAAACAGGGAGATGGACTAAAAGAGGCGGGGTTCGAAGAGTCATATGATGATGTGAGGAGAAGGCACACTACAAGCTAATCACGGACCTTCTGGTAGCGAAGTTGGACGGGTGGAAAACCAGCTTGTACTGTTAGCCGCTACCAGTGCTAACTTGTACAGTAAAAAACGAATGTATCAATATCTTCTCGTTTCCTCTCACATGTCAACCTTGGCCTGTTCTTCTAGTCTGGCCTAATGCGTTGAGATAATGAAAGGATGGCCGAGCACCGATGCGGGAACTACAAAGGGGCTGAAGGACTGTGCTACATGGCTGAACGGGAAGAGCAGCAACAAAATACATTAAATTCAGCGGAGGACGCGGTTGTGGAGTGTCTCTCTTTGGGTGAAATACTGAGGCTTTATAACCAGCCCATCAATGAGGAGCAGGCATGGGCGGTGTGTTATCAGTGTTGCAGGACGTTGGCGAGGGGAAACATGGGCAGGAGGAGCTCCTCCACCGCTGCAGGAGCATCATCAGCCGCAGTTCTGTGGAAAATAACCGGACCGGGGGATGTGAAGCTACAGAAAGATGGGTCTGTGACGGTGGAACACCAGGGCTGTAAAGGTAAAATAGAGAATTATCGATCACCTAAATGTATTACAAAAACACGAGAGCTTAAGGCAGCTTCTTTACAGGCCAGCCGAGCACACAAAACAGTGCCCAGGTCTTGTGATTGTTCTTATGTAAGCCTAGAGTAGGCCTATATTCCTTATTTCTTCAAGGAGGTAAAACCAAGCAAAACTTATGAATTATGAACTTTGAATTTTGCCTACACTCTCTGCATGTTGTGCATGTAGACATAATTGTATGACTCATCAATAATCATCTCAAGATTACACCTACTCTTTAATCTGCACCAGAAAAACAACATTAAAAGTAAACCTATCTTGATCATTGATTAACAAAAGGATTTCATTTGAGGCCCCTGCTACTTCTATTTCTATAACGACATTCATGTCAATAACCTCGCCTTCCCCCAAGGCACAAGTGAAGACTACATCATGTGGTTTCTTTAAGTCTCAACTTTAAGTCGCAACTTCCTATCAGATCACATCAAGAAGACTATGTGATTACTGGCTGAAAGGTGCACAGCAAACATTGGGAAAAAAATGTTGCCTGAAGCCTAAATTAGCCCATTTGTGTTAAAAAAGGCAGACACATATTTTCCTCAAAGGCTTCACTGGCTCCAGTTACATGTGCAGAATTTCTTCAATCTGATTGAAATCATTCCGATTGGGCAGTCCTATTTCACTGTTTACATGGACGCTAAATAACATGATCAGATTATGCCATGCGTGTTCATGCATCTGCATTTATTCAGAATAAAACCCTTGTGACATGCGCAGACTGGTCCTACCTGTCATATCTGCTGGAAACGTCAGAAGAAGGAGTGACATCTAAGGCCCGAAATATGCTCAACGTTGGTACCAAACGGACATGTACGCGTTCTGATTGTCACTCGCATTGTCTTTGCTTATACTCGCAAAGTCCAAACGTAACATACGTTTATTACCGGGGGCCTCCTGTAGGGGGCAGGCAGCCTATGTCGGCACCGAGGGCAAGTCCGATCTGCCTCCAACTGTTCAGGCAGGCATGTTTGTCTCAGTGGAGTGGCTGACCTTGACTCCCGCCTCCTATGCTCCTATATGCACATCACCTGCCAAACTTCCGGGGAAACCATAGAAACCAGCGACTGTATATATTACGCCCATGAGCACCTCTAGCGGGACTGACGATACTGCAACTTGCGGACGCGTAGTTGTACCTTGCGCATTTTGGTGCGACCACCAACGGCAGGGTACGCAAGTGCGTATCCTGCGTTGGCGGTTGCATATCTAACGTTGAGCATATTTCGGGCCTTCGTCTGTGTTTGTAAACAACGTTAAACTGCTTTGTTTTACACCCTGAAAATAGAAGATGCATTTCCTCACAGTTTCAAAATAATGTAAACTTTGTAGTATGCGCACCTTTCAGACATTTGAAACATTTCCTGCAGCGTTGTTTAACTTTTTAACTTGTTATAGTTCATGTTCTTGAGGTTGTGACTATCTAAACGTGATCATATTGGTTACATTATTGGATTAAATATCCTACCCACATTAATGATCATCTGTAAACATATGTTAACTGTGAATGAGCTGCTGCCACTTTTCGACATTAGGCTACTTTAAAATCAGGTTGTATTAGTTCTTCTCGGTTCTGAGTTCATTTTTATTAACACTGCATTATCATTTGTCTCAGCTGACAGTAAAAATGTCGTTTTTTAGGCAGACATAGCGGAATCAGTTTTAATCCTATTTTGATATTGATATCATATGCATGAACACTTTACAATGAATCTGTTAATATCAGAGATGTTACTGTAGCTCGCTGGGAAAGACGCCATCTATAGCTCCAAATTGGACTCTTTTTTTTACTGCAATGTAATATTTGTATAAAGTAAGGTTGCATGAAAAAGGTGGTTTGCCCTCTTCGGGTCGGTGGGGAGTCCTTGCCCCAGGTGGAGGAGTTTAAGTATCTCGGAGTCTTGTTCACGAGTGGGGGGAAGATGGAGCGTGAGATCGACAGACGGATCGGTGCGGCGTCTGCAGTCATGCGGTCGCTGTATCGGTCCGTCGTGGTGAAGAAGGGGCTAAGCCGAAAGGCGAAGCTCTCGATTTACCGGTCGATCTTCGTTCCTACCCTCACCTATGGTCATGAGCTTTGGGTCATGACCGAAAGAACGAGATCTCGGATACAAGCGGCCAAAATGGGCTTCCTCCGTAGGGTGGCAGGGCGCACCCTTAGAGATAGGGTGAGGAGCTCGGTCACCAGGGAGGAGCTCGGAGTAGAGCCGTTACTCCTTCACATCGAGAAGAGTCAGTTTAGGTGGTTCGGGCATCTGGTCCGGATGCTCCCTGGACGCCTCCCTAGGGAGGTGTTCCGGGCATGTCCCTCCGGGTAGACCCAGGACACGCTGGAGAGACTGTGTCTCCCGGCTGGCTTGGGAACGCCTCGGGTTCCCACCGGAAGAGCTGGAGGAGGTGTCTGGGGTGAGGGAAGTCTGAGTATCTCTGCTTAGACTGCTGCCCCCGCGACCCGGCCCTGGATAAGCGGCAGAAAATGGATGGATGGATGGAAGGTTGTATGAAATCGTATGAAAGGCATTAATACATAAAACACAAATATGATCCAAATGAGACGGGTGAGAGAGGGTAGTCCTCATGGATCAAGAGTGGAGACTTAACTTTTAAATGACACAGCGATCAACTATGAAGTTGTGCGCTCTGATCACAGACTATAAGCAGGCTCTGATGGAAACATGTCACATTACTGGGGGCAGACATGCACAGTCAAGACAGTTTGACTCCAGTCAGGCAGACACGATCAGAATGAGTGTGTACATGGATCCTGATTCGAACAACGATCGGCATAAACCACCCCTCTCGATCGGAATGAAATTTCTTTCGGAATGAGCATGATCGGATCAGTCTGTTCTGATTGACATGTTTACGTGCAGCGTTTTTATTCAGATCAGGCTTTTATTCCGATTTATTTGTGTCCATGTAACCGTAGCCACTGACAGGTTTCCATTGGACCTACTTTACTCCTGTTGTAACTTGCTCTTATTGTAATGACTAACCAAAATAATAGAGAGTTAGGGGCAATATTATGAAATATTAGGAGACGGTGGAGGCAGAAAACTTTTCCAAATAAAAAAGGTTGCAATGTTCCTGAACTTTATTTTCGGGAACAAACTTATACCTCGAAACTGCCCAACAGCCCAAACATTTTATATGCAGCTACAGGTTACATATGTCACTTTTTACATAAATATATATTTTTTTATCACCCACTAATAAGCTAACGTTAAACTAATGTGAAAAAGCAGATGTCCATTGTCTGTATGTGTTGCCTGTATAAGATTTTCTCCGTGTAGTAGTTTATGTGAAAGCTCCAGGCAAGGTCATTTTATTTAAATTCCTCACTCCGCTTCACTTACAGAAATTAACAGTGCAAACTACAAACTCATCACACACTCCTGGTCTTCACCTGCACAGCCAGAGGCCACCTTCCAAAGACTTAAATCCATCTAGGAACTCTCACAGGTGGAAAAACCCATCACACACACACACACACACACACACACACACACACACACACACACACACACACACACACACACACACACACACACAAACTGTCGTTTCTAGGATGGAGAATGAGACGCATAGACTCCTTCACAGACTCTCACATGTGTTTGACCACTTACCTTCTCTGTAAAGATTATGCAGGTAAATATCCAGTGTTTCAGGGGCGACGCTGATGCACGTTTGTGTATGTACAAGCACATATGATAAGCACTGAGGGAGAGCGAGCAACAAGTTATTGGTGCAGTTCGCCCGACGGCCATGCGATATCGCTGAATGCACAGTATTAAATAGCCCCTTTAACTAATTGTACTAAAATTAATGCATCTGTTTAACATATGCTCAGGAAGATATCAGCCCCTTTTGAGAGACATCAGCACATTGGCAAATATTGTTGCATGAACTAATATCAGTAGCTGATTTAATGATGGCATCTCGTACAACTAACCGCTGATTTACATGTAGAGAGTTTTATATTGGGCAGAAGAAGTCACAAGTTATGCCAGATCTCAAGAGAGAATAAAGCAACAATGTAAAAGAATAACCTTGGCCCGTCAAATGGATTTATAAAAGGAAAATTTCAGCTTTAGAGCAATACCAAAATAATTTTTCTACTCCAAATATTGTATGAGACACGCGCTTCCAAAGATCAACTGTCGCCAAACCTTGTTTTTGAGAGAAATGGCTCTAAAGATAGTAATCAACATTCCACCACATTCCAAATGAATTGAAAACTATTTATAAAAAGTCAGTTAAAATTGCTTTACATAAAACATTAAAATCATTATGACAAAGTGCACGGAAACACATTTTAAAAGGAGTTAAATAAAATAAAAGATCTTTGAAGAGCCCAGATGATAAAAATAAACAACTGTGAACAAGCTAAAATAGAACAAAACAGCAAAAAAAGTTACAGTGCAGTACAAGAAATAAATAAATCATTACATAACTCGTCCAACCATTAAATACAACTATGCACAGTATAATCTGATAAGTGTTATTCTCTAATATGGGGTTCCCATGGGTCCTTGAAAAATTAATGACGGCCTTGAACGTTTTTGAAATGAGACAAGGGTCATTGAAAGTGCTTTTTTTCATTCAAATTTTTATTTGGTTTTGTAATGGAGATACACATCGCACCGTCACATACAAAAAACAATATATATACACATACAGTTTAACTGAGTTTCTTAGCTTTCCTTTTTAAGCAGTTTTCCTCTCCATGAACAATTCCCAGTCTTTTTCTCATTACCTTTTTTTAAAAAAATTTTTAAAATGCACAAACGAAACCAAGAACATTTGAGTAGCTCCCGAACATAGGGTATCACACTTGAAATCACCTTAAAAAAGTCAATAAAGTCAATCCAATGTTTCCAGCAATCTTCAAATTTATCATGGTCGAGTCTCAATGCAAATGTTAGTTTTTCCATCTGAGCAATTTCTTGAACCAGCTCTACCCATTCTTCCAGTGTGGGTAGTTTATCAGACATCCACTTCCTGGTGATCGCTTTTTTTGCATGCTGTCAGCATAGTATTCCAGAGATATACTTTACAAAATCTGTGTATACAATCTGGCCTTTTACCAAAGAACATAGTTTCAAAATTCAAAGGAATCCCTACCCCCAAAACTCTGCCAACATTACAGTTTTAGGGCAGCTCCAAAAGATATGGTGATGCTACATTAAGGCCTCTTTGAGCTTTTGTTCTAAAAAAAAACGAGCCAAACTTTTCCATACAAATTCCCTCCAGTTGAGTCATAACGTGCTTTTCCCTGAGTTCTCCAATATTCTGGTCCATTCGTCCATAGTCAGTTCAAAATTACCCTCCTTCTCCCATTTCTCTTTGATATACTTTGTGCTATCACCTTTGATATTTTGTATTTCATTAAACAATTTTGAAATGATTTTTCTATTTGGAAAAGATTGCTAGGATTTGAGAAAAATCTGTATCATACCACATAGAGGTATGTCTAAATTTGCTCTGTTCTCTTTATCCAAGTAGTGCCGAATTTGTAAAAATGTAAAAAAGTCCTTATTTTCAAGATTGTGAGTGTTTTTTATGTCCTGAAAGTTCTTTATGCAACTTTTATAGTAAAGGTCGTTATATTTCACAAGTCCTTTTTTGATCCACATTTTAAAATTCAAATCAATCTTATTAGGGTCGAAGTCTTCATCATACACTATCCACCTAATCATCAAACAGGACTCGTTATTGTCTTTAACCAAATTTGTCCACGTTTTGAGAGCTGTTTCAGACTATGGATTGAGATTAGTAAGTCTTTTCATTAGATCTACATTGCCAATTACTGCCTGTCAGGGGATGTCGTCGTTTTGACACTCAATTTCTTTCCATTTTGCTACATATGATGGGTTACAGATGTCTATCAATGGGTCAATTTGAGCTGCACTGAAGTAGCTCCTCATATGGGGAAGCGAGAGGCCCCTTTTGACTTTAGTCAGTTGTAAGGTCTTATATTTGATTCTTGGCTTTTTCCCTCGCCATATGAATCTCTAGTAACTACTAGTAACTCAGTTACTAGTATTGACAGGTTCCTCTGGTATCGTCTTGAATAAATACAATAGTTTAGGTAAAACAATCATTTTTATTGCATCTATCCTTTGTTTAAGTCTTAAGTATGGTATAAGATTCCACCTAACTAAGTCCGTTTTGATTTTAGCCATTATCATTGAGTCATAATTAGCTGGAATTACATTTCCGATTATTTATTTTTAAAGATTCTGATAGTCCACCATTTATCTTGATTTTAGCAGTAGGATTGCTGTAAAGTCCTTGTTTAAACGTGTCAGAGAAATTATATTGACTAAGCACATTATGTAAGAAGGTCCAGTCAACAATATCAAATGCTTTTTGAGCATCTAGGCCAGGGGTGTCCAAAGTGCGGCCCGGGGGCCATTTGTGGCCCTTGAGTGGATTTTTTGTGGCCCTTGACTTGAAATCGAAGAATCAGAAGATTTTGGCCCCAGGCCTCATCAGATGGCATATTTCGTTCTTTTTTTCTTTTTCATGTTAGCGAGGGAGACCTATAAAAGCCTGACTATTCCTTCCAAAAAATTAGAACACAACAGTTTCCCACTGCAATTAGTTGTTGTGTATTTACATTATTTTTTGAAGAGGTCAAAATACAAAAAGTTCCCTCCAATATTTAAAAAAAACAAACAAAAAAACCCTGTGGCCCGTGAGCGATTCTAACGCGACAATTTTGGCCCGCAAGAAAAAAAGTTTGGACACCACTGATCTAGGCCTAAAATAACAGCTCGTTTCCAGTTTTTCTGTATATGGTTGATCACGTGGGGTGTTCGCCTAATATTGTCTCTAGTTTTCTTTCTTTAATGAAACCAGTTTGGTCTAAGTTTTTTATATTTGGAAGGATGTTTTCCAGTCTTGTGGCTAGTATGGACGTGAACATTTTGTAATGTTTGTTCAGTAGGCTGATCGGGCGGTAATTTGAACAATCCAGTTTGTCTTATCCCTCTTTTGGTATTATTGTAACGATTATATCTCTCCAGGATGGGGGGATCTGCCCTCCTGCAAAAGGTCCAGTTAAAAGTTTTTCCTTGTTTGGTCTTCATTTTGTTCATTTGAAATTAAGGCTGAACGATTTATCATTTTCTGATCGAAATCGTGATTTCAAAAAACGCGATCACATGATCGCCAAAGCCGTGGTTTTTGGCATTGCTTCTCCCGACTGACCCAGGAGCTGTTGTGTCAATTTACACATACACGCCGTCTATTCTTCCCCAGCGTGTGTGCGTGACTTCTTTAGCCTGATACACAGCTCGACAGATAGCTAACCGTTTTCCTCCAATAAAGAAGTTGAAGTTCAGTCTTTGTTCAGTCTTTAATAAAGGAAGCACTGTAAAACTAAACAGACATTAAAACATAAGTTATCGGTATTCATTTCATGATATGCTTAACAACCAAAAAGTCCGCTAGCTTGATACTAACGTCTATGAGAATTTGAATAGGAATGCTAGCGGTTAGCATCGCGAATGTATCAATTGTTGTTATCTCACATTGTAACCTTATTAAACATACTCTAGAGATACAATGCAAGACCTGAACATGAAATGACGCTCACAGGTAAATGTTTTGGCTGTATGGCTAGAAGAAAATACAGAGACATTGTTAGCTTCTCTTGTTGCATAACTTATGTGAATTAAGTCACCCACGGCAACCCCAAAGGTACAAAATATGTCAACACTTATTACCAGATTTGTCAAACTGACACTAAAACCAAGAACATCACACCGTCTGCCTGTTTGTTCTTAATAAATACATTTCAAATTAATTCTTAACTTTGTCTATTAATTTAGAGTTCTGGCATTTAAAGTTTTAACTGGTATGATGTAATTTCCTGTCATGTTTGTAAACGTTGCTGTACATTGAGAACATTGCACAAGCTTGATTTGAAGAAAATCGTGATAAAAATCGAAATCGCAATTTCTGCCAGAAAAATCGCAATTCAATCTTTTCCTAAAATCGTTCATCCTTATTTGAAATTGTAGGTAGTAGTAGTTTATTTAATGTCTCAGTGTGATTGTCTTCGTTTTGTTGTTTTAAAGCATAAAGCTTTTGATAATATTTAGCTAAACAATCCCTTATTGCTTTCTCATTGTATATGAGTTTGCTGATGTTTGGTTCCCTGATTTTATATATAGTTTGATCAGCCTGTTGTTTTCGCAGTTTGTAAGCTAAAAGTTTCAGAAATGTTGATTTCTTCTGAATTTAGATCTGTAAATTCTTGGTTTATTTCATTTTTGGTCTCTATTATTTTCTGTAAAGTAGTTTCTGTTGCACTGTTTTTATGTTCTTTCTCCAGTTCGGTCAATTTATGTTCTAGATCTTTGATTTTTTTCCTGTCTATTTTTTATTTTTTTTATTTTTTATTTTTTTTAAGAAGAGTCGTTTTTGCAATTAATTTGCCTCTTTGGACTGCTTTGCAGGCATCCCTAAGAATATTAGGAGAAACTGCTTCATTGTCATTGTCCTATATACATTTTAATATCACGCCTTATTTCTTCTTTAGTTTCTCCCTTCAGTATACTAGAATTGAGTCTCCAAATAAAAAGTCTTTTGATTTTATCGATATCTATTTTCAAGTAACAAGGGCTGTGATCCGATAAGTCCATTGTTCCAATTTCACATTCTTTTACATGCCCTATATCTTTCTTATCCATAAAAAAATAATCAAGTCTTGAGTAAGAGTGGTGTGTTGCTGAGTAAACTGTGTAGTCCTTTTTGAGGATTTAGCTCTCTCCCCACAAAACCAATTCCCATGTCTTTTATACATTTTCTCATCTTTTTTTTTCCTGTGTTGTTGTGTCCTAGTTGTTTCGAAGAGTCTTCTAAATGATTCAATCTAACATTAAAGTCTCCCCCACATATCACCATACCCTGAGCTTCAGTTACAATCATATCAATCACATGTTTCCAAAAGGACCATTTCGAATCTGGTGGTGCATATACATTAATGAGGGTTACATCTTGTCCTTCAAGTCTCCCTGTGACCATATTGTTTTGGCCTTCTTGGTCTATGCATTCAGAAATCTTTTCAAAAACAACCTTGTTAGATATTAATGTCGCCACTTTCCTTTTACGCCCAGATATATGCGATGCAGAAAACACCTGACTAAAGCCCTGTCTCTTAAGCTAACTATCCTCTTTTTCTGACAGATGTTTCCTGAAGGAAAGCAACATCCACCTTCTCCTTTTTCATTTTCCCCAGAATTTTAGACCTTTTAATTGGATTTAATACTCCCTTTACATTGTATGTTGCAAAACATATTTGCGCTGGATAAGCCATATTCTATCACAATTAGGGTATGATGTATCTCTTCATTACATGTGACTCCCTTTTGCTACCCGAACAGAACCAAATCGTAAACATTTTGAACACCCAAACTTTGCAAGTTGTAATAACATATACATACATCCAACTATTGACGTCCTTCTCTTCGGTCTTTATTATGACTTAAAGGTGTATAAAGTGGTGAGAAGTTGTGAGGGAAAATCACACCAACCTGACGGTTGGGGTGGGCCCTCTAATGGTGTTACCTGCTTTATCGGTTAATCAGTCAAAGCTTTGTTTCTCATCACCTGTAGAATCCCAAATAATTCCATCAGTTCCTTCCTAGTAACTTAAGATAAAGGGAGAAATCTTCTTGTTTAGTTCTTAACTATTCTCTTCGGAAGGCGTCCAGCTTCTTGTTAAACCCTGCGTCGCCTCTGTCGTCCCGCGGTCCTCGCTTGTCCGTCTGTCCCACTTTGTGCACATAGCGCCCCTGATCTTGTCCGCCCATGTAGTCTGAGGTTTAATAATATTCTCCATGAATCCTCGTTTTGCCATGTCCTTTGTCGCTTCAGCAGCAGTGTTGTAAAGACAGTCTTCCTCATCATAGAAAACCCTCATTCTTGGCAGGGGAGGGGGTCTGAAATCTAATCTTTTCTTTCTTCTTTTGGCCTCTGTGTACTCATGGCGTAGTTTCATAACCTCCGCCGCTTAATCTTGGTCCACTATCACTTTCTTTCCGTTCTTTACAATGATGGATCGTGGCGGGGCATTAGGTGGTGGTTTAGGACCCAGCGAACAGTGCTCTCTCAACTCTCAAATCCAGTGATGGAGGAATGGTTAGCTTTTCTTTGAGCATCCCTTCTATGAAGGCTGAGATTGAGGTTTAACCCTCTTCTGAACCCTCCACTATACCGTGAAAGCGGAGGTTATCTCGTCTGGATCTGCCTTCCAGTTTGGTGAGTTTTGCTGCGAGTTTCTCTTGCTCTTTTATCAACTCAATGGTTGCGTCCTCCACTCGCTGTGTCCTGTCATCCACTTCCATAATGCGGTTTTCAATGTCAGTCACTCTTCCAGTGATGTTTTTAATTAGGGACCGAAGCACCAACCAGTGCAAAGGACCCTATTGAAACCTTAATGATTATTAGGGACCAAAGCACTGACCAGTGCGAAGGACCCTATTGAAACCCAAATGATTAATTTTTTTTAGGGGCCGAAGCACTGACCAGTGCGAAGGACCCTATTGAAACCCAAATGATTAGGGACCGAAGCACTGACCAGTGCAAAGGACCCTATTGTTTTTCGAATGATTATTAGGGACCGAAGCACTGACCAGTGCGAAGGACCCTATTGTTTTTCAAATGATTATTAGGGACCGAAGCACTGACCAGTGCGAAGGACCCTATTGTTTTTCGAATGATTATTAGGGACCGAAGCACTGACCAGTGCGAAGGACCCTATTGTTCTTCAAATGATTATTAGGGACCGAAGCACTGACCAGTGCGAAGGACCCTATTGTTTTTCAAATGATTATTAGGGACCGAAGCACTGACCAGTGCGAAGGGACCCGATTGTAACCAAA
The DNA here is from genome assembly GCF_947650265.1 of Symphodus melops. Classification (NCBI taxonomy): domain Eukaryota; kingdom Metazoa; phylum Chordata; class Actinopteri; order Labriformes; family Labridae; genus Symphodus; species Symphodus melops. The sequence goes on from NC_136695.1 coordinate 7,594,993, forward strand.
ATGATTATTTTTCTTTTTAGGGACCGAAGCACTGACCAGTGCGAAGGACCCTATTGTAACCCAAATGATTATTAGGGACCGAAGCACTGACCAGTGCAAAGGACCCTATTGTTTTTCAAATGATAATTTTTTTTTTCTTTCTTCCGTCTCTTTGGAGCCACTTTTGACGGCTTGAACGTGAATGAAAACTCATCAAAATCTCCAATGTCATCGGGTCTGGCGAAAAATTTGATATTTTCGCCATTTCATAAAAAAAAATCGCAAAATGACTCAGTGGCGCCCCCTTCCAATTTTCAAAAGGGCCTCCCCATTGAAGTTTTTTCATCGTACGTGCACGACAATTTTTAGGCACATTAAGCATGCGAGATCTCACATAAAATCCTCTTACACCCATAGTCAAAACCAAACAGGAAGTCCGCCATATTTTTTTTCAATGGCGAAAATTCGCGTTTCACAGGTTAGCTATTTGAACGAACTCCTCCAAAAGCGTTTATCCCATTGACACAATGAGAATGTCAGTGTGTTCTCGATATGTTGAAGATCTCTCGTTGTGCTCTGCACGTTATTTCCTCAAAGGGCGTGGTCATATGGACGCGTTGTTCGTCACAAACAGGAAGTAGTTTGTTATGGGCCTTAATATAGTCATACACTCACCAACCATCAGACACATGATCCCAGTGGAAAAATAAAGCTAGACATGCTGGCATAAAAAGTGGGCGTGGCTAAATGACTCAGTGGCGCCCCCTTGAAATTTTCAAAAAGGCCTCCCCATTTAGGTTTTTTTGTCTTACATACACAATTTTTTTTATGCTCATAGGGCATGTCAGGAGCTACATAAAATTCTCTTACACCTATCGTCATAACCAAACAGGAAGTCCGCCATATTTTTTTTAATGCAACAAAAATGGCCGAAATTCACGTTTCACAGGTTAGCTATTTGAAGGAACTCCTACAACAGCGTTTATCCGATCATCGTAAACTCAGTGTCAGTGTATTCTAGACATGGTGAAGATCTCTCGTTGTGCTCCGCACGTTATTTCGTTTAAGGGCGTGGCCGCGGCGTACCATCAAACTTTGAGGTCTCGGCTCACTCCAATTTTGTAACCTTTGATGACTGTAATGCCTGCTGCTTGGCCACTTTTCGCTGCTGCACTCCCGTGGTCGTGACACGCGCCGACATGCGCGGGGTGCTTCGGTCCCTTCATCACCGCTTGTTTTTCTTTTTTTTTTGTTCCGCCCCTTCGGAGCCATTTTTGACGGCTTGAATGTGAATGAAAACTCATCAAAATCTCCAAGGTCATGGGGTCTGGCGAAAAATTTGATATTTTCATCGTTTCGTGAAGAAAAATCGTGAAATGACTCAGTGGTGCCCCCTTGAAATTTTCAAAAGGGCCTCCCCATAGAGGTTTTTTCGTTGTACGTGCATGAAATTTTTTATGCACGTGAAGCATGCGAGATATCACATAAAATCCTCTTACACCCCTAGTCAAAACCAAACAGGAAGTCCGCCATATTTTTTTTAATGGCTCAAATTCGCGTTTCACAGGTTAGCTATTTGAACGAACTCCTATAAAAGCGTTTATCCGATGGACACAAAGTCAGTGTCTGTGTGTTCTCGACATGTTGTCAATCTCTCATTGTGCTCCGCACGTTGTTTCGTCAAAGGGCGTGGTCACACGGAAGTAGTTTGTTATGGGGCTTAACTCATTCCCCGCCATTGACGGAAATTTCCGTCATTTGGAACCCAACCGTTGCCCGCCTTTGACGGAAATTTCCGTCAATTACAGAGTTAATTATCGATACAGACTCTGATAATTCATTTTTTGACCTCCGTGAAACTGATCTGGATGAAGACAGCAGCGGCGACAGCAAATGGAGGGATTCAGGACCTACATTCAGACCTTCAGGACGTGGAAGAGGTAAGATATGATCACGTTATTTTTTGATTCACCGTGATAGCATATGCATCTGATAACGTGACGTCGAAATAACATATCCCTCAGTTTTGTACATAAACTATGTACCAAACGAATTTTTGACGGACATTTTATTGTCATTTCCAGACACAGAGTCCAGGTCACCAAGATCCAGGTCTCCAAGATCCAGACATACGCGTAGGTGCAAGAGGTGAGTCATGATAACATATTTTATTTAGTTTGATAGTATGTTACTTGGATTGTATGATTATTAGATACTACAAGACAAGAGCATCTGCTAATTTGTGAGAGAAGATAAAAAAGAAATAATGTAGCTTTCATTCTGTACACAAACTATTTACCAAATGAATATTTGATGACATTTTACTGTCATTTTACACACAGAGTCCAGGGATTCAAGGCCCAGGTGTCCTTTATACAGAACTACCCAAGGTGAAAGAGGTAAGATATGATATGAAGAGGCCGAAAAATAACGTTCCTCTCTTTGTGCACATCACACTGTTGAATAAAAAAATTGTCATTCTAATTATTTACAGGTCGATCACAGCAATAAGGCAGAGGTCGGACCTGTGGATCTTATGGGCGTGGTGGAGGTCAACTACCTGGTGACCAAGCAAGAGGCCCTGTAAACCAGCCAGGTGCAGGTCCTGGTCCAGGTGATCTGATGTGGAAAGAAATGAACTGGCAGCCAAAGGACTGTCCTTTCACTGAGAATCCTGGACCTCTAAAAGATGCTGCTGCTCTTGATCATATCATTCGTAAGCCTGACCTTGAAATGTACTGGTCTACAGATGACATTTTGGCCTCCCCCTACTTCAACAAGGTCATGTCCCGCAACCGGTTTGAAATCATATGGAGATTTCTACACTCCAATGATTATGAATCAAGGCCAGCAAATAGCACTGACAGGTTGTACAAAGTCCGCCCTGTCTTATATTACCTTATATCTAAATTCAGTCAAATGTATCAACCTAACACCAACATTTGCATTGATGAGGGTATGCTTCTGTGGCGTGGACAGCTAGTGTTCAAGGTGTACAATCCCCAAAAACCTGTGAAATATGGCATTAAATCCTACATCTTTTGCGATTCTGACACAGGGTACTGTTACAACATGAAACCCTATTGCGGAGAAGGCACTTCCCTGGGAGACACAATTGTCTCTCTTCTTGATCAGGTTTTTGTTCAACTAATGTTTTATTATTGAAAATAATAATGATATTTAAGTGTTTGTAAAAACAAAGTATTTCTGAGTGTATAAGAGAAGAAAAATGTATAATATAGTTTGTAAATGTTGTAGCGCTACACTATTCAAAGAAAATTTATAATTTTATGTAATCATTTTTATTTATTTTAGTTATTTATTTTAAAATATAACTGTAGTTGTCAAATGAAAGTAAAAAGAATCCAAATGTAAACTCAAAATCACTTTTTTTTCTTGAAAATAAGTGTGTTTTACAAAAGTGCTGTTTTCGTCCGGAATGTTGTTTTTTTGTGAAAATGCTGATAAAAAAGATTGAATGAAGTTTGAATAAAATAGTTTTTTGTATATGAAAGCAGAGGCTCTGATCTTTCTTTTGATGTGTTCAATATTTAGATATTCAAAGAACAAAATATTCTGTGGGTCTTGAAAGATTGGTAAAAATGGTGATAAAGGCTGGCGCTGGCTGGCAACAATTCTAGAATTCTCTGGCAGGGAAAGAGTTAATTTAGGTGTAGAGTCACCAAACATCACACACATGATTCCAGTGGAAAAATAAAACTTGTGATGTGGGTATAGAAAGTGGGCGTGGCTAAATGACTCGGTAGGAAATTAAAATTTTCAAAAAGGCCTCTTCATTGAGGTTTTTTTATGTTCGACATGCACAACATTTTTTTAGGCACATAAAACGTCAGGAGCTACATCAAAGCCTCTTACACCTATAGTCATAACCAAAAAGGAAGTCCGCCATATTTTTTTGAATGCAAGAAAAATGGCAGAAATTCGCGTTTCACAGGTTAGCTATTTGAACAAACTCCTCCAAAAGCGTTTATCCGATCATCGTAAACTCATTGTCAGTGTGTTCTGGACATGATTGATGATCTCTCGTTGTGCTCCGCATGTTATTTCGTCAAAGGGCGTGGCCACGGCGTACCATCAAACTTTGATGTCTCGGCGCACTCCATTTTTTTAACCTTTGATGATTGTAAGGCCTGCTGCTTGGCCACGTGTCGCGGCTGCACTCCCGTGTTCGCACTCTCGCGGTCGCGACACACGCCGACATGCGGCCCCTTCATCACCGCTTGTGGTTTTAATTTTCACCTAGCTTTCTTCTCCTATCATTTATTCTCGTTTTCTGGCCGAGGAGGAATGAATTAGAAACTTTGTCGGGAGAGCCACGAGATTAAGCTGTCGCCATGACAATTGCTCACTCGGAAGTCCTTGACATTGAAGTTTTGATAATTGCATGTTACTTAACGTTAATCAAGTAGCTAACTAGAAAGTCCTTAAAAAGGCTATTCAGTAGAAATAGTATATAATGATGATGGAAAAGGTCTCTGTGAGGTTAAGGACTCAGACCTCCGTCATCGAAAGGCCCATCTCCAAGCTGTGCTGCATCTTGGAGTGTGCAGAGTGACTCCTTTCTATAAAGTAACATTGGAAGGGATGTAAAGTATACTTTATTTATCTATGCAAATTATTTAATTATTGTAATTGTGACTGCTCCTTTTGCAGTTAACGATTTAAATTAAATTCTGTGAGAACAATTAAGGGCCGGTGTGTAAGAGCCGAATTGAATGGCCGAGTTTATTTTTTTTTTAAATTTCTAACTTAATTTTTGTGCACCCTCCATAGGCTGAGTCTATAAAGAGGAGCGCTGAGAACACCTGGGTGAAGACGGGTCACGGCGCATACCGTCATTGACCGCAGGCTCAGCAGTCACGTTAAATGATTGGCATTACGTGTTTTTGGTTTCCTTGGATTCAGTTCATATATCTTTTGTTTATTTTTATTTACAATAAAACTACCAGCAACTTTAAGCATCATCTCTCACTGGATTTATTTTGGATTCAAGTCTGCACGTTTGATGAACTGTGCCGGTTTCTTCCAGTGGTAAAAATGATAAAATGCTGGAGAGGTTTCAGGACAAACCTGATTTTCTGAGTTTTTGCCACTTCAGACATTATAAACAATTATGTACTATGTAATCAATCTGGTGTTATTTAATTAATATAGAACAGTATTTAATGACTATTATAAACAATTATGTACAATGTAATCAATCTGGTGTTTTTTAATTAATAATATGGAACAGTATTTCTCATGACTATTATAAACAATTATGTACAATATAATCAATCTGGTGTTATTTAATTAATGATATAGAACAATATTTAATGACTCAACAATTATGTACAATAAAATGTAATATAGTGTAATTTAATGTATTCACATGGTGCATAATCACCAATGTGTCCTTGGTGAAGAAGTGCCTAATGTTGTTCTACAGATATCCCTGAGGCGTAGCACAAAGGCCAGTTGGTTTCTGTGCAGTGGGCAAGGCTTCATGATCAAGAATCCCTTCATTGCTGTTACGTGCCATAGTGTGGTGTGTGTGTGTGTGTGTGTGTGTGTGTGTGTGTGTGTGTGTGTGTGTGTGTGTGTGTGTGTGTGTGTGTGTGTGTGTGTGTGTGTGTGTGTGTGTGTGTGTGTGTGTGTGTGTGTGTGTGTGTGTGTGTGTGTGTGTGTGTGTGTGTGTGTGTGTGTGTCTCTGTCTCTGTCTCTGTCTGTGTTGCAGGTTCACATCGGAGGTGCCGCGCAGCGGGTTGCAATCACCCAATCAGGGTGGAAGAGATAAAGGAGGAGCTAGGGTGCTGATGTGCTTGCTGCGCGCTTGCCGTCCACGTTGCTGTGTGCTTGCTGTGTACTCGCCGTTGCTGGTGTGCTGCGGTGGTTGCTGCCCGTGTCATGTAGTCGGTCCTGTGTGTTGGGATCGCCCGTTTAGTTTAGTAGCTTGTCGTCCCTCATTTTGAGTGGATTGTTTTGTGTTGAGAGTTGTTTGTAAATAAATAAGTTTGTTTATAATCCTACCTGACGCTGTTATCTTTTTCCCTCCCGGTTTGTATCATTTAGTTTATCAATTGTGTGGCTTCTGAGCGCCCTAGACAGCTCGGAACGTAACAATTGCGAAAAAGCAAAAAACATTCTTCCTAACTGTTGGCGGACTCCTTGGCAAAGACCACTCCTGGGGCTGTACTGGTGAAGCGGAAGTGTTGCTACTTCTTGCTCTCTGATGTGCTGGAGCTCACAGCCTGGCAGATGTTTTTCAGGCTGGAAACTGCTGTACGCTCAAAACACCAGTCTGGGGCAAACATTGCAAAAAAATTGAGGGACACGCTGTCATGAAGACCCACCATGCATCGCCAAGCCAGGTATAGCCTGTTCTTGTTTTGTCCAGAGCAGTTTTCACAGTGCAGCTGGACATGTTTCTCCCAAAGCCCATACTGGGAGAAGAAGTGGTGCAGATAGGCGATGACTGCATTGAAGCCCTTACCGATACAGTGAGCCTCATCGATTAAATAGTTTACTGGCCCAGGCTGGAGAGGGTCACTGGGGTAATGGAACTGTAAGAACAAGACAAGAAAGTAAAGAGTGATTCACTTATACAATTTATTTTCATGACCAGTATACTGTATTTAATTATGCAGCTAACTGCAGTCGGTAGCTTTTGTCACATGCAGTAATGGATATAGGTTTAAGTATCATTGTTATTCTTGCATTATTTATTTTGTTTAGCTATTGCCCAATAGAGGTGACTCAAATGTTTTTATTTACATGTACAGTGAAATATTATAGCTGGATTAAAACATACTGTACCTGCTGTCCAGAGTCAAAGCGGTAGTGCATGGTGAGGTCTCGGCTACATGGTGGATTTGGCCCAAGCTTCAAATCCAGTGTACCAATTGTTGCTCTGTAGGTGGTTACCATCTCTTGATATACCTGATGCTCCATGGCAACAATGCAGAGGTTTTGCTTCTGCCTCCTCAACTTTGCCGACTTTACACATGTTGTTCTTCTGGCAGACCCAGCACAAGTCTGTCATTGGTTTCTCAATCACAATGCTGCGGTCAATAGCCTCCACAGTAAGGCTGAACGATTTTAGGAAAAGATTGAATTTCGATTTTTCTGGCAGAAATTGCGATAGCAATTTTTATCACGATTTTCTTCAAATCAAGCTTGTGCAATGTTCTCAATGTACGGTAACATTTACAAACATGACAGGAAATTACATCATACCAGTTAAAACTTTAAATGCCAGAACTCTAAATTAATAGAATGAAAACTTAAGTTTAGAATTCATTTCAAATGTATTTATTAAGAACAAACAGACCGACGGTGTGATGTTCTTGGTCTTAGTGTCAGTTTGACAGAAATCAGGTCATAAGTGTTGAATATATTTTGTGCCTTTGGGGTTGCCGTAGATGACTTAGTTCACAGAAGTTATGCAACAAGAGAAGCCAACAATGTCTCCATATTTTCTTCTAGCCATATGGTCGAAACATTTGCCTGTGAGTGTCATTTTATGTTCAGGTCTTGCATTGTTTCTTTTGTGTATGTTTAACAAGGTTACAACGTGAGATAACAATAATTGACACATTCGCGATGCTAACCGCTAGCATTCCTATTCAAATTCTCATAGACGTTAGCATCAAGCTAGCAGACCTTTCGGTTGTTTAGCATATTGAGAGATGAATACCTTATGTTTTGATGTCTGTTTAGTTTTACAGTGCTTCCTTTATTAAAGACTGGACAAAGAAACTCCAGCTTCTTTATCAGAGGAAAACTGTTAGCTATCTGTCGAGCTGTGTATCAGGCTAAAGAAGTCACGCACACACGCAGGGGCAGAATAGATGGCGTGTATGTGTAAACTGACACAACAGCTCCTGGGTCAGTCGGGAGAAGCACTGCCAAAAACTGCGGCTTTGGCGATCACGTGATTGCGTTTTTTGAAATCGCGATTTCGATCAGAAAACGATAAATTGTTCATCCTTACTCCACAGCTTTCGAAATGTGCTGTTGCCAGCAGCAAAGTGGCCTACACCAATGGTTAAGGGGAGAGTAATGTTAAATTGAGTACTTGACATCTTCAATAATTAAAAGGTAATTCCAATGGGCATAATTTGCAATACATACCATGGTTGCACATCTGAGACTTGTATTTCTGCCACACTGATGTCATGGTCTCTGTTGTGGGAAGCACCTGGACGTCAGACCTTTTGAAACCGGGGGTGCATCCAAGGAGTGGCATGGTGTGAACTTAAGCAAAATTTACTATGAACTGCTTCAGTCTTTGGATGTCCCGAACAGTCAGCAGCTTGTTGCTCAAAACAGGCCCACCAGACCTTTTTATTCTTGGTGCCAATTTATGCTGTTTATAACATTTTATAAGGTTGGTGAACTTGTTTTGAGAAATTCTGGAAAAAATAACCATAATGCAAATTAGATAAAGTATGTCATATGGTTATCATTATAGTTTTAAAATTGCTTAATGTATGGTTTATTTTTTAAATTAACTCACTCATGCAGAAACTTGAAGGTCTCCCGGCATATTTTCTGTCCATCAAGAAAGTAGGCAGTCCTCTGATGCCTGCCCTCCTTCTGCTGGCTTCTCTTGGAGAGCAGTGTTGGACAGGGTCATATGGGAGCTTATCTTTCCCAAGAGAACCAGATGTTTTTCATCTACAAAAGGACATAGCATTATGATATGTCACAAGTTCAGAACATAACTATCATGTGATCTCAGATGCTTTTACAACCCATACTTTATTATAGGCTATTTGTTGCTGTAATTATTTCCTCACATTTTTGTCTCTCACAGAGACTCATAATGCAACATTTGCTAGCATAAACACACTCACTCACTGACTGATACAAACACACACGCAAACTCACACGACTCTAACAGACAGGCACACAGTCACACCGACACTCACTCTCACACACAACGATACACAGACACAAACACACACAGACACTCACACAAACACCTGCACATAGACTCAAATCACACGTACACAACACGGACATACACGCACAGACACACACAGACAATTTGTCTGGCTCAGCAGGTTATTTTCGTATTAGGTCGCCTTGCATTTACAAAACAGAAAACAAGCAACATGTAGCCAAGAAAGCCTACTTACTACCAAATGTCAAAATCCTAGGTTTAAGGTGCTGGTGGGATGACATTTTGAAAATTGTGTAAGTGGCCCCACTGAGCCATTGTACCACACCCACTGACAAAACCCATACCAGATGTCTCATTTCACGTACTCTCCACTGACATTATGTCTATCAAGTTTGGTTAAAGTACAGGAATTTCAAAACTTAAAAAAAATAACTTCCTTTTTCATGAACTATGAATGTCATGGCCACAGTGTGAGATACAGCCCATTGAACTTTACAAAGATCTTTGCCCCAATCTTAATATAAAGATTCAAAAAAAAAAATTTGAGAAGGATTTTTAACCTGCTTGGTGTCAGGTGATGATTTAGAAACAATACTTGATGCCAGTAGGAAATGATGTGAGTGAGAGAAAAATGTTACAGCAGCCCTTTGTCCAGGCTCTTACTCCACACAAGCTTACAAGATCTAGTAAGTAAAAAGTAAAATTAATTGTTGCCGCCACAAACCCACCTTCCAATGAAAAACACAGATTCTGAATATTGGCGTTAGGCCTTTGCGATATTACAAAAAATGTTATATCAGTGAAATTCGCTAATTATCACGATGAACGTTGAAGAAACCAGATAGTTAATCATGGTTGAATTCTTCTTTATTGTCATAACATGGCGAACTCTAATTTAACAGGAACATTTCCCCACATCATAAGCTCAGTGCACCGAGCTGGAAAACGCTAATATGACAGCTTCTTGCTGTTGCTGGTGGGTCACACCTACTGCTGATTACTAAGGGTCCACACCATTTACATTATTACCATTTATATTACTTACATTATGGCCCAACCTAACCCTCATTTGGGACGTTTGGGCATTCATTTTCTTCTGTATTTTCTATTGGGCTGTATCCGAATATTCGGCTATTCGTTATTATTGATTTTGGGAATTGGATATTCTTTCCATTTTTTGGGTACTTGACATTCCTATTCCCACAGCTGCCAGTGAACGTAACACTGAAATTCACCATGGTCGCTTAAGGGAAGAAAAAATACCAAAGACTAGTTACGTGGGAGGACTTCAAATGAAGTGAAGAGGAGACAATGGCAGTGCGCCAAACATGAAATTGAGACTGGCCTACCATGTATGGAAATGTGTTTGGAAAAAAGGATTTAAAATAAAACAAAAGAATAATGTGGGAACATCTTGGGCATAAAAACATAGAATTACCATGCCTAATAATAACTTGTCGAGGTCCATGGGTGCATCCTTTTTTTCTTCTTTTTTTTAAATTTTGAAACTCTATTTATCCCTGTTGGGCAATTAGCGCCACAGGAGCAGCGACCGGCATACACCCTGACAGAGCAGGGGGAGCACGCATTGCTGTTACCAACATTCTGACCAACACCTGAATTTCCCTCGGGATCAATAAAGTATCTATCTATCTATCTATCTATCTATCTATCTATCTATCTATCTATCTATCTATCTATCTATCTATCTATCTATCTATCTATCTATCTATCTATCTATCTATCTATCTATCTATCTATCTATCTATCTATCTATCTATCTATCTATCTATCTATCTATCTATCTATCTATCTATCCCACACCCAAAACTATACAGCCGACACTACAGTTTAAAAAACACCTAGAAAAGGAAGAGGGAGAGAGAGGATGCCATAATAGAGTTTGTCGCTGTGAATATGAGGCGGTTTTGTAATATTGCGGCAGCCAATGGTGCAGGTGGGTCAGGAGCTCTTTTTGCCCTTTTAATTTTTGGAGTCATTTTGAACTTGTTGGATTTGGGACCGCTTTTGTAAATAAATAAACCTTTTGGTTATGCAAGCGTTTGTAAACTCCACCGCCAGCTGGGAGCATCACAAACAAAGTAACACAAATGCTGTCCGGGGAAAACACCAAAGTGACTGTCTTGATTGACAGTGACATCTTCAACCTGTCCCTCGCCCAAGCAGCTGTGCCAGCATGCTTCAAAGCCACCTCCATTGTCCCAGTGCCGAAACACTCCAGCCCAACAGGCCTGAATGACTACCGCCCTGTAGCACTCACACCCATCATTATGAAGTGCTTTGAGTGACTGGTCCTAGCACACCTGAAAAACTGCCTCCCACCCACACTGGACCCATACCAGTTTGCCTACCACAGCAATAGGAGTACAGAGGATGCAGTTTCCACTGCGCTGCACTCTGTGCTCACACATCTGGACAATAACAACACATACGCACAAATGCTGTTTGTTGATTTCAGCTCAGCATTCAACACTGTCATCCCCTCCAAGTTGAACACTAAACTTGGAGACCTGGGTTTCAACACCTCCCTCCGTCACTGGATAATGGACTTTCTGACCAACAGACCCCAGTATGTTAGGTCAGGACACACCTGCTCCTCCACCATCACACTCAACACAGGTGTACCACAGGGCTGTGTGCTGAGCCCATTCCTCTACTCCCTCTTCACCCACGACTGCAGACCTGTACATGGATCCAACACCATCATCAAGTTTGCGGACGATACAGCGGTGATTGGCCTCATCAGCAACAACGATGACACAGCCTACAGGGAGGAGGTACAGCATCTGGCCACCTGGTGCGCTGACAACAACCTGCTTCTCAACACCAGCAAGACGAAGGAGCTCATCGTGGACTTCAGGAGAGAAAGAGGAAGCACGCACAACCCCATTCACATCAACGGGATGGCTGTTGAACGTGTCTCCAGCTTCAAGTTCCTGGGGACCCACATCACAGAGGACCTATCCTGGTCCACTAACACCTCCACTCCAGTCTGGTCAAGAAGGCTCATCAACGCCTCTTTTTCCTGAGGACACTGAAGAGACACCACCTGTCTTCAGCTGTACTGAGGAACTTCTACCGCTGTGTGATTGAGAGCATCCTAACCAGCAGTGTCACAGTCTGGTACGGAAACTGCTCTGTCACGGACCGTAAGGCGCTACAGCGGGTGGTTAAAACAGCCCAGTGCTTCACAAGGTGTCCACTTCCTGCCATTGAGGATGTCCAGAGGAAACGCTGTCTGCGGCGAGCTCACGGCATCCTTAAAGACTCCTCCCACCCTGCCCACAGACTGTTTACCCTCCTGCCCTCCGGTAGGCGCTTCAGAAGCCTCCGGACCAGAACCAGCAGACTGAGGAACAGCTTTTTCCCCAGAGCTGTCTCTCTACTGAACTCTACCCCCCTTCCTCTGAACTCTGTCTCTCTCTCGAACTCCGCCCCCTCCCTGATTTCGTTACCCTATACTTGTATATGTGTAATGACAATAAAGTTGAATCTCATCTCTCATCTCATCTCAATTTCAGCTCGCTACTCCTCCCACAGCGTTTGCACCACACACACGAGTAAGGTATCAAAAATAGCAGCTCGTCTTGACATGGGTGCTATTAGTCCACTCAATTGATTTTGTTTGTGTAAACTATCTATGAAAAAAAAAATCGAGAATTTTAGATTAATTGCATCACTGTATTTACAATAAACAACACAAACTAAATGTCACAATTCATGACAACACTCAATACATCACACAATATCACACAATGGGCATCACCAGTTGAAATGAACAAAATCCTACCAAAAGCATGAAAATACAACAGCAAGCCTATTGTAAGGTATTGTTAAGGTATGTTACAACATATTAGACTAGAACTTAAAACAAATACCATACCATGCTAAGTATTTGACAAATAAACAGGTTGCTATACTGGTGTCTATTCTGCAATCAACTAGCAGACTGTAAATAATGTTGGGCAATTCAGAAAGCACCAAATGCTTGTTTGCGTCTCAGTGTAAAAGAAGTTAACTGGGAACACATTTACTTCTTAATTAAGGGGTCCACTTTGTCCTGATGGATGTGACACACTGCAACATGGTTCAGCCTCTGCTGTGTCATAGTCATGCTTAACCAAGTCTTTCATCGTCTAGCACTAAAGCTCCTCATTGCCTGAGAGGACGAGACTGGTACCACAAGGAGTAACCTCAAGTTTCAATTTAAGTGAATAAGCCTCACGCCTCAAATGTCAAACATTAGAGACCGTTTGTAGCCTCTCCACAGGAATTGTACCGTATTTCTCGGATTATAAGTCACTCCGGAGTATAAGTCACACCAGCCGAAAATGCATAATAAAGAAGGAAAAAAACATAAGTCGCACAAGAGTATAAATCGCATTTTTTGGGGAAATTTATTTGATAAAATCCCACACCAAGAATAGACATTTCATCTTGAAAGGCACTTTAAAATAAAAATAAAATAGAGAACAACAGGCTGAATGTACGTTATATGACGCATAAACAACGAACTGAGAACGTGCCTGGTATGTTAACGTAACATATTACGGTAAGAGTCATTCAAATAACTATAGCATATAGAACATGCTACAAGTTTACCAAACTATCACTCTTAATCACTAAATCCAATGAAATCTTCTTCCTCGGTGTCACTTCTGAACAACTCCGCCAACTCCAAAGGTAGACAATGTGCCGCTTCCTATTCTACCGGTACGTCGCGTACGTCAGAGTCATCGTCAGTTGCAGTTCCAATTATTCCAGCCTTTCTGAATCCCGACAGGATAGTTTCTGTTGTCACTGAAGCCCATGCTTTGTCAATCCATCCAATGACATCCAGAAAAGTTGCATGGTGCATTCTCCCGGTTGCCGTGAAGCTGTGCTCTCCATCCATCATCCACTGCTCCCACAGGTTGCGCAAGACTGCCTTAAAGCTCCTATTCACAGATATGTCAAGTGGCTGGAGTATTTTGGTTAAGCCTCCGGGGATGATGGCAGGTATAGAGTTGAAAACTTTTGATTTATTTTTTAACTGTGCCGTGATGTGCGCTTGTATGCTATCCATCACAAGCAGAGCTTTGCGTGCTCTAAAGAAGCCATCCGGACGCTTTATGTAGCACTTTCTAAGCCATTTCTTGATCCATCCACCCTTTCTCATTCACTGCGACTGCAACTGAGGGGGATTGGATTTTTGACATGGTTTTTCGTTTGAAAATGACCATTGGTGGCAATTTTGATCTATTTCCACAACATGCCAGCACCACTGTGAAGTGTGATTTCTCATGACCAGTTGTTACGATATTCACACTCTTTTGCAACCTTTCTCTGCAACACTTCGGCCCATGGGAATGTCAAACGTGAGGGGGACCTCGTCCATGTTAATAATATGATCCGGTGTCACGTTGTGCTCACTTGCATGCTTTTCAATAAACTCACAGAAACTGTCGACCTTGGATTGGAAGTCTGCTGGCAGTTTTTGGGACATCGCTGTCCTTGCTCTGATGTGTCCTAGCACCGATGTGTGAACTCGTTCCTCTAGCTGTGGCCACCTAGCTTTTAGCCCGCATTTAGCTTTTTTAGTTAGGGACCGAAGCACTGACCAGTGCGAAGGACCCTATTGAAACCCTAATGATTATTAGGGACCGAAGCACTGACCAGTGCGAAGGCCCCTATTGTTCTTAAAATGATTTTTTTTTTTTTTTTCTCCGGTCCGTCTCTTTGACGCCATTTTTGACGGCTTGAACGTGAATGAAAACTCATCAAAATCTCCAATGTCATCGGGTCTGGCGAAAAATTTGATATTCTCGTCATTTCGTAAAAAAAATTCGCTAAATGACTCAGTGGCGCCACCTTCAAATTTTCAAAAGGGCCTCCCCATTGAGGTTTTTTCATCGTACGTGCACGACAATTTTTAGGCACATTGAGCATGCGAGATCTCACATAAAATCCTCTTACACCCATAGTCAAAACCAAACAGGAAGTCCGCCATATTTTTTTTCAATGGCGAAAATTCGCGTTTCACAGGTTAGCTATTTGAACGAACTCCTCCAAAAGCGTTTATCCCATTGACACAATGAGAATGTCAGTGTGTTCTCGACATGTTGAAGATCTCTCGTTGTGCTCTGCACGTTATATCCTCAAAGGGCGTGGTCATACGGATGCGTTGTTCGTCACAAACAGGAAGTAGTTTGTTACGGGCCTCAATATAGTCATACATTCATCAAACATCATACACATGATCCCAGTGGAAAAATAAAACTAGACATGTTGGCATAAAAAGTGGGTGTGGCTAATTTACTCAGTGGCGCCCCCTTGAGATTTTCAAAAAGGCCTCCCCATTGAGGTTTTTTTGTCCTACATACACGAATTCTTTTATGCTCATTGGGCATGTCAGGACCTACATAAAATCCTCTTACACCTATAGTCATAACCAAACAGGAAGTCCGCCATATTTTTTTTAATGCAACAAAAATGGCCGAAATTCACGTTTCACAGGTGAGCTATTTGAACAAACTCCTACAACAGCGTTTATCCGATCATCGTAAACTCAGTGTCAGTGTATTCTAGACATGTTGAAGATCTCTCGTTGTGCTCCGCACGTTATTTCGTTTAAGGGCGTGGCCATGGCGTACCATCAAACATTGATGTCTCGGCTCACCCCTATTTTACCTTTCTGAAAGGCCTCCCCATAGAGGCTTTTTTCTTTTACAAGCATGACAATTTTTTTGTATATTTATAATGTCAGGACCTACAAAAATTCCTATTACACTCATGGTCAAAACCCGACAGGAAGTCCGCCATATTTTTTTTTAATGGCGAAAATTTGCGTTTCACAGGTTAGATATTTGAACGAACTCCTACAAAAGTGTTTATCCCATCATGGTAAACTCTATCTTAGTGTGTTCTAGACATGTTGAAGATCTCTCATTGTGCTCCGCACTTTATTTTCTCAAAGGGCTTGGCCATACGGACGTGATGTTCGTCACAAACAGGAAGTAGTTTGTTACAGTACTTAATATAGGCGTAGAGTCATCAAACATACCACACATGATCCCAGCAGAAAAATCAAACTTGTCATGTTGTTTTAGTCAGTGGGCGTGGCTAAATGACTCAGTGGCGCCCCCATGAAATTTTCAAAAAGGCCTCCCCATAGAGGTTTCTTTGTCCTACATGCATGAAATTCTTTATGCTCATGTGGCATGTCAGGAACTACATAAAATCCTCTTACACCCATAGTCATAACCAAACAAGAAGTCCGCCATATTTGTTTTTGAATGGTTCATATTCGCGTTTGATAGGTTAGCTATCTGAACGAACTCCTCCAACAGCGTTTATCCGAACAACGTAAACTCAATCTTAGTGTGTTCTAGACATGTTGAAGATCTCTCGTTGTGCTCCGCACGTTATTTCGTCAAAGGGCGTGGCCACGGCGTACCATCAAACATTGATGTCTCGGCGCACTCCAATTTTTTAACCTTCGATGACTGTAAGGCCTGCTGATTGGCCACGTGTCGCGGCTTCACGCCCGCGGTCGCACTCTCGCGGTCACGACACACGCCGACATGCGCGGGGTGCTTCGGTCCCTTCATCACCGCTTGCGGTTTTAATTTTTTTTCTTTTCTTTTTCTGTCCGTCAGTTTGACGCCACTTTTGACGGCTTGAACGTGAATGAAAACTCATCAAAATCTCCAACGTCATCGGGTCTGGCGAAAAATTTGATATTCTCGTCATTTCGTAAAAAAAATTTGCTAAATGACTCAGTGGCGCCACATTCAAATTTTCAAAAGGGCCTCCCCATTGAGGTTTTTTCATCGTACGTGCACGACAATTTTTATGCACATTAGGCATGCGAGATCTCACATAAAATCCTCTTACACCCATAGTCAAAACCAAACAGGAAGTCCGCCATATTTTTTTTCAAGGAAGAAAATTCGCGTTTTACAGGTTAGCTATTTGAACGAACTCCTCCAAAAGCAATTATCTGATTGACACAATGAGAATGTCAGTGTGTTCTCGACATGTTGAAGATCTCTCGTTGTGCTCTGCACGTCATTTCCTCAAAGGGCGTGGTCATACGGACACGTTGTTTGTCACAAACAGGAAGTAGTTTGTTACGGGCCTCAATATAGTCATACATTCATCAAACATCATACACATGATCCCAGTGGAAAAATAAAACTAGACATGTTGGCATAAAAAGTGGGCGTGGCTAATTTACTCAGTGGCGCCCCCTTGAAATTTTCAAAAAGGCCTCCCCATTGAGGTTTTTTTGTCCTACATACACGAATTTTTTTATGCTCATTGGGCATGTCAGGAGCTACGTAAAATCCTCTTACACCTATAGTCATAACCAAACAGGAACTCCGCCATATTTTTTTGAATGCAACAAAAATGGCCGAAATTCACGTTTCACAGGATAGCTATTTGAACGAACTCCTACAACAGCGTTTATCCGATCATCGTAAACTCAGTGTCAGTGTATTCTAGACATGTTGAAGATCTCTCGTTGTGCTCCGCACGTTATTTCGTTTAAGGGCGTGGCCATCGCGTAGCATCAAACATTGATGTCTCGGCGCACCCCTATTTTACCTTTCTGAAAGGCCTCCCCATAGAGGTTTTTTTCTTTTACATGCATGACAATTTTTTTTGTACATTCATAATGTCAGGACCTACAATAAATCCTCTTACACCCATAGTCAAAACTAAACAGGAAATCCGCCATATTTTTTTTTAATGGTGAAAATTCTCGTTTTAAAGGTTACCTATTTGAACGAACTCCTACAAAAGCCTTTATCCGATTGACACAACGTCAAAGTCTGTGTGATCTTGACATGTTGAAGATCTCTCGTTGTGCTCCGCACGTTATTTTCTCAAAGGTCGTGGTCATACGGACGCGTTGTTCGTCACAAACAGGAAGTAGTTTGTTATGGGTCTTAATATAGGTGTAGAGTCACCAAACATCAGACACATGATCCCTGTAGAAAAATTAAACTTGTCATGTTGTTATAATAAGGGGGCGTGGCTAAATGACTCAGTGGCGCCCCCATGAAATCTTAAAAATGGCCTACCCATAGAAGTTTCTTTGTCCTACATGCATGGGATTTTTTATGCTCATTGGGCATGTCAGGTGCTACATAAAATCCTCTTACACCCATGGTCAAAACCCAACGGGAAGTCCGCCTTTTTTTTTTTGAATGGCTGAAATTCGCGGTTCACAGGATAGATATTTGAACGAACTCCTACAACAGCGTTTATCCGATCATCGTGAACTCAGTGTCAGTGTGTTCTGGACATGTTGAAGATCTCTCGTTGTGCTCCGCACGTTATTTCGTCAAAGGGCGTGGCCACGGCGTACCATCAAACTTTGATGTCTCGGCACACTCCAATTTTTTAACCTTCGATGACTGTAAGTCCTGCTGCTTGGCCACGTGTCGCGGCTGCACTCCCGCGGTCGCACTCTCGCGGTCGCGACACGCGCCGACATGCGTGGGGTGCTTCGGTCCCTTCATCACCGCTTGCGGTTTTAATTTTTCTCTTTTTCTTCCGTCTCTTTGGAGCCACTTTTGAACGTGAATGAAAACTCATCAAAATCTCCAATGTCATCGGGTCTGGCGAAAAATTTGATATTCTCGTCATTTCGTAAAAAAAAATCGCAAAATGACTCAGTGGCGCCCCCTTCAAATTTTCAAAAGGGCCTCCCTATTGAGGTTTTTTCATCGTACGTGCACGACAATTTTTATGCACATTAAGCATGCGAGATCTCACATAAAATCCTCTTACACCCATAGTCAAAACCAAACAGGAAGTCCGCCATATTTTTTTCAATGGCGAAAATTCGCGTTTCACAGGTTAGCTATTTGAACGAACTCCTCCAAAAGCAATTATCCCATTGACACAATGACAATGTTAGTGTGTTCTCGACATGTTGAAGATCTCTCGTTGTGCTCTGCACGTTATTTCCTCAAAGGGCGTGGTCATACGGACGCGTTGTTCGTCACAAACAGGAAGTAGTTTGTTACGGGCCTCAATATAGTCATACATTCATCAAACATCATACACATGATCCCAGTGGAAAAATAAAACTAGACATGTTGGCATAAAAAGTGGGCGTGGCTAATTTACTCAGTGGCGCCCCCTTGAGATTTTCAAAAAGGCCTCCCCATTGAGGTTTTTTTGTCCTACATACACGAATTTTTTTATGCTCATTGGGCATGTCAGGATCTACATAAAATCCTCTTACACCTATAGTCATAACCAAACAGGAAGTCCGCCATATTTTTTTGAATGCAACAAAAATGGCCGAAATTCACGTTTCACAGGTTAGCTATTTGAACGAACTCCTACAACAGCGTTTATCCGATCATCGTCAACTCAGTGTCAGTGTATTCTAGACATGTTGAAGATCTCTCGTTGTGCTCCGCACGTTATTTCGTTTAAGGGCGTGGCCATGGCGTACCATCAAACATTGATGTCTCGGCGCACCCCTATTTTACCTTTCTGAAAGGCCTCCCCATAGAGGTTTTCTTCTTTTACATGCATGACAATTTTTTTGTATATTCAGAATGTCAGGACCTACAATAAATCCTCTTACACCCATAGTCAAAATTAAACAGGAAATCCGCCATATTTTTTTTTAATGGCGAAGATTCTCGATTTAAAGGTTACCTATTTGAACGAACTCCTATAAAAGCGTTTATCTGATTGACAAAAAGTCAGTGTCTGTGTGATCTTGACAGGTTGAAGATCTCTTGTTGTGCTCCGCACGTTATTTCGTCAAAGGGCGTGGTCATACGGACTTGATGTTCGTCACAAACAGGAAGTAGTTTGTTACAGTGCTTAATATAGGCGTAGAGTCATCAAACATAACACACATGATCCCAGTAGAAAAATTTAACTTGTCATGTTGTTATAATATGTTGGCGTTGCTAAATGACTCAGTGGCGCCCCCATGAAATTTTAAAAATGGCCTCCCCATAGGGGTTTCTTTGTCCTACATGTATGAAATTTTTTATGCTCATTGGGCATGTCAGGAGCTACATAAAATCCTCTTACACCCATGGTCATAACCAAACAAGAAGTCCGCCATATTTTTTTTTGAATGGTTCAAATTCACGTTTCACAGGTTAGCTATTTGAACGAACTCCTCCCAAAGCGTTTATCCGATCATCGTAAACTTAATCTTAGTGTGTTCTAGACATGTTGTAGATCTCTCGTTGTGCTCTGCACTTTAATTCCTCAAAGGGCGTGGTCATACGGACGCGTTGTTCGTCACAAACAGGAAGTAGTTTGTAAGGGGCCTTAATATAGTCATACATTCATCAAACATCACACACATGATCCCAGTGGAAAAACAAAAATTGACATGTTGGCATAAAAAGTGGGCGTGGCTAAATGACTCAGTGGCGCCCCATTGAAATTTTCAAAAAGGCCTCCCTTTAGAGGTTTTTATGGCCTACGTGCATGAAATTTTTTTCATGGAGAATAGCCTTTTGTCAGGAGATACATAAAAGCCTCTTACACCCATGGTCATAACCAAACAGGAAGTCCGCCATATTGTTTTTTAATGCAAGAAAAATGGCTGAAATTCCTTTTTCACAGGTTAGCTATTTGAACGAACTCCTCCAACAGTGTTTATCCGATCATCGTCAACTCAGTGTCAGTGTGTTCTGGACATGTTGAAGATCTCTCGTTGTGCTCCGCACGTTATTTCGTCAAAGGGCGTGGCCACGGCGTACCATCAAACTTTGATGTCTCGGCACACTCCAATTTTTTAACCTTCGGTGACTGTAAGGCCTGCTGCTTGGCCACGTGTCGCGGTCGCACTCTCGCGGTCGCGACACGCGCCGACATGCGTGGGGTGCTTCGGTCCCTTCATCACCGCTTGCGGTTTTAGTTTTCTTTATTTCAGTAAGAGTAACCTCCGCTTTTCGCCAGTCCCTTACAAGTTTCTCACTAACTCCAAACTTTCTTTCTGCTGCTCGATTGCCATTTTCTGCTGCATATTTCACTACTTCCAGCTTGTAACCTGCAGAATATGATTTTCTTTTCGATGCCATTTTTGTTCAGCCCTTCTCAGTTGTTTTTATAAGTTATCGCCAATGTTGAAATGATTAATTTTCATAGGTACGGTAGCACCTTTTTTTTCATAATGCACTTCTGCCATGACCCGCCCCCGCCGAAATTTGATTGGTTGATATGTGTGTGTGTGACGATTGCTGATATACGCCTAGTCTCTTACGTGAATGATATAAATAATAGCTCAGGCTATTGAGCTCAACTTAATAGCCTGAGCTATTTATTTTTATTATTTGATATTTTACAGTAATGTGTTAATAATTTCACACATAAGTCACTCTAGAGCAGGGTTTCTCAACCTTTTTGACCTTGGGGCCCAACATTTTCAGGGCAAGGTAGTCTGGGGCCCAATCGAGTAAATGGTTCTGATTTAACTGTTGCGGTCATTTTTATTTAATAGCTATTTGTGTCACTATGTAGTAATAATGAATACTGTTCTTCATTTGTATGTTTTTTAATCAATATATAACCTATACATTGTCTAATCATGCATGAAACCTTGCACAAGTTAACAAGATCATTTAATTAATTTTGCTCATATAAAACCATGTTTAAGTGCATGTTTGTCAAATAAGTAACACAATAAAACTTAGCAATAAAAGCAATAAAATTAGGTGCTCAATGAAGTTAGGTAGATTTGTTGAAATTAAAAAGAGCATTCTGTTTTGTGTAGCACTGCCCCCGTTGCTGTCATTATTTTTTCGTTTTAAGAACCTCTCCATTATGTTTCCATTCAGATTCAGGCCCCCGTTTACACAGAGATGCTGTGACAGTAAAACGAAACAGTTGTATCGGATTGGCCTTTCATTCACGGGGGTGAAAACGCAAGCTTTTGAATTCGACCTCCAGGGTGGAGCGAAACTGATACGGGGGGGGGCGTATCACAGCCATGTGAATGAAACAGAGCGAACTCTCTGGCTGCGATGACCTCACCCCCCCATACATTTGGACATGCGCAGTAGTCGAGAACAAACATAAACAACAATGGCGGCGGATTCAGTTGTGCTATGTGCTTCAGCAGCTATTCGCGTTGTATAGTCTTTTAAAACAGAACCTTGATATGATATATCGTGTATGTCGCCAGTCAGGGTAGTCACCTAGCAGAGTTGAGACTTCTCCGTAGACGTTAAGCTAAATATTCTTCTCCTTCTCGCCATGTAGGCCTACTTCTAACTGGCGCGTTACTGCCTCTGGTGGTCGGAGAGTATATTGCAGGCCAACGATCACGGCCCTTACGGCCCACAGACGCAAACATATTATCCCCTCGCGGCCCTACAAAGGGCCGCAGCTCTATGGTTCAGAAACCCTGCTCTAGAGTATAAGTCCCACCCCCGGCCAAACTATGAAAAAAACTGCGACTTATAATCCGAAAAATACGGTACATGTAATTATGTTTGTTAATTATGTTTGGTAGCTGGATTTTCAGGCGCTGGGCATGAATTTCTGGATTGTCATGAATAGGGATGTAAAGATTAATCGTGAGGCAGTTAAAAGTCGATTCAAAGTTGCCACGGTTCACAACAATACTTTAAAAAATGAATCGCAGTAACAGCGAAATCCACACCAGCCAAGCGCCAAATGTGGGTAGATTTTTCACTTGGTGAGTACATTTGAGAGAGCCATCTGCTACAGGCCGGGTAAATGTTAAACCATAAAGTAATAAAAACTATGTTATGAGTATTAAACATGTTTTATGTAGCAGCAGTGTTACGGAATTGTAGGGGATATTTTAGTGTTAAATGATTATTAACACACCTTGTAAGAAAAGGCGCACCACCTGGCTTGCCAGGAACAACTATATTAATTATGAAAAATTAATAGTTATTAATTAAATCAACCTCATATCTGAATCATGAATTCTGGATCAGTCTATTACCTGAAAATCACACGGACAACCTTCTGAATTGTCTGTGCAGAATTTAATGAAAGAAAGGTTAACAATAACACAATAATGACATGAATAAAATGTGTTATGAATATGAAATCTAAACTACAGTGACTGATATACACTCAACAAAAATATAAACGCAACACTTTTGTTTTTGCTCCCATTTGTCATGAGATGGACTCAAAGATCTAAAATTCATTCCAGATACACAATATTACCATTTCTCTCAAACATTGTTCATAAATCTGTCTAAATGTGTGATAGTGAGCACTTTTGCTTTGCTGAGACAATCCATCCCACCTCACAGGTGTGCCACATCAAGATGCTCATCAGACACCATGATTAGTGCACAGGTGTACCTTATACTGCCCACAATAAAAGGCCACTCTGAAATGTGCAGTTTTGTCTCACAGCAAAATGCCACAGATGGCGCAAGCATTGAGGGAGCGTGCAATTGGCATGCTGACAGCAGGAATGTCAACCAGATCTGTTGCTCGGGCATTGAATGTTCATTTCTCCACCATAAGCCGTCTCCAAAGGCGTTTCAGAGAATATGGCAGTACATCCAACCGGCCTCACAACCGCAGACCACGTGTAACCACACCAGCCCAGGACCTCCACATCCAGCAGGTTCACCTCCAAGATCGTCTGAGACCAGCTACTCAGACAGCTGCTGAAACAATTGGTTTGCATAACCAAAGAATTTCTGCACAAACTGTCAGAAACCGTCTCAGGGAAGCTCAACTGCATGCTCGTCGTCCTCATCGGGGTCTTAACCTGACTCCAGATCGTCGCCGTAACAGACTTGAGTGGGCAAATGCTCACATTCGATGGCGTCTGGCACGTTGGAGAGGTGTTCTCTTCACGGATGAATCTCGGTTTACATTGTTCAGGGCAGATGGCAGACAGCGTGTGTGGCGTCGTGTGGGTGAGCGCTTTGCTGATGTCAATGTTGTGGATCGAGTGGCCCATGGTGGTGGTGGGGTTATGGTATGGGCAGGCATCTGTTATGGACGAAGAACACAGGTGCATTTTATTGATGGCATTTTGAATGCACAGAGATACCGTGATGAGATCCTGAGGCCCATTGTTGTGCCATACATCCATGAACATCACCTCATGTTTCAGCAAGATAATGCACGGCCCCATGTTGCAAGGATCTGTACACAATTCTTGGAAGCTGAAAATGTCCCAGTTCTTGCATGGCCAGCATACTCACCGGACATGTCACCCATTGAGCATGTTTGGGATGTGCTTGACCGGCGTATACGACAGCGCGTACCAGTTCCCACTAATATCCAGCAACTTCGCACAGCCATTGAAGAGGAGTGGACCAACATTCCACAGGCCACAATTGACAATCTGATAAACTCTATGCGAAGAAGATGTGTTGCACTGCATGAGGCAAATGGTGGTCACACCAGATACTGACTGGTTCTGAGTCCCCAGACCCTCAATAAAGCAAAAACTGCACATTTCAGGGTGGCCTTTTATTGTGGACAGTCTAAGGTACACCTATGCACTAATCATGGTGTCTGATGAGCATCTTGATGTGGCACACCTGTGAGGTGGGATGGATTGTCTCAGCAAAGCAAAAGTGCTCACTATCACACATTTAGACAGATTTATGAACAATGTTTGAGAGAAATGGTAATATTGTGTATCTGGAATGAATTTTAGATCTTTGAGTCCATCTCATGACAAATGGGAGCAAAAACAAAAGTGTTGCGTTTATATTTTTGTTGAGTGTATTTGATGGAAGTGAACACAAGAAATGATAAATTGTATTTCAACTACTTGAGTATAGTATTGTGGTCTAACGTTCGTCTGATAAAATGTATTTATTTAGTTCAGGACAAAAAGTGGATGAATGGATGAAAAATGTTAGATTAAGGACGAGGGTAAACTGAATTCTGGGGAGTTGAAAAGACACGATATAACACGACCCTCTGCACGTAACACCAGCTTTTGAATTGTCTTACTTTGACGTAGAATCAAACGAATCCGCATTGTGGTACTGAGGAATTATGAAGAAGCTCTTGGTGGGGTCCACAAGAGAATTCTGCGGTCCAGAAACTGGCTTGACAGCTCAGGTCGGTGTTGGTTCTACTGCGCAGGTTCTACTGAGTCGGGTCGTTAATGTCCAAACGGGTCTCCCGGAGCGCGGATCAACTCAGAACTCCCCCAAATATTTATGGTAATCAATCAATCAATCAATCAATCAATCAATCAATCTTTATTTATATAGCGTCAATTCATAACAGGCGTTATCTCAAGACACTTTACAAAACCAAGTAAAGGACCTTACTGTTTGTCTGGGGGGGGGTTGTTTGGGCAGGCCATCTCACCAACAGTCCCAAGGAACCTAAGAGAGCTCAGGAGCTCCCAGAAAAAGGAGAGGTTAGAATATAAAGATGACAAGCAGTAATTGAAACCGCAAGCGGGGATGAAGGGACCGAAGCACCCCACGCATGTCGGCGTGTGTCGCGACCGCGAGAGTGCGACCGCGGGAGTGCAGCCGCGACAAGTGGCCAAGCAGCAGGCCTTACAGTCATCGAAGGTTAAAAAATTGGAGTGTGCCGAGACATCAAAGTTTGATGGTACGCCGTGGCCACGCCTTTGACGAAATAACGTGCGGAGCACAACGAGAGATCTTCAACATGTCGAGAACACACTGACATTCTCATTGTGTCAATCGGATAAACGCTTTTGGAGGAGTTCGTTCAAATAGGTAACCTGTGAAACGCGAATTTTCGCCATTAAAAAAAAATATGGCGGACTTCCTGTTTAGTTTTGACTATGGGTGTAAGAGGATTTATTGTAGGTCCTGACATTATGAATGTACAAAAGAATTGTCATGCATGAAAAAGAAAAAAACCTCTATGGGGAGGCCTTTCAGAAAGGTAAAACAGGGGTGCGCCGAGACATCAATGTTTGATGGTACGCCATGGCCACGCCCTTAAACGAAATAACGTGCGGAGCACAATGAGAGATCTTCAACATGTCTAGAATACACTGACACTGAGTTTACGATGATGGGATAAACGCTGTTCTAGGAGTTCGTTCAAATAGCTAACCTGCGAAAGAGGAATTTTAGCCATTTTTATTGCATTCAAAAAAATATGGCGGACTTCCTGTTTGGTTATGACCATGGGTGTAAGAGGATTTTATGTAGCTCCTGACATGCCCAATGAGCATAAAAAAAATTGTGTATGTAGGACAAACAAACCTCAATGGGGAGGCCTTTTTGAAAATTTCAAGGGGGCGCCACTGAGTCATTTAGCCACGCCCACTTTTTGTGCCAACATGTCTAGTTTCATTTTTCCACTGGGATCATGTGTGTGATGTTTGATGAATGTATGACTATATTAAGGCCCGAAACAAACTACTTCCTGTTTGTGACGAACAACGCATCCGTAAGACCACGCCCTTTGACGAAATAACGTGCGGAGCACAACGAGAGATCTTCAACATGTCAAGAACAAGCAGATACTTAATTTCCATCCATCGGATAATTGCTTTAGGAGGAGTTCGTTCAAATAGCTAACCTGTGAAACGCGAATTTTTGCCATTGAAAAAAAATATGGCGGACTTCCTGTTTGGTTTTGACTATGGGCGTAAGAGGATTTTATGTGAGATCTCGCATGCTTAATGTGTATAAAAATGTTCATGCACGTAAGACGTAAAAACGTCAATGGGGAGGCCCTTTTGAAAATTTGAAGGGGGCGCCACTGAGTCATCTTGCGAAAAAAATTTACGAAATGACGAGAATATCAAATTTTTCGCCAGACCTGATGACGTTGGCGATTTTGATGAGTTTTCATTCACGTTCAAGCCGTCAAAAATGGCTCCAAAGAGACGGAAAAAAAAAAATAAAATAAAAATTAAAACCGCAAGCGGTGATGAAGGGACCGAAGCACCCCGCGCATGTCGGCGCGTGTCGCGACCGCGGGAGTGCGACCGCGAGAGTGCAGCTGCGACACGAGGCCGAGCAGCAGGCCTTACAGTCATCGAAGGTTAAAAAATTGGAGAGCGCGGAGACATCAAAGTTTGATGGTACGCCGTGGCCACGCCCTTTGACGAAATAACGTGCAGAGCACAACGAGAGATCTTCTACATGTCTAGAATACACTGACACTGAGTTTGTGATGATCGGATAAACGCTGTTGTAGGAGTTCGTTCAAATAGCTAACCTGTGAAACGTGAATTTTAGCCATTTTTATTGCATTGAAAAAAATATGGCGGACTTCCTGTTTGGTTATGACTATAGGTGTCAGAGGATTTTATGTAGCTCCTGACATACTTCATGAGCATAAAAAAATTCATGCACGTAGGACAAAAAAACCTCAATGGGGAGGCCTTTTTGAAAATTTCAAGGGGGCGCCACTAAGTCATTTAGCCACGCCCACTTTTTATGTCAGCATGTCTAGTTTTATTTTTCCACTGGGATCATGTGTATGATGTTTGGTGAATGTGTGACTATATTAAGGCCCGTAACAAACTACTTCCTGTTTGTGACGAACAACGTGTCCGTATGACCACGCCTTTTGAGGAAATAACGTGCGGAGCACAACGAGAGATCTTCAACATGTCGAGAACACACTGACATTCTCATTGTGTCAATCAGATAATTGCTTTTGGAGGAGTTCGTTGAAATAACTAACCTGTAAAACGCGAATTTTCGCCAATGAAAAAAATATGGCGGACTTCCTGTTTGGTTTTGACTATGGGTGTAAGAGGATTTTATGTGAGATCTCGCATGCTTAATGTGCATAAAAATTGTCGTGCACGTACGATGAAAAAACCTCAATGCGGAGGCCCTTTTGAAAATTTGAAGGGGGCGCCACTGAGTCATTTTGCAAAATTTTTTTACGAAATGACGAGAATATCAAATTTTTCGCCAGACCCGATGACGTTGGAGATTTTGGTGAGTTTTCATTCATGTTCAGGCAGTGAAAAAGGGCGTCAAAGAGACGGACCGGAGAAAAAAAAAAAAAAAATCATTTGAAAAACAATAGGGTCCTTCGCACTGGTCAGTGCTTCGGTCCCTAATTAAAACCGCAAGCGGTGATGAAGGGACCGAAGCACCCCGCGCATGTCGGCGTGTGTTGCGACCGCGAGAGTGCTACCGCGGGCATGAAGCTGCGACACGTGGCCAAGCAGCAGGCCTTACAGTCATCGAAGGTTAAAAAATTGGAGCGAGCCGAGACATCAAAGTTTGATGGTGCGCCGCGGCCGCGCCCTTTGACGAAATAACGTGCAGAGCACAACAAGAGATCTTCAACATGTCCAGAACACACTAAGATTGAGTGTACGATGATCGGATAAACGCTTTTGGAGGAGTTCGTTCAAATAGGTAACCTGTAAAAAAGGAATTTCAGCCATTTGTCTTGCATTCAAAAAAATATGGCAGACTTCCTGTTTGGGTATGACCATTGGTGTAGGAGGCTTTTATGTAGGTCCTGACATGCCCAATGAGCATAAAAAAATTCATGCACGTCGGTCAAAAAAACCTCAATGGGGAGGAGTTTTTTAAAATTTCAAGAGGGCGCCACTGAGTCATTTAGCCACGCCAACTTTTTATACCAAAATGTGTAGTTTATTTTTCAACTGGGATCATGTGTATGATGTTTGGTG
This sequence comes from Symphodus melops, assembly GCF_947650265.1. Classification (NCBI taxonomy): domain Eukaryota; kingdom Metazoa; phylum Chordata; class Actinopteri; order Labriformes; family Labridae; genus Symphodus; species Symphodus melops. Next base: position 7,623,501 of record NC_136695.1, read on the forward strand.
ACTCTACGCCTATATTAAGGCCCATAACAAACTACTTCCTGTTTGTGACGAACAACGCGTCCGTATGACCACGCCCTTTGAGGAAATAACGTGCAGAGCACAACGAGAGATCTTCAACAGGTCGAGAACACACTGACATTCTCATTGTGTCAATCGGATAATTGCTTTTGGAGGAGTTCGTTCAAATAGCTAACCTGTGAAAAAGGAATTTTAGCCATTGAAAAAAAATATGGCGGACTTCCTGTTGGGTTTTGACCATGGGTGTAAGAGGATTTTATGTAGGTCCTGACATGCCCAATGAGCATAAAAAATCTCATGCATGTAGGACAAAGAAACCTCAATGGGGAGGCCATTTTTAAGATTTCAAGGGGGCGCCACTGAGTCATTTAGCCACGCCCACTTATTATAACAACATGACAAGTTTAATTTTTCTACTGGGATCATGTGTCTGATGTTTGATGAATGTATGACTAAATTAAGCCCCATAACAACCTACTTCCTGTTTGTGAAGAACAACGCGTCCATATGACCACGCCCTTTGACGAAATAACATCCGGAGCACAACGAGAGATCTTGAATATGTCGAGAACACACTGACATTCTCATTGTGTCAATCGGATAATTGCTTTTGGAGGAGTTTGTTCAAATAGCTAACCTGTGAAACGCGAATTTTTGCCATTCAAAAAAAATATGGCGCACTTGCTGTTTGGTTTTGACTATGTGTGCAAGAGGATTTTTTGTAGGTCCTGCCATGGTTAACATACAAAAAAATTGTCATGCATGTAAAAGAAAAAAACCTCTATGGGGAGGCCTTTCAGAAAGGTAAAATAGAGATGCGCCGAGACATCAATGTTTGATGGTACGCCATGGCCACGCCCTTAAACGAAATAACGTGCGGAGCACAACGAGAGATCTTGAACATGTCTAGAATACACTGACATTGAGTTTACGATGATCGGATAAACGCTGTTGGAGGAGTTCGTTCAAATAGCTAACCTGTGAAAAAGGAATTTCAGCCATTTTTGTTGCATTCAAAAAAATATGGCGGACTTCCTGTTTGGTTATGACCATGGGTGTGAGAGGATTTTATGTAGCTCCTGACATGCTTAAGGAGCATAAAAAAAGTCATGCACGTAGGACAAAAAAAACCTCTATGGGGAGGCCTTTTTGAAAATTTCAAGGTGGCGCCACTGAGTCATTTAGCCACGCCCACTTTTTATGCCAACATGTCTAGTTTTATTTTTCCACTGGGATCATGTGTGTGATGTTTGATGAATCTATGACTATATTAAGGCCCGTAACAAACTACTTCCTGTTTGTGACGAACAAAGCGTCCGTATGACCACGACCTTTGAGGAAATAACGTGCAGAGCACAACGAGAGATCTTCAACATGTCTAGAAAACACAGACCTTGACGTTGTGTCAATCGGATATAGGCTTTTGTAGGAGTTCGTTCAAATAGGTAACCTGTGAAACGCGAATTTTCGCCATTAAAAAAAAATATGGCGGACTCCCGGTTTAGTTTTGACAATGTGTGCGAGAGGATTTATTGTAGTTCCTGACATTATTAACATACAAAAAAATTGTCATGCATGTCAGACAAGAAAACCTCTATGTGGAAGTCTTTCAGAAAGGTAAAATAGGGGTGAGCCGAGACATCAATGTTTGATGGTACGCCATGGCCACGCCCTTAAACGAAATAACGTGTGGAGCACAACGAGAGATCTTCAACATGTCTAGAATACACTGACACTGAGTTTACGATGATCGGATAAACGCTGTTGTAGGAGTTCGTTCAAATAGCTAACCTGTGAAACGTGAATTTCGGCCATTTTTGTTGCATTCAAAAAAATATAGCGGACTTCCTGTTTGGTTATGACGATAGGTGTAAGAGGATTTTATGTAGCTCCTGACATGCCCAATGAGCATAAAAAAATCTGTGTATGTAGGACAAAAAAACCTAAATGGGGAGGTCTTTTTGAAAATTTCAAGGGGGCGCCACTGAGTCATTTAGCCACGCCCAGTTTTTATGCCAGCATGTCTAGCTTTATTTTTCCACTGGGATCATGTGTCTGATGGTTGGTGAGTGTATGACTATATTAAGGCCCATAACAAACTACTTCCTGTTTGTGACGAACAACGCGTCCGTATGACCACACCCTTTGAGGAAATAACGTGCAGAGCACAACGAGAGATCTTCAACATGTCGAGAACACACTGACATTCTCATTGTGTCAATTGGATAATTGCTTTTGGAGGAGTTCGTTCAAATAGCTAACCTGTGAAACGCGAATTTTCGCCATTGAAAAAAAATATGGCGGACTTCCTGTTTAGTATTGACTATGGGTGTAAGAGGATTTTTTGTAGGTCCTGACATTATGAACGTACCAAAAAATTGTCATGCATGTAAAAGAAAAAATCCTCTATGGGGAGGCCTTTCAGAAAGGCAAAATAGGGGTGAGCCGAGACATCAATGTTTGATGGTACGCCATCGCCACGCCCTTAAACGAAATAACGTGCAGAGCACAACGAGAGATCTTCAACATGTCTAGAATACACTGACACTGAGTTTACGATGATCAGATAAACGCTGTTGGAGGAGTTCGTTCAAATAGCTAACCTGTGAAAGAGGAGTTTCGGCCATTTTTGGTGCATTCAACAAAATATGGCGGACTTCCTGTTTGGTTATGACGTTTTATGTGAGATCTCGCATGCTTAATGTTCATAAAAATTGTTGTGCACGTACGATGAAAAAACCTCAATGGGGAGGCACTTTTGAAAATTTGAAGGGGGCGCCACTGAGTCATTTTGCGAATTTTTTTTACGAAATGACGAGAACATCAAATTTTTCACCAGACCCGATGACATTGGAGATTTTGGTGAGTTTTCATTCACGTTCAAGCCGTCAAAAATGGCTCCGAAGTGGCGGAAGGAAAAAAAAAATAATAATCGTAAGGAAAACAATAGGGTCCTTCGCACTGGTCAGTGCTTCGGTCCCTAATTAAAACCGCAAGCGGTGATGAAGGGACCGAAGCACCCCGCGCATGTCGGCGTGTGTCGCAACCGCGAGAGTGCGACCGCGGGAGTGTAGCCGCGACACGTGGCCAAGCAGTAGGCCTTACAGTCATACAAGGTTAAAAAATTGGAGTGCGGCGAGACATCAAAGTTTGATGGTACGCCGTGGCCACGCCCTTTGACGAAATAACGTGCGGAGCACAACGAGAGATTTTCAACATGTCCAGAACACACTGACACTGAGTTCACGATGATCGGATAAACGCTGTTGTAGGAGTTCGTTCAAATAGCTAACCTGTGAAAAAGGAATTTCAGCCATTTTTCTTGCATTAAAAAAAATCTGGCAGTTTTCCTGTTTGGTTATGACGATAGGCGTAAGAGGCTTTTATGTATCTCCTGACATGCCCAATCAGCATAAAAAATTTCATGCACGTAGGCCAAAAAAACCTCTAAAGGGAGGCCTTTTTGAAAATTTCAAGGGGGCGCCACTGAGTCATTTAGCCACGCCCACTTTTTATGCCAACATGTCTAGTTTTATTTTTCCACTGGGATCATGTGTGTGATGTTTGATGAATGTATGACTATATTAAGGCCCGTTACAAACTACTTCCTGTTTGTGACGAACAACGCGTCCGTATGAACCATAGACTGTAAAAATAATGGACGGGACAAGGTCCCCTGTGAAGTGAAGCTTTTTTTTTTAGATCGCCCCCTACTGACTGGCTGCAGTATAGGTCATAAACCCCGCCTCCTCAATGATAACAGACGGGACTTGGGTCAAACTGTTAAGTTAAAATACTCGTCACATAATTTTTTTCCAGACCTAAACTCTGCTGTGATCATTAGATATTATCACCCTACATGGTGTTCAAGTGCTCATTTTTCTGTGAAGTTTGTTTTAAATAAGTTATTTGAGGTTAAAAAACGGGATTTTACGTCATACATGGCGATGATTGACAGCCACGGATCTTGCGTAGAGCTCTTGTAAATAAGTAGTTACGTCGTGAAGTGAAGCCAGGACGACATGGAGCTTTTCTGTTCAGTCTTTTCGTCTTTTTTGAGGTGGTGAAAGCTGTTTTTTCTGCAGTAAACTAATGTCACGGACCTGTGGACTCTAAGGGAGCTTTGCAGTTTTTACAGTAAGTAATAAAGTTTGATTTATGTGTCATTGCTTAAAGCGCTATCGAGCGAGCTAACATATTAGCAGTCTAAGCTAGGTTAGTTATCAGGCATGATTTATCTTTTTATTTTACTTTTTAATATGAGCAAACCTAATAACTGACATGATATGTTTCTTGATATTGTTATATCGTTGTTGTGAGTGGAATTGTATTAAAAACCAAAACATCTTAATTAAAATCAGCTCATAGATGCTGTTCATTGACTGTACAGTTATGTTTCAGTAAATAATAAATATGTCTGGTAAGGTTTTTAAAAAAGTATCAAGGACAAAAAATAAGCTAAATGCTGTAAATCTGTCCTGTATCATTACTGATGTGTACATGTTCACAGTCTGTGTAAAGAGTGTGTTATACAGAGATTAACATGTCACCATGCAGCCTGATATTTATAATACTGTATAATGAGGGAGAATATTTCTCTAGATATCAGGGTAAAACTAAAGTAAGCTCTGATTTAATAAAACTTCTGTCTGATTTAAGAGACTGACAGAAACGTGAACACAAACAATCAGCGGTGGTGTAATATAATATTAACCGAGCATCATACTGCTTAAATCTGTCAAATATTCAGCATGAGCTTACACACACAATACCAATCTAATAATCACAAGTTGATCATGTTGTACATTTAATGACGCTTATTAATAAATGGTGTTATAACTTCACAAAACCTGACACAGACTACAAAACAGGCTGCTTGTGATGGTGGTTAGGAGGAGACAGACAGGCTCAATAACAGAAGGCAGAAAGATTACGTTTCTCACAAAATGATATATTAATGTTTTTTCATTTTGCATCTATAATCATTAATGAAGATTTTATGTCTTTTAATAGGTATTTCCCTGTTTTCACCAACATATTATACATTAAACTGAGGATTTCCTTTTTCTCATGTTGTCTCTCTCTCTCTCTCTTCCAGCTCATCCTCGGAGGATTGCAGGACCTGACCACTGCTTATCTTACCAGGACGTTTGGTCTGATCTTACACTGGACGGCGGTCTGTTGTGAAACAGTGGGCCGATTGTCGCGCCTGAGCCACAGAGGACGCAGCTCGCACGTCCTGAGCAATGTTTGACTATTCATTCAAAAGATGAACGGAAGAAAAGAGAGGCTGTTTAATACCAAGGTTTTTCTTATAAGCCACGTTTTGTTTTTGTTATTTTTAGATTAATCTGCTTTAACTTTAAAATACTGTGCATTCATTTGCCTCTTTCAAACCTGTATAACCCACAAAAACCTTAAATACTACCTCCATCTAACTGAACAATCAAGTGAAAGAAAGTAGCTTAAAATACCACACTGTTTTTAAGCACAATCTGTATTTGTTAAAGTTACAAGACTAGTGTTACATTTCACGTGATTGAATAAAATATAATAATGTAATTGCCTTCTCAGTCGTGTCTGTATCATACCACTCTACTGTCTTTAACACTAACCTGCATTAAATGTTCAGCACTCGAGTGTTGATGTACTTTTAAAGCTATTTGTTTCCCAGCTGTGACTTCTGTCATTGCCCTACACGAACATGAGACATTCTATGTTTTTACAGCTTAAAACAGGAGAGAAAAGGTTTAAATCAATAAATACTTTATTTTATTTATAACACATTGGCTGAACAGTGGTTCAGTTATAAAAGTGAGGAGGTTACTGGTTTGAATCCCTGTCTGACAGGAGTCTCTCTGTGAGGAGTTTGCATGCTCTCTTCCCTCCACAGTCCAAAGGTGTTCACCGAGAGGAGAACAAAGTAAGGGAGACCATCAGGTGAGTTGGCAGGGGTATCTGTATCAGCCATCTTTCTTCTTCCTTGTGTCTAAAATGAGGATGATAAAAAAACAATGAAATAAACATCTTAGACAAGGAAAAGAACCAGAGAAAAGGTCCATACAAGCAGAAACCTTAATGAAACAGATTCATTTACCAACTCCACAGTTATGCACAGAAACACATATACTCTGTAAATGTACATAGAACTGAAGTAACTACTGACAGCAGATATGACTTTAGTACTATGTACACCGCTACTTTCTATCATATAACATATTTTCACCAGCATATGTTAGATCTGTACACAGCTTATGTTGCTAACTTAGCTAAAAATAGTTTGTTCGTTTTTTGCCAAAAATAAAAGGTTTAATAACCCACAGTTAAAGAAGATAGACAGATAGAAAGATAGACAGATAGACAGACAGATAGATAGATCGACAGATAGATAGATCGATAGATAGATAGATAGATGGATCCTGAGGGAAATTCAAGGCATCCAGTAGCAATAAACAAGACATACAGGACACGAAAAAACGTTTAAATTCAATAATTAATATAAAAAGTGTGATTTTCTTAATTCCTGAATGAACTACGTTTAGATATTTGACTTGAAATATATGGTGGTTTTGTACTCACGTTTATGGTCGGTAGATGAATTTCTCTCCGTAAAGATTCATAAGTTCTTGGCGTAGTTGGGCTGCGTAAGCTATCAGAGCGGTACGCAAAGTGGGCGGGGCGTGTTGCCAGGGCTCCTCCCGCCGGACCCTACTGCGCAGACTCTGGTTGCAAAATTCAAAGATGACAGCGCCCATGAGGGCCGTAAAAAAGCTTCACGAACGTAGAACGGAAACAGCTACAGTCCACACCCACTGGTATGAACACTCCCTTTGAGGAAATAACGTGCAGAGCACAACGTGAGATCTTCAACATGTCTAGAACACACTAAGATTGAGTTTGCGATGATCAGATAATTGCTTTTGGAGGAGTTCAGATAGCTAACCTGTAAACCGCGAATTTCAGCCATTCAAAAAAAATATGGCGGACTTCCTGTTTGGTTTTGACCATGGGTGTAAGAGGATTTTATGTAGCTTCTGAAATGCCCAATGAGCATAAAAAATCCTATGCATGTAGGACAAAAAAACCTCTATAGGGAGGCCATTTTTAAGATTTCATGGGGGCGCCACTGAGTCATTTAGCCATGCCCACTTATTATAACAACATGACAAGTTTAATTTTTCTACAGGGATCATGTGTCTGATGTTTGGTGACTCTACACCAATATTAAGACCCATAACAAACTACTTCCTGTTTGTCACGAACATCACGTCCGTATGACCACGGCCTTTGAGGAAATAACATGCGGAGCACAACGAGAGATCTTCAACATGTCAAGAACAAGCAGATACTTAATATGCGTCAATTGGTTAAACACTTTTGTAGGAGTTCGTTCAAATAGCTAACCTGTGAAACGCGAACTTTCGCCATTAAAAAATAATATGGCGGACTTCCTGTTTAGTATTGACTATGGGTGTAAGAGGATTTATTGTAGGTCCTGACATTATGAATATAGAAAAAAATTGTCATGCATGTAAAAGAAAAAAACCTCTATGGGGAGGGCTTTCAGAAAGGTAAAATAGGGGTGCGCCGAGACATCAATGTTTGATGATACGCCGTGGCCACGCCCTTAAACGAAATAACGTGCGGAGCACAACGAGAGATCTTCAACATGTCTAGAATACACTGACACTGAGTTTACGATGATCGGATAAACGCTGTTGTAGGAGTTCGTTCAAATAGCTAACCTGTGAAAGAGGAATTTTAGCAGTTTTTATTGCATTCAATAAATTATGGCGGACTTCCTGTTTGGTTATGACCATGGGTGTAAGAGGACTTTATGTAGCTCCTGACATGCCCAATGAGCATAAAAAAAATTGTGTATGTAGGACAAAAAAATCTCAATAGGGAGGCCTTTTTGAAAATCTCGAGGGGGCGCCACTGACTCATTTAGCCACGCCCACTTTTTGTGCCAACATGTCTAGTTTAATTTTTCCACTGGGATCATGTGTGTGATGTTTGATGAATGTATGACTATATTAAGACCCCTAACAAACTACTTCCTGTTTGTGACGAACAACGCGTCCGTATGACCACGCCCTTTGACGAAATAACGTGCGGAGCACAACGAGAGATCTTCAACATGTCAAGAACAAGCAGATACTTAATTTGCGTCCATCGGATAAACACTTTTGGAGGAGTTCGTTCAAATAGCTAACCTGTGAAACGTGAATTTGAACCATTCAAAAAAAAATATGGCGGACTTCTTGTTTGGTTATGACCATGGGTGTAAGAGGATTTTATGTAGCTCCTGACATGCCCAATGAGCATAAAAAATTTCATACATGTAGGACAAAGAAACCCCTATGGGGAGGCCATTTTTAAAATTTCATGGGGGCGCCACTGAGTCATTTAGCCACGCCCACATATTATAATAACATGACAAGTTAAATTTTTCTACTGGGATCATGTGTATTATGTTTGATGACTCTACGCCTATATTAAACACTGAAACAAACTACTTCCTGTTTGTGACGAACATCAAGTCCGTATGACCACGCCCTTTGACGAAATAACGTGCGGAGCACAACGAGAGATCTTCAACATGTCAAGATCACACAAACACTGACTTTTTGTCAATCAGATAAACGCTTTTATAGGAGTTCGTTCAAATAGGTAACCTTTAAAACGAGAATTTTCGCCATGAAAAAAAAATATGGCGGATTTCCTTTTTAGTTTTGACTATGGGTGTAAGAGGTTTTATTGTAGGTCCTGACATTATGAATGTACAAAAAAATTGTCATGCATGTCAAAGAAAAAAACCTCTATGGGGAGGCCTTTCAGAAAGGTAAAATAGGGGTGCGCCAAGACATCAATGTTTGATGGTACGCCATGGCCACGCCCTTAAACGAAATAACGTGCGGAGCACAACGAGAGATCTTCAACATGTTTAGAATACACTGACACTGAGTTTACGATGATCGGATAAACGCTGTTGTAGGAGTTCGTTCAAATAGCTAACCTGTGAAACGTGAATTTCGGCCATTTTTGTTGCATTCAAAAAAATATGGCGGACTTCCTGTTTGCTTATGACTATAGGTGTAAGAGGATTTTGTGTAGGTCCTGACATGCCCAATGAGCATAAAAAGTTTTGTGTATGTAGGACAAAAAAACCTCAATAGGGAGGCCTTTTTGAAAATTTCAAGGTGGCGCCACTGAGGCATGTAGTCACGCCCACTTTTTATACCAACTTGTGTACTTTTATTTTTCCACTGGGATCATGTGTCTGATGGTTGGTGAGTGTATGACTATATTAAGGCCCATAACAAACTACTTCCTCTTTGTGACGAACAACGCGTCCGTATGGCCACGCCCTTTGAGGAAATAACGTGCAGAGCACAACGAGAGATCTTCAACATGTCGAGAACACACTGACATTCTCATTGTGTCAATCGGATAATTGCTTTTGGAGGAGTTCGTTCAAATAGCTAACCTGTAAAACGCGAATTTTCGCCATTGAAAAAAAATATGGCGGACTTCCTGTTTGGTTTTGACTATGGGCGTAAGAGGATTTTATGTGAGATCTCGCATGCCTAATGTGCATAAAAATTGTCGTGCACGTACGATGAAAAATCCTCAATGGGAAGGACCTTTTGAAAATTTGAAGGGGGCGCCACTGAGTCCTTTTGCGAACTTTTTTTTTCGAAATGACAAGAATATATAATTTTTCGCCAGACCCGATGACATTGGAGATTTTGATGAGTTTTCATTCACGTTCAAGCCGTCAAAAATGGCTCCGAAGTGGCGGAAGGAAAAAAAAAAAAATAATCGTAAGGAAAACAATAGGGTCCTTCGCACTGGTCAGTGCTTCGGTCCCTAATAATCATTAGGGTTACAATAGGGTCCTTCGCACTGGTCAGTGCTTCGGTCCCTAATAATCATAAGGGTTTCAATAGGGTCCTTCGCACTGGTCAGTGCTTCGGTCCCTAATTAAAACCGCAAGCGGTGATGAAGGGACCGAAGCACCCCGCGCATGTCGGCGTGTGTTGCGACCGCGAGAGTGCGACCGTGGGAGTGCAGCTGCGACACGAGGCCAAGCAGCAGGACTTACAGTCATCGAAGGTTTAAAAAATGGGGTGTGCCGAGACATCAAAGTTTGATGGTACGCCGTGGCCACGCCCTTTGACGAAATAACGTGCGGAGCACAACGAGAGATCTTCAACATGTCTAGAACACACTAAGATTGAGTTTACGATGATCGGATAAACGCTTTTGGAGGAGTTCGTTCAGATAGCTAACCTGTGAACCGCGAATTTCAGCCATTCAAAAAAAATATGGCGGACTTCCTGTTTGGTTATGACAATGGGTGTGAGAGGATTTTATGTAGCTCCTGACATGCCCAATGAGCATAAAAAAAATTGTGTATGTAGGACAAAAAAACCTCAATGGGGAGGCCTTTTTGAAAATTTCAAGGGGGCGCCACTGAGTCATTTAGCCACTCCCACTTTTTGTGCCAAGATGTCTAGTTTCATTTTTCCACTGGGATCATGTGTGTGATGTTTGATGAATGTATGACTATAATAAGGCCCGAAACAAACTACTTCCTGTTTGTGACGAACAACGCATCCGTAAGACCACGCCTTTTGAGGAAATAACGTGCGGAGCACAACGAGAGATCTTCAACATGTCAAGATCACACTGACATTCTCATCGTGTTAATCGGATAATTGCTTTTGGAGGAGTTCGTTCAAATAGCTAACCTGTGAAACGCGAATTTTCGCCATTAAAAAAAAATATGGCGGACTTCCTGTTTAGTATTGACTATGGGTGTAAGAGGATTTTTTGTAGGTCCTGACATTATGAACGTACCAAAAAATTGTCATGCATGTAAAAGAAAAAAACCTCTATGGGGAGCCCTTTCAGAAAGGTAAAATATGGGTGCGCCGAGACAATGCTTGATGGTACGCCATCGCCACGCCCTTAAACGAAATAACGTGCAGAGCACAACGAGAGATCTTCAACATGTCTAGAATACACTGACACTGAGTTTACGATGATCAGATAAACGCTGTTGGAGGAGGTCGTTCAAATAGCTAACCTGTGAAAGAGGAGTTTTGGCCATTTTTGTTGCATTCAACAAAATATGGCGGACTTCCTGTTTGGCTATGACGATGGGTGTGAGAGGATTTTATGTAGCTCCTGACATGCTTAAGGAGCATAAAAAAATTCATGCACGTAGGACAAAAAAACCTCTATGGGGAGGCCTTTTTTAAAAGTTCAAGGGGGCGCCACTGAGTCATTTAGCCACGCCTAGTTATTATAACAACATGACAAGTTTAATCTTTCTACTGGGATCATGTGTGTGATGTTTGATGAATGTATGACTATATTAAGACCCATAACAAACTACTTCCTGTTTGTGAAGAACAATGCGTCCATATGATCACGCCCTTTGACGAAGTAACGTGCGGAGCACAACGAGAGATCTTCAACATGTCGAGAACACACTGATATTCTCATTGTGTCAATCGGATAATTGCTTTTGGAGGAGTTCGTTCAAATAGCTAACCTGTGAAACGCGAATTTTCGCCATTGAAAAAAAATATGGCGGACTTCCTGTTTGGTTTTGACTATGGGTATAAGAGGATTTTATGTGAGATCTCGCATGCTGAATGTGCATAAAAACTTTCATGCACGTACAATGAAAAAACCTCAACGGGGAGGCCCTTTTGAAAATTTGAAGGGGGCGCCACTGAGTCATTTTGCGAATTTTTTTTACGAAATGACGAGAATATCAAATTTTTCGCCAGACCCGATGACATTGGAGATTTGGATGAGTTTTCATTCACGTTCAAGCCGTCAAAAATGGCTCCGAAGTGGCGGAAGGAAAAAAAAAATAATAATCGTAAGGAAAACAATAGGGTCCTTCGCACTGGTCAGTGCTTCGGTCCCTAATAATCATTAGGGTTACAATAGGGTCCTTCGCACTGGTCAGTGCTTCGGTCCCTAATAATCATAAGGGTTTCAATAGGGTCCTTCGCACTGGTCAGTGCTTCGGTCCCTAATTAAAACCGCAAGCGGTGATGAAGGGACCGAAGCACCCCGCGCATGTCGGCGTGTGTTGCGACCGCGAGAGTGCGACCGTGGGAGTGCAGCTGCGACACGAGGCCAAGCAGCAGGACTTACAGTCATCGAAGGTTTAAAAAATGGGGTGTGCCGAGACATCAAAGTTTGATGGTACGCCGTGGCCACGCCCTTTGACGAAATAACGTGCGGAGCACAACGAGAGATCTTCAACATGTCCAGAACACACTGACACTGAGTTCACGATGATCGGATAAACGCTGTTGTAGGAGTTCGTTCAAATAGCTAACCTGTGAAAAAGGAATTTCAGCCTTTCAAAAATAATATGGCGGACTTCCTGTTGGGTTTTGACCATGGGTGTAAGAGGATTTTATGTAGCTTCTGACATGCCCAATGAGCGTAAAAAATCCCATGCATGTAGGACAAAGAAACCTCTATGGGGAGGCCATTTTTAAGATTTCAAGGGGGCGCCACTGAGTCATTTAGCCACGCCCACTTACCATAACAACATGACAAGTTTAATTTTTCTACAGGTATCATGTGTCTGATGTTTGGTGACTCTACACCTATATTAAGACCCATAACCAACTACTTCCTGTTTGTGACGAACAACGCGTCCGTATGACCACGACCTTTGAGGAATTAATGTGCAGAGCACAACGAGAGATCTTCAACATGTCTAGAACACACAGACCTTGACGTTGTGTCAATCGGATATAGGCTTTTGTAGGAGTTCGTTCAAATATCTAACCTGTGAAACGCGAATTTTGAAAATTTGAAGGGGGCGCCACTGAGTCATTTTGCGAAATTTTCTTACGAATTGATGAAAATATCACATTTTTCGCCAGACCCGATGATGTTGGAGATTTTGATGAGTTTTCATTCACGTTCAAGCCGTCAAAAATGGCTCCAAAGAGGCGGAAGAAAGAAAAATAAATAAATAAATAATCGTAAGGATTACAATAGGGTCCTTCGCACTGGTCAGTGCTTCGGTCCCTAATAATCGTAAGGAAAACAATAAGGTCCTTCGCACTGGTCAGTGCTTCGGTCCCTAATTAGGGTTACAATAGGGTCCTTCGCACTGGTCAGTGCTTCGGTCCCTAATAAGATATGACAGCTGGGAGAGAGAGAGGGAGAGAGAGATAAGAGATCCTGGTGCCAGTTCCCCGGTCGTCTAGGCCTATAGCAGCATAACTATGAGCTGGTCCTAAGCCAGCCCTAACTATAAGATTTATCAAAAAGAAAAGTTTTAAGTCTATTCTTAAAAGTACCTAGTGTGTCTGCCTCCCGGACCCCGACTGGTAGACGATTCCAAAGGAGCGGTGCCTGATAACTAAAGGCTCTACCTCCCATAGTACTTTTAGAGACTATAGGCACCACGAGCAGGCCTGCATTCTGGGAACGTAATGTTCTCGTCGGATAGTACAGTACAATTAACTCTTTAAGATAGGATGGGGCCTGACCGTTTAGAGCTTTGTAGGTGAGCAGAAGGATTTTAAATTCTATTCTAGATTTTATAGGGAGCCAGTGGAGAGAAGCCAATACAGGAGTAATGTGGTCCCTTTTCCTAGTTCTAGTAAGAACACGAGCTGCAGCGTTTTGGACGAGTTGGAGGGTCTTTAGAGATTTACCATAGCACCCTGCTAAAATAGAATTACAGTAATCCAACCTGGAGGTAACAAATGCATGAACTAATTTGTCTGATAAATAGGATCTAAACCAACTTAAAGCAGTCCCGACTGAAACTCCTCAAACAAGCTGTTGTCGTGGAGAAAGTCACACAGCTGATTAGCTACCACTTTCTCTAAGATCTTAGAGATAAAAGGAAGGTTAGATATAGGTCTATAGTTAGCTAGAGTTCCTGAATCAAGAGTAGACTGTCATTAACAACATCCACATTGATATTAAAATCACCTACAACAATTATTCTATCACTGCTAAGAACTATGTTTGATAGAAATTCTGCGAATTCAGATAGAAATTCTGAATATGGGCCGGGAGGGCAGTAAAGTGTCACAATTAGAACTGGCTGAAAAATTCTAGAGACTGGATGTGAAAGACTGAGTGTAAGACTTTCAAAAGAGGTATAATTCAGCTTTGGTCGAGGATTGATTATAAGACCAGAATTAAAAATAGCTGCTACTCCACCACCTCGACCAGTGTCTCAAGCTATATGAGCATTCAAATGACTGGGAGGGGTGGATTCATTTAAACTAACATATTCATCCTGAGAAAGCCAGGTTTCTGTTAAACAAAGTAAGTCAATATGATTCTATATTCTAATTCTGATTCTAATATTAGAGCATTTACTAGGAGAGATTTAGATGCTAGGGATCTAATGTTTAGTTGCTAGATTTGTTTGCAAAATCGTATTTGTAGTTTTGATTTTGATTACATTTTTATGATTTACGCCTCTTTTATTGAGGTTGGAATTGCCTATGACAGGTCTGGGGCGGAGAACAGACACAGTATCTATAGTATAAGTAGGGTTACAGCTATAAGAAGATCTAACTGAGTTACAGTTAGATTTACAGTCACAAGGACAGCTATAGTGGCAGGTAAACCGATCTAAAGGAAGCGCAGAGAAGTGTGTAAGAAGTGATGAACGATTGTTAACTTTCTTGCTAACTGGAATGGCCAATTCAGTTAGTTTAAGTAACAAGATCATTTAAGATTCAATGAAAAATAAAAATAGTAATTCCAAGAATGTCCAAAATTGTGAAAACCGAATGAATTAAAAATGTGTGTGCACAAGCCTTAACGGGAGGTCCTCAAGGCCTTTTTTCAAATGTGCAGCTGATAATATTGAATCAAAAGGAGAAGCAAAACGTGAGTTAAGAAAAGACAAAAGTTAGGTAAAATCAAAGTTGTAAAAATAGCGCGCGAAAAGTTGAACATTTCCGTCTTGACGAAACGGAACAAAATTACGAGATATTAACAGAGACAGTAACAGGAAGCAAGAGAGCCAGCGGGACCCTTCAAGGACCTTTTAAAGTGGTCAGATTGTTAACGCCCTTTTTGATGACATAGACGCTCGGACCGAAAAGTTGAATCAGTTTACTTATTGATTAAAAGTCTTCGTATCGCACTACACCATACTCAAGATTTAAACAAACTCTTATACTGAACATGTTAGTGACTCCATTCAGCCGCTCCAGATGTTGATCGTAAAAGTACATTTGTGGGTTTGAAGGATAAAAGTTGCTATTTAATCCTTTTCCTAAATGTTGTTCATAGAATTCTGACTCCTCTAAATAATTACCTCAAATCTCTCTGCGCATTCTTTTGATGGGATAAGAGGAATGACTGAAGACGTCTCTTTCAGGTTAACAGAGTTTATTAACCCGAAGAATCAAAAATAGAAGTTACAGAGTCTCTGGGTTCAACACTACATGTCCCTGACAACAGACAGATACCTGGTCAGTTCGCGAAGTCTGAGCCCTGACTATCTTTCCCTGAACCCTTTTATACATTAGACAGAGGTTATCTAACCAAATTATGCATTTGTGCGGTTTCCTTCCTCTGATTGGGCAGCTTTCCAAATTATGCGCCTCCTGATGTTTGGTTCCGCTTCTCTCATTGGTGCATCATACTCCCGAATCCTTTGTCCTTCTATAGGGGAAGACACATCCTGCCTGGCTTGTTTCTTATCACAGGAAGATGTCTAGTCTAGTCATCATTTCCTTTTTAAGCAACAAACCATTTGAGTGATTATCTATCAAGGCCCACTGAACCTATCAATGTGGATGAGTGATTAACTATTCAGGGCCTTAAACTAAACCTATGTTTGATTTGGTGAGTGATTCAGTTTAAAGGGCCACATCAAACACATGTTGGAATGTGCACTCACTTCTGTAAGCACATTGAATATAAGCAGAAAGAGGCCTAATATTCTATCAGGTTCCAGGTCGAAAACAGACGCCTCCCTTGTCATTTAAGGCCCTGTTTACACGGAGACGCTGTGACAGTAAAATGAAACAGTTGAGTATCGGATTGGCCTTTCGTTCACACGGCGTCAGTGTTTCACGGGGGTGAAAACGCAAGATTTTGAATTCGACCTCCAGAGTGGAGCGTATCGCAGCCATGTGAACGAAACGGAGCAGACTCTCTGGCTGCGATGACCTCACCACACCTCCCCCCATACATTTGGACATGTGCAGTAGTCGAGAACAAACATAAACAACAATGGCGGCGGATTCGCTTGTGCTATGTGCTTCAGCAGCTATTCGCGTTGTATAAACAGAACTTTGATATGATACACTGTGTATGTCGCCGCCGAAAGAGCATCGAACACTTGCGGCAAATTGTTCAACCTTTACCCAAGCACAGGGTGACCATACGCAGTATTTAGGTAAGACTTGGGAGAACTAGCCGCTAAAGAGGATGTTGTGGAGGAAGTGGTTGTACTGGTGAGTGTCGCGTGCGTCGTGTTGTAAAGTTCCACTGCCCACTACTGGCCGGGTGTGAGAATTACATCGTTTTCACTAAGGCAAGACTGCCGTGTAGACGGTCTGTACTTCGAATCCGGAGTGGAGTCGTTTCAATGCGTTTCTGTCACAGCGTCTCCGTTGTTACAACCCGGCTCTCAGCTGCAACAAGAAAATATGAAATAGAACACGATTTCTACTCAGAATGCAACCCAGTTTATTCACATAACAGCCAAACTCGTGCCATGCCGCCACGTTTCCACGGTCCCTGTGTGTGATCCTCAGAGAGAGAGAGAGAGACCCATCTTTCCTCAGTCATTTTTATGGAGGAAGACTACCCTGGTCCAAGGTGCAGCACATCCACTGATTACAATCCCGCCTCCTGGAACCTGCAACAGAGTACAACCAGCAGCACAGGAACACCAATCGGTGTGGAGGGGTCGTCGCTAGAGCCGACATAAACATCAAAATGCTGTAAAGCCCAGATGAGTGCGAGAGTTTCTTTCTCAATCACAGACTAGTTTAACTGAAATGAATTAAACTTTTTTGAGTAAAAACTCACGGGACGATCAACATCATCACCATCTGTTTGAAACAAGACGGCTCCTGCACCCACATCACTTGCATCCACGTGCAGTTTAAAAGGCCGATCCATGCAAGGAGCTGCGAGAACAGGCGGTGAACACAGAACAGATTTGACATTGTCAAAAGCTTGTTAACACAAGGAGGACCAAACAAACCGAAGTTTTCCCTTCAAAAGATCAGTCAAAGGAGATACCACAGTGGAGAAATTTTTGCAAAAACTGCGATAATACCCAACTAAACCGAGAAAACGCTGAAGGTCTTTCTTAGTGGTGGGAACAGGATACTTCTCAATGGCGACAACTTTGTTCTGAACTGCACACACATTCCCCTGTCCCACGACTTTGCCAAGATAAGTGACCGTGGCTTTAGCAAACTCACATTTCACCAGGTTCACGGTCAGTTGTGCATCACTCAGACGATTAAACAGTTCTTTAATACGCCCAATGTGTTCCTCCCAAGTATGACTGTAAATTACAACATCGTCTAGGTACACAGCACACCCTTCCAGCCCTGACAACACCATGTTCATGAGGCGCTGGAAAGTCAATGGTGCATTTCGGAGTCCGAAACTCATTACAGTGTATGAATACAACCCGGAGGGTGTAATAAAAGCAGAAAACTCCCTCTTTGAGACAAAGGGACCTGCCAACAGCCCTTCAGTAGGTCAAACTTACTGACAAAACATGCAGAACCAACCTGATCAATACAATCTTCTATCCGGGGTAGCGGATAAGCATCAGGTTTGGTAACCCCGTTTACCTTGCGATAGTCCGTACAAAACCTCGGACTCTTATCAGACTTCTCCACCAGTAAACAAGGGGATGCCCAACTCGAAAATGAAGGTTCTGCTATTCCATTCTCAAGCATGTAGCTTATTTCTGCATCCATTACCCTTTTCTTCTCCTCTTCTTCTCCCCCGGTAGAAACGCTGGCGAATGGGCTGTGCATCACCTACATCTATGTCGTGCTCTATCAGACGTGTTTGACTCGGTGTATCACCAAACACCCCAGGATAACTGTAAATAAGAGCAGACAACTCAGCACGTCTTTCTGCAGACAGATGACCAAACACTCAGGATTACACAATGTTTCAGAATTTTTCAGTCAACCACGCAACAAACTTTCATCCGGTGCGGTGACCCCATCATCCTCCCCTGCTGATAATGAACTTCCCACTGTTGCCGCTGCTGAAACAGTTTTGGACTCCCTAGCATAGTAAGATTTTAGCAGATTGACATGGCAGAGTTGAGTTGATTTCCTACACTTTGGTGTGGACAAGGAGATAATTTTGGTCAGACACCTGACGCAGCACTGTGAAGGGGCCAGTAAATTTGGCCAGAAACGTTGAATGAGTAATCGGCAACAAGGCAAGGACCTGATCCCCAGGACTAAACAGTCGCTGTTCGGCTTTACGGTCGTAAAGGGACTTCATTTTGCCCTGGGCAGACAACAGCTTTTCCTTAGCCATTTCCCCAGCTGAGTACAAACAATGCCTGAAACCGTTTACATACTCAATAAGGCTAGGAGGAGGTTCAGATAGTGCGATAGCATCATGCAACAGAGCAAGCGGTCCTCGCACGGTGTGCCTGAAAACAAGTTCATTTGGACTAAAACCGGTGCTTTCCTGCACAACTTCCCGGACGAGCCCCCAACTGTTACAACCCGGCTCTCAGCGGCAACAAGAAAATATGAAATAGAACACGATTTCTACTCAGAATGCAACCCAGTTTATTCACATAACAGCCAAACTCGTGCCACACAGCCGCGCCGCCACGTTCCCACGGTCCCTGTGTGTGATCCTCAGAGAGAGAGAGACCCATCTTTCCTCAGTCGTTTTTATGGAGGAAGACTACCCTGGTCCAAGGTGCAGCACATCCACTGATTACAATCCCGCCTCCTGGAACCTGCAACAGAGTACAACCAGCAGCACAGGAACACCAATCGGTGTGGAGGGGTCGTCACACCGTGTAAACGGGGCCTAAATAAACTTTTTCTGGACGTGAATGTTTATCTGCCTGTTTTCAGCAGATAACTCAAAAGGGTTCAGGTCTGTTTCAATTTAAAATGTGGATTGAGATCCTTTGAAGTCATCCTACCTGTGTCATAAAACCCTCTGGAGAGTAAGGTTTGTGTCGACGAAATTAACATTGGAATGTCTCTGAGTGAGCTATCCAGGACGAGAGGGAGGGGCCCTCTGTTGGTGTCAAAGGTTCGATTTAGATGTATTCCACAACAGAATATATCTAATTGAACTATTGACACCGAACCTAAGAGTCTCTCTCTCCTCTTGGCTCTCTCAGGCCTAGTTTACACGGAGACGCAGCCTAGAAATGCAGCAAAACGACCCCACTCCGGATTCGAAGTACAGATAGTCTACAGGAGAGGAGGTCTTGCCTGAGTGAAAACAGACCATTTGTGGAGGCGTGAAAACCTCAGGTTATCTGGTGGAGCCGACAAAAAAAAAAACATTCTCACCCTAAGAACTTGATTAACATGACAGGAGAGTGTTGTTGCTTGACCTGGAATGTATCAAATGGACTTTTACGACCAGCAGCTGGAAGGGCTAAAAGAATTTACCAACATGTTCAGTTTTGGGTAATAAAGAAAATTTGTTCTATTTCTCAGTCGGATAAACTTAATTGGGACATTAAGAGTGACATTTTCATGCAAACTGGATTTGTCTACAACAATTTATCGCTGAGTTATCAGAAATTGATTTTCACAATAAATGACCATGTGCTCTCTGTTAGAGTTTACATGGAGCGCTACTGCCCTCCAGGGGTTACAACTTGGAGGGGTACCTTCGGTACTTTGTATGCTCTTTTTCTCAGAATATTGATAATCATTATAAATTATATATGCAGATATTATCTTTTTCCTTTTTCTGAAACCATCTATGTGCCTGATGTTCATGTTGGGTTTATATGATGTCATTACAATGCCCTCTCTAATTCAGTATAAGAGTTTTTTTAAATCTTGAGTATGGTGTAGTGCAATATGTCTCAGATAAATAATAGTTCTTTATTCAACAAGTAAAACTCGGTTAAAAAGTTCGGTCCCAACGTCTACGTCATCAAGAAGGCGGAAACGCGGTCTAACCCAACTTTGTTCACTTTTCTTTCATTAAATTCTGCACGTAAAATTCAGAAGTTTGTCCGTGTGATTTTCAGGGCATAGATTGATCCTGAATTCATGATTCAGATATGAGATTGATTACAATTGTTCATAATTTATAATTAATTTCTTCTGTTAAATCGGAAGTGGTGCCTCTTATCTCACAAGGTGTTAATAATTACAAAACTTACAAAATTACCGAGGGAAATTACAAAAAAATCCCTCTGGATTTCTTGAATTTCCCTCGGGATCAATAAAGTATCTATCCATCTATCCATCTATCCATCTATCTATCTATCACTACAGCAGCTACCTGCTCCTCTCTCTGTTGCATGCTAAGTATGACACACACACAGCACGCCTCTTTTAACTTTCAGTGTATCAGCACACAGTTGATCCATGATCCATACGACCGAGTCAGGAACACATGATCTGCTTAAACGGTTGGCTTTTCTCCGTTCACTCTCATTGTGTCTGCAGCTAACATAACGATAGCAACGTCCTCTCACAGTCTCTGTAGTGTCAGTCTGTGAGTGTGCTGAATGCACGCGCAGCAGGAGCAGTCAGAGATACATGTCTAATAATGAGCGGGCTGATTTATATGAAGTGTCCAATGTTGGTAAAGCTAAATGAAGAGAGAACTTTAGTGTAATAATAATTTATTATTCTCTGACGGATTTTAGTGTTAATGCAGGGGGATCAGAGAGCAGGGGGCTCTGGAAACTACCTATTAAATAAATAAAGGCAAGCAAATGTATATTTGAAATTTCTCAATTTCCTGATCTGATAAAATTATTGAATCTTAAATCTGTAATATATTCAACAGAACATAATGCTTTCTCAATTAAATGTACTGTAACAGATGTGTAGGAAACACAAAAACACTATTGGTTATTTCAGCCATTTCAAACATGGTTGTTGGTCTGTATTTTTCATTTACCTGCCTTGACCAGTGAATCAAAGTTAATTTTGGACCCTGTCAGTAATATGGTTAGCATCAGCAGCAGTAGAGCAGAAGTGATTGGTTGTAACAAGCAGGCGTTACCACGGTAGCTGCAACGACTACAAGCAGGTTTGTAGCCCCACTTACCAAAGCAAGTTTAAGTGCCAAGAGATTACGAGGTGCATAGGCGTTTTCATTAAAAATTAAAGGCATCTTTTTTTAGTCGTCATTTGTATCGTGAGTTGAGTGAATCGTTACATCCCTAGTCATGAACCACAGGCTCATTATTTCCAGAAAGCAAGGTGTTCTCAAGCTTTTGCAGGGTAAGAAGCCCACCCTGCTGGAAACATTCTGTGAACTGTGTCTGAATGGTGTCAAGTACTTTATAAAACTCAACTCTGTAGTATTCCATGGGAGTTTTAGGACTGAAATCACTTGATTCTCCACTATAGCGCTTGGGTGATTGTCAAACTCTTGCCATTTTTACAGGTTCTAAGTCGAAAGAGTTCACAACAGTAGATGCCTTCTCAAAAAGGCTTTGGAAGGCCTCATCACTTCTCTTCCTATTGAGAGTAGACTGAACCTTACAAACACCAGCCTGCATACCAGAAACAGCCTGTGTCCTTCTCTGAGAGAACTATTGAGACACTCGAGCTCTCCAATAACTGCTGGTGCCATCACAAGACCAAGTACAGTACTGCCTATCATAAGCTGAAACAGACCATTTGCAGCGGCTGCAGTGGGAGAGTCAGTCCCTGCAATCTCCTCTAACGCAATGAGGATAGAGTCATACTGTGTTAAAACAGAATGGCTGGCATCGTTTCTAACAGTCCAAGTTGTTTCGCACAGTGGTTTCAGGGCACTTGGTGTTCCATGGTCACATATCGCTATCTGATGAAACATCTGTTTGAATTTGCCAGACTGTCCACACAAAACTCCTAACTGATGAACCCAGTCAAACGCATCTCGCACAACTGTAGAAGCTGCACATGCCTTTTGTGCAACCAAATTCACACAGTGTGCTCCACAGTGCCAGTTTCTCCCTAATAAGAGCCTGTGTGTACCATATTTGCTGCGCCATTGTATGTCTGCCCACGCAGTGCTGACAATGGCAAATTTAGTCTGCAAGTACATCTAATGCCACTTTTGCAAGATACTCCTGTTGTTTCGGTCACTGAATACATTCTAATGAATTCCTCAGCATTTAAGTCATAATCCACATAACGAAGACATACAGATTATTCCTCTTGACCCGATATATCTTGTGTCCCATCAACATTCAAGACAAACTGTGTGACAGGGAGGCATCGAATGGTGTCAGCTATTCCTCTTGTAATGTCATTACTCAGTATGCCTCGTATTTCTTTTTGAATGAGAGGACTTGTGTAATCCTGCTTGTTTGTCTCTAACCACTTCTGAAAAGCAGGGTCGTCTTCTGCCTTTTGTTTAAGATATTAGGATAGATTGTTTCTTTTCCACATGACCTCGTTGAGCTAAACCTTGCAGAGCTAAGTATTTGACGGAGCCTTCAATCTTTGACAATCCATTCATGTTGTCTGGCAACAGCTGAAGAAAGCTATGAAGCAACAGTGTTTCCTTTTTGAGCAAGGATGTTCATGGCATGGATGTGCAACTGACATTAAGCTCAGGGTCAGCTTTAAGCTACCATGGCAACTAACATGCCCACAGAAGGATGGGTTGAATGATCTAAATGTCCCTCAGGCTGAATCTATTGAACAGACTGGATAATATTTATGTTAACATAATATTAATATCACAGGCGTGATCACAGAGCCAGACAACATCTGCAGGAGGGAGATACCACAGGTAATTTAAATAATGTGTGAATTAAATAGTAATCATTATCTGCTACCCTTACTCACTTACCTTTTCAAATTGTTTAGGTTACAAAACCCACCTGCTTGTAAGGTGGATCATCAAGCTCTGGAAGTCGTGGGCCTAAATTTGTTCTCCCTGCAGAATGCATTCAATATATGTAGAGCAGTTTATGGACCTCTACGGCTAATACACTAGTTAGATGTGCATACTAAAAATTTAAAGTTTTTATTCTTTTTTTTAACTCTGATAAATAAAGAAATCACTGAGAATTACAGTTCCATATCCATTACTCTGCCTTCATCTTTATAACTGTAATATGTGTGACATAAAAGATCACACAAATCAATACATGGAATTTGTATTGTTGTATGACACACACGTTATACAAAACACATTGCTGATGTATGGAAATAAAGATACCCAACCTCCTTTTCTGTACATCAGAAAACCACTGACAGGGCACACTTCAAAGAGCTTAAGGAGGATATTTTTTAGAAACAATGTAAGCGGTTGTCTTGTGAACAGGACCAGAGTCCAATCTATAAAAAGGTTAAAAAAAATGTAATGAAACGTTCATAAGTAAAGTTACTCACGTTACACCAGCTGAGCCACTCAAGTCTTTAACAACACGATCATATGTGGTGTCCGGCACTTCTGGGATGTGCATTGAGCTGCCTTCCAGGGGGTCGTCTTCTTCCTCCTCCAGCTTCAAGCACGGTCTCTTTAGAGCCCTCTTCACTGGAGTTTTCTGCGAGCCTTTGATAAATGAAAGAAGACATGATGAATTATTTATTTCAACATATAGACATAATGTATGGCATCACATCTGAAAGTGTTTGTCAACAGACCTATGCTCTTTTAGTGAGGTTGAAGTTTTAATAGACAGTTGTGTACCAACTGTTAACCTCCTTGGTGGGCCTGTCTGGCAGGCCAGATGAAACCCCTATCACATGTCTAGATGTGCTTGCCTATAGAACAAGAGCATTAAAATGTAATGCTGCTTTTATCTGAGTTGAAATTTGCAAAACAATGTATATTGTATGAAGTAAATGTAAACAAATGCATCATGGTATTAGTTATAATTCATGGTTTCTTAATCAGTCTAATGTGTAGACGGAGGAAAAGCATTTCCCATCTCAAAACATTATAAAGTTGGTAATCATATGATGTGAATAAAATAGCTGTAACTTTTTATGCAGACCTAAAGCTAATGCCATTGACCATGCATAGGACTGGTTTTGGTTTTATTTAGAACAAAAGCTAATGTAAATAACACGATAACCGGAGAAGAACGAGTTTCACAATAGCTTACGGTCCTCAAACGGCAACCTGAATAAAAAAGTGTTTGTATTGAGCCCCGGAGCTAACGTTTGCTGTCCCTGGCCCTAAGCAGGATTTTATTTTGCCCCCCCCCTTCCTATAACAAAATAATAATAATAATGATAAATTACAATTACCAACAAATCAATTGAACAGCCTCTATCAACAGTGAAACAAGAACTTTATTGATCAAAAGTGGAACAATAACTTTACAGATCAACAGTGGAACAATAACTTTACACATGCACACGTCTGCATTTTCTGGATGCAAAGTCATCAATGAGCTCATCATGTGGTAGCTGCTGTGCTACTTCTGAGTTCATGCTAATCATAGCCAGGCCACTCAAGCGTTCTTGCGCCATTGATGACGAAGGTAAGTTTTGATGAGCTTCAGTTTTGAAAAGCTTCTCTCAGCAGAAGCAACTGTAACCTGGATAGTCACTGCAATGCGGAGGGCAATGGATAGATTGGGGTACAGTTCTTGCAGATTATTTTCATGGAGAAATGACAACATCTCCAGGGCAGTTGTTTGTGTTGGCAGGTCTGGAAGGTTCAATGTCTTCTCCACCTTGGTGCAGCTTTTTTGCAAAGTGCCTTTGGGCATCCCTTGAAGCTGTCTGAAATCAAGCAGCACACCAAATTTCTCCTTCATCTCAGTAAATGTCTCAAATCTGTCTTGCAGTGATGTGAGAGCAGAGTCAACAACAGTGTTAAAGAATGTCACCTCAATCTTCTTCAGTGCATCATTCATGGGCTCATCTGCAGCCTCATAGGCAAACTGCCTTGGAGTACTCCTCAGTCTCTTCTCTCTTAGTTCTGGCTCTATGTTAAGGGCCTCACAAAGTTCCATGGCAGTTGACAAAGCATCAGCAAACCCAGTCTGTCTGTTCTCAGAGAGACAGGTTTTTGCCCTTCCAATGAGTTTGACAGTAATGTCAATTTGCATTGAACTTGACTGAAGCAGCTTGTTCACCTGGTTTATGAAGGTCAGAATGTCAAACCACACAACTGAGCAAATAAAAAACCTATAAAATGCAAAAAGCAGAGACGAGATCCTGTGGTCCCCGAACCTGAGCCCCTTTGTCCCCTGGCTGCGCCTAGAAATTCTGTCCATAAAAGTAATGAACAGAACCAGTGACAAAGGGCAGCCCTGCCAGAGACCAACGTGCACCGGCAACAGGTCCGACTTTCTGCCGGCAATGCGAACCAGACTCCTGCTCCAGTCGTGCAAGGACCGGACCGCTCTTAGCAAAGGGGCCCCAAACCCCATACTCTCGGAGCACCCCCCACAGGGCGCCCCGAGGGACACGGTCGAAGGCCTTCTCAAGATCCCCAAAGCACATGTGGACTGGTTGGGCGAACTCCCATGAATCCTCGAGCACATAACCAAAATAACCTACAGCATTCTTGGAGGACTTTGCTGAATCCGCGATTACAAAATTCATGGTATATGCACCACAAGGTACAAACAGGGCTCTTGGGTTTGTGTTGAGCAGTCTTGCTTGTACACTTTGCTTCTTCCCTTTCATGTTTGCCCCACTTTGCCCTCAATTACCAGATATTCCAAGAAGTATTCTTTAACTTCTGGCTTGTGTTTCAATGCCACACTGTGCAGTACAACTGACATCTGTTCTTTATGACCTGCATCTGGGGTGTCGTCAAGGATAATGGAGTTGTATTTTGCCTCTTGCACAAAGGAGACAATGGTTTGCAGGACTCTGTCACCAATAATCTGCATCAATTCATTTTTTATTCTTTGTCCAAGATAGTGAGTGTGGGTGCTCTCATCTTTTATTCTGACAAGGTGATTTTCCATCACAAGATCGAACTTTGCTAGCAGCTCAACTTCTTTCAAGAAGTTGCCATTATCTGGCTCATAAAGGTGTTGTGATGCAAGTGACAGGATGATACTGATGAGGCATGTGAGGACATTTCTCCATCTTTTCCTTTCTTCCTCTAGTAGAGTCAGTTCCTGCTGGTCAATTGTCTATCTAAAGGTCCCTCCATTTAAGCATCGATTTTGTGTGTTCTGAGTTGTTGTCATGACTCTTTAAAGCAGCATTAACATTTGACCAGTCATTAAGGCCCACTGTAGTCAGCTTTATATCTTGAGCACAAAAAGTCTGCAAGCAAAACAAAATACAGAGTTGTTGTGCTTTGAATACACAAGCCAACTTCTTGTTACCTTGTCTCCATTTGCCAGTGACCTGTAGGACAGACTACCATGAAAACTTCGTCCATCTGTCTTAGTGTGCATGTAGTGTGCAGGATTAGGGAAGTTTGACACAACCTTTAAAGGTCCTCGGCGCACAAATTCAACCCAATTGACATCTGATAGGTGCTGGCCACAGAGGAGGATGTGGTTGTGCACTTGGAGTTGTTGATGGCCCTTGTGATGTGCTGGTTGAGGCTGCTTCAGAAGACATTGCTGATGGCCCTTGTGATGTGCTGGGCGTTGGCTCCTTGTCACCCTTGCTTAAAAACTCTAGCATCGTTCCTGTTATGACAAGAAATCCATCATACAAGCATCATTAACATTTGTTTTGGTTTTAATGATAAATAACACAACGAAATTATTTTAAATAATAGCCTCACAAAATGAAATTGCAATCAATGCAAATATGATTACAACTAATAATATTCATTATGATTGAATTTGATGATATTTATATATTGAAATTTTGTATATACTTATTTTTATATAGTTTACTGCTGCAACACATTAACATTCTCCATTGTGGGAAAAATATAGGATTATCTTATTTGATCTAATCTTGTATGACTGTTATGGACTAAATTCACCAAAAGATGTCAACATTTTACCGCCATAAAAATAGTTGAATACTTCAATTAAAAGCATAGATTGATAGGCCATAAACCTGAGCCAACATATGACACCAACTGGTCAATTAAAAACTGAATATATTCAGTTAACAAGACATTTAATAAATGGTTTATGTTTATGCCACAAAGTTTTTTCTTTTTTATTTCAACAACATACCCACCTTCAAGTAAAGCACAAGCCTCTTCTTGTTTGGACTTTTTCTTTCTCTTGCTAGCTCCCGAATCATATTGATGTTTGGAAGCCATCTCTCTCTCTCTACTCTCTACCTGCAAACAACTGCCTGCCAGCCTATCTGGCCGCTGATTGATCAGATGGTGATTCAATCATTGTCTCTTTTTTTTCTCTCCTGCCTTGGGCTGACTTGGTGGGGGTGCTCTATGCGCACCTCTCAGGACAATGCACGTGCATCCTTTGCACATTTGCAGAGAATGATGATACTTTATTGATCCCGAGGGAAATTCAATTCACTTGCGCAAAATGGTTCCCCCCATGGATCGCGGGGCCCTACGCACAGCGCATGTTCTGCATGTAGGGAGGGGTGGGCCTGTATATACCGGGAGCCATCACTTCTATGCTAGCAAGAAAAACAATAGCGGACTTTCACAAAAGTTTTCATCAGGTTGGGGGTGGAGTCCAGAGTCCTTTTTGGGGGAATTATTAGCGGAGGGGAGGGTATTTTTTCAACTAGTGATGACAGTTGATGAGAAAATTCAGAGCAATTTTCTCTGTGCTGTAAGACTTACAGAAGCCAAAAAACAATGACTGGATGGGTTTATTTCACATTTTGTGTGTCGGTGGACACTCAAGTTACCTCATGTGTTTAAAAACACTGCAAAAGGTGGTTTTTCATAATATGTTCCTGTTAAGCCTCACTTGTAAACCATTCATACGCGGTTGATGAGAGGTCCGTTGATGCAGTCTTGCTGCAGACTAAGGCCTGTTTACTCGGAGACGCTGAGAAAGAAATGCATCGAAACGACCCCACTCTGGATTGGAAGTACAGACCGTCTACACGGCAGATCTTGCCTGAGTGAAAACAATGTAGTTCTCACGCCCGGCCAGTAGTGGGCAGTGGAATCTTTACAGCGTGACACTCACCAGTACAACCACTTCCTCCACAACATCCTCTTTAGCGGCTAGTTCACCCAAGTCTTACCTAAATGCTGCGTATGGTCGCCCTGCGCTTGGGTAAAGGTTGAACAATTTGCCGCAAGTGTTCGATGCTCTTTCGGCGGCGACATACACAATGTATCATATCAAGGTTCTGTTTATCCAACACAAATAGCTGCTGAAGCACATAGCACAAGCGAATCCGCCGCCATTGTTTGTTTTTTCTCGACTACTGCGCATGTCCAAATGTATGGGGGGGATGTGGTGAGGCCATCGCAGCCAGAGAGTTCGCTCCGTTTCGTTCACATGGCTGCGATACGCCCCCTGTTTCACTCCACCCTGGGGGTCAAATTCAAAACCTTGCGTTTTCACCCCTGTGAAATACCAACGCCGTGTGAACGAAAGGCCAATCCGATACTCAACTGTTTCGTTTTACTGTCACAGCATCTCCGTGTAAACGGGGCCTAAGAAGGCGACTACTAGCGTTTTGGTAAATCATGGGGTGGCTGAACAGAGAAGTCATATCAGAGGAGAACTTAGTGAAGGTGACGTTAGTAGTGACAGGTCTATGCCAAAAACACTCCTTTGTCTGCTTTTTGTGAAGTGTCTTGAGATAACACTTGTTACGAATTGACGCTATATAAATAAAAAAAATAAAATAAAAATTTGTCCTGTCAGTTGTACAAACTGTGTTTTATAGTCATTTAACAGTGTGCCTGTGTACCCAGCATGCGTTTATCTAAACTGCTGTATGTAAGGAATTATATATACTGCCTACAACAACACTGCTTTCATTTTTCTTGCAGGTAAACACAGCCCTTGCACAACAACAGAGGTAAGTAGCTGCTAAGTATGACAGTCATAAACATATAATTGTTTGCAATATCAAAGTACCTACTGATGGTGAGCAATGGAAGACACAACACATGTAAAGGAAAACAACCAATTATAGTGAGGGAATTTTATTAGATATTAGACAAATCTGGTAATAAATTCCTTACCTATAAATGTCTTCACAGGTGTGTTGATAAATGTGTCTTCTCAAATGATTGCTGCAACTAACTATTTTGTTAATCAATTAATCTGTTCAATATTGTTTTCATTTTATTGATGAATCGGGAAAAAAAATCATTTAAGTTTTATTAAAAATAGATTGTTAGTTCAAATTGAAAGTGCAAAAAAGTATCCTTGAGGTTTTTCATTGTAGCTATGCCATCATCTTCACCCATCGATGGAGGCCTAATGTCAGTGATTAGCATGTTGAGGATGCTATCTGTCATGTGCATGATGGTGTTCCAATCATGAAGCCTGTCAGAATTTTTGTTTTTCTGCAATGACAAAAATAGTATTAGTATGTAAAACAGCAGGGTTTAAGTACATTGGGAAAATATTTGTTTAACCCTTTTTGTGAATTAGCAGAGCTAGCATGTTGTACGATGTTGGATGAACTTTGCAATAAAAATATTACTTATTCACAAGCTTAGCTTGTGTATTACTAATATTTTGGCTAATTTTTCGCGAGGCAAAGACAAAAGTAGAGAAGCTACATTGGGAAGGTAATCTTCACTAAAACTTTTTAAAAGTACTGATAAATGATGTGCTTATGGCTGAGCTGTCATGGTCTAATAATTTAGCCCAACTGTACCGTATCTATTCCTGCTAACTTCACTTTCCCTTTATTAATGTTTTATGCTTATGGGCGCTGAGATTTACAACAATCCAGTTATGTTGTTGTTATAAATAACTGATCAACTGATTGATCCCCACTTCAAAAACTACTCTACCTGGATCCATATATTAAAGTAATGAAAGTGTGAAATAGATGCACTCTTTTTCATCTATGCTTGAACGCTTCCCTTAAAAATATGTACAGGAAGGACAGTAACACTTACAACTCTTTTGGAGTTAAAACCTAAAGTAAGTCCCATTTCACTCTTAGAGACCTGTCAAAAACAAGGTGACTGTGGAAAGGTTTACTGGTTCTGCCAATGTGAACTACTATAACAACTGAATGGGGGGAAATCTGGGACCTGGAAGTGGATGACGCGTCAGAGATAATGTAGGACTTAACAACGGGATATAAAGCTATAAACAGTTATGTTACCTGGATATGATAAGACTTCTGAGCTGAAAATTTGAAGAAGTTTTTTTTTAGTATTGTTATGGTTAAATATTCTTCAAATTACATAAATGTATTCCCACTTGTCAGACATAGACTCCTTTGCTGCCTTCTCAGTAGCCCTCAACTAAAGACCTGTGTACATAGCCTAAAAGTCAATGTAAGTCATTGTTGACAAAAACTGCCACAATGGAGACAGCTGTTTTATCTCTCTCAAATGTTCAAGGCCATTATATCATGCCATGAAAGAATTTCTAAAAAGGTGTTTTTGTTTCATTAACTTCTTTCTATCTTTCGAGTACATGTTTATAGGGACAGGTTTATAGGGACTACCCACTTCTTTGATCAGATATTTAGCTAAAAGCAGTATTCTTCCTAACGAGCAATCATAGAATATACAATATAGTATGTTTAGACAATACAAGAGTAACAACTTTAGAGACAGACTTATCATAATTAATAAAAATAATTTCTGTAGATATTAGTTTCATGTATGGTATCATCCAGGTAGATGGTAGCTGACGGTAGCGTGACTAAATAAATGAGTCTTGGATGTTTATAATTTCAAAAAAATAAGAAACAATTGTCTCCTTTGATTTTTCAGGTGATAGAGTCACTTGGTATCATGATCTACAAAGCCCTGGATTATGGGCTAAAAGAAAATGAGGAGAGAGAGCTCAGTCCTCCTTTGGAGCAGCTTATCAACCTCATGACCAACATTGCTGGAGCTGAGAGAGACGCCTGCCCAGATGAAGGCTATGAAGCCACAGAGGAAGAGGATACGGCAGAGGATAGCCCTGACAACCTCCCCAGAGTTCAATGCTACAAAGATATCCTCGAGGTACTAACTGCAAAAATAAACACTCAAGCAATTGCTGGAGGTTAAAACACATTCCTTACTTCTATAAGGTAGACCTTTAATGGTAAAGGTTGTCACACCAAATGCAAAAACTGCACTCAGATATATATCAACCATGGAAAAAACAACTGTGTGTGATGACAAAGGGTTTGATCGTATAAACGGATAATTCTCGCTCAACTCTACAGTTTCTCAGAGCTTTACATACCAATTTGGCATGCTTTAGTCTGTGTTGTGGTTTTATGTACCCTAACTGTACTGTATTTGTTTTGTTCAATCAGTAATGCTCTCGTCATAGGTTTCTGCAGTTGCAGTTGACGGAAGTGGTTCTACTCTTAGCTATCAGCAGTATCAGTGTAGCATGCCACAGATCATGCTGAGTGCAAACATTTAAACCCCCCCATGGAGACACGCAGAACAGAACCTGAATGTGAATGTAATGATACTGACATCTTGCAGACACAAAAATGAATAATTCCTCCTAGAATATAAAATGCACATCAGTGTCTAGCAGAAGAAAGGACGTGATGCAGGAAGAGTGAGATTCAGAATGGTTTAAATAGGTTGCCTTGTTTTCAAAGTGTGACGTTAAATTGCATTGGGGACATTCTCAGATCAGCTGATAGCTGCTTTTAGGCAGGACAACAGTATTCTGCCTGAATTTACACAGGGCTGCATTTATTATTTTCTAATCCTATTGTTACAGTTCAGAATAGGTTTGGACCCAGACGCACGACTCAGAGACAAAGTAGTCAAAATCCACAATAGTTTTAATACGTGACAATGGTGAAGAAAATGTGCGACAATATAAATAATGTGACTATCAAGGTGTATCCCGAATCCAGCACGTGTGAAGCAAAGCCAGATATGCTGAGCAGCAGACGAACAGACGACAGGTGGACGGAGTTTCAGGTGAGACTTGACTCGAAGCTGATGAGAGGAAAAAACACAAGGAGAATAAATTCACAGGAGAAACACGAAACATCAAAGATCCAAAATCTTTCCAGAGAGCGCTGATACAAGGAGTACAAACCACGGAGTGTCGAACAATAATCTGGCGCCAACTGCAAGAAGAGAGCAGGTTTATATCCTGGGCTGATTGGATGAGCTGCACTTGTGAAACACACCTGACTCCAATCTAAACAAGGGGGGAAGGGAAACACAGGAGGAGCAGACAGACAAGGAAAACAGACAACAGACGGGTGGCTGTGGCTCAGTTGGTAGAGTCGATCCCCAGCTCCTGCGAACAACATGTCTAATGTGTCCTTGGGCAAGACACTTAACCCCAAATTGCTCCCCCTGCTGCGTCTGGGGCATATGACTGTGCGTGAATGGATAGATACTGGATGGGCCACATATCCAGCCCATCAGTGTGAATGGGTGTGAATGGGTAGGTGTGATGGGTAGGTGTAAAAGCGCTTTGAGTAGTCGGAAGACTAGAAAAGCGCTATACAAGCTCAAGTCCATTTACCATTTACAACACACATGTGGAAAGCACCAACAAACCCCCAGATCATGACACCTATTTTCAAGAAGCCAGTGGGACCACTTTCAGCCTAGATGTGCTGAAAATTGTTAGGTGTTAGAGTATTAGTAAGGGGATATTGCAAAAATCTGGGAATAAATTCCTTACCAATAGATTTCTTCACAAACGTGTTCATAAAGGTGTCTTATAACACATAAAAAAACATTTAAATCCAACTCCCATAGGAAAATCTGTGAGAGCAGCTCAAAGTCGGGGTACCTGGAACAGTACTTTATTGGTACTATATACTTATTGGTGAAAACTTGAAAATATTAACCTTTGCTTTTGGTAGCTTGTGAGGGGTCAAACTAGGGGTTCTTTAGGATTCTGAATCCATTGCAAACATTTGTTTTCAAAAAATCCACTCCTTGGTGGAGAAATTGCCACGCCCACTTTTACATGTAAATTTACAGTAGCTCTATATGTTGATTTTAATATCTCGAATACTAGTTAAAAAATATACTGCATCACATTGCTAAATGTATTAGGGGTCCAGGTCTGAGCTTTCTTCACACTCTACTGTTCTTAAAGTGGGGACTGGGACCCCCTGGGGGCTCATGAGACACTCAGAGGGGGTTCACGAGATGCTGTCCATCACCAAATACAAAAGTTGAATGATCTAAAATTTCATATCTTACCCATTATGGTGGAAAAAACCCCATTCAAATATTAGTTGAATTTTAACTAATGGTTCAAAAATGGTTAACAGTGGCAAAGTAATTTATGCTTCCCAAAAGTGAAACAATGCAGGTGTCTGCTGCTCCCTATGAATGACATTTGACACCTACATAAATTTGAGTGTCTGTTAAGGAAATTGTGAATGTCCACACAGTCCTACTGTTTATACATTTTATTATTATACAGCATTTCTTACATTATTCTGCTGAAATAGAGACAGCGGGGTTCCCTGGTCTCCAGCACAGTTATTGTGGGGGTCCAAAGCTGAAATGTATGGTAACCTCTGCTCTATATCATCATTGATACAGTTCTTGCACGCTGTACCTTTGTCATTTAGCTTACACTATGCCCCACTGACCTGAGCCAATGCAGGATTTCTCTGAGCCCAGCCTGTCCTTTCAACTTTGTTTATGGGCTGAGCCTGACCAAAACCATACAAGGTGACTTTTATCATTTGAGTTTGCACTTTTCGAATGAGATATCTGTTCAGATAAGATCTTAATAAGCACTACAAAGAAGCATCTATTATATAGAAAACAGCATATTTATAAGGTTCCCTTAGAAACACTTATCAAAACACAACAACATACTATTTTTTACAAACTTGTCTGCTTGTCTCCGAGTTTCTAAGCAGTGTTGGGGATTTTCAGGAGCGAATTCCTGACCAACGGTTATGTTGGGTTTTATGGTGTAACATTTAGTTGACAAAATAAATTTAATAATTAAGTTTATTTAATTATTAATCTAAATCAATAATTGTTATTAAACTGCGTTTAATCAACCGCGGGGCACCACCCTGTAAACAGGGAACAACCAAAATATTACAAAATATCAGTCTCAAAATTAGTTAATTAAATACTAATATCATTAATAATTAATAATCGGTATTTAATTGAAGGTGTGAAATCCGAACACAAAGCCCTTTCACCCAGCCTAAGTCACAATGTGAATCCACAGTAATCACAAACAACTGCTCTTTAAATTATAACAGAATTTATTTATCAAAGAAACATCAAGTAAATCAATGAAACTCAATCAAACAAACAACTATTATAAACCAAACTACAGGTAACAAACAAAAACAAACAAGCGTGGCGTGGCGTGTGTGTGTGTGTGTGTGTGCGCGTGTTTCTATGAGAAAGAGAGAGAGAGAGAGGGGGGGGGAGGGACAGACAGACAGGGGCAGATCAAAATGGCGGCGACCACGCGTGGTCACGTGATGGCGGACACAGAACGTGATCTACGTTTCAGCAGCGTCTGGAAAGCCACAGATCTCTATGTGTGTGCGTCTACCGAAAGGTGTGTGTGTAAAGGCGAGAGAGCGAGAGAAAACAATGCACCTCGACAGCTCAATCTCGACTGGAGCTCACCACAACTCAGAGCATAGTTTACTTCACTTACCAGAAGCCAGTGGCCGGATTTGTATCAGACGGCGTTCACACTAGTCTTTCTGATAGTGAGTCTATTACCCGGTTATGACGCGGGAGCTCACAGATAAACACACGGGACACAGCGGCACAAATAAGGAGAACAAAAGAGATTTTACTCTCATAAAACCTAAGACACAGTGGTCAAACACCAAGCAAATATTATCACCGTTTCACAATAATAACTCAGTTATTAAACACACTCTCTATATCTAACTGCCCAGACCTAGCTAAGCCTCACTTGTAACCGTTTTGTCCACGGTTGATGAAAGGAAGAAAAGAGGTCCTGGAACGGCCTTTCTGCAGTTGTTTGGAGATGGCGGTGCATCCAAGGGGGTTGAGCAAAGGGCCGTAGTGTCCTCCGTCGAGCGAGGTGATCTCCGTGGGTGTCCTTTCTTTAAAGGACGGAACGAGACGTAATCCTTACAGTCTCTCTCTATACCGTTTTAATACGGGAGAAATAAAACGCTCTTCTTTGAGATGCTGCGCGCCAAAACTTTTAAACAAAGAGAAGCGTGTTGAAACAGGAACAGAGTTGGGTATCCCCGGACGTCGCCAGACGACGTTTGAAAGAGGCAGAACAATGAGGCATGGCTGGCTTTATACCTCCCAGACTTCACACCTATGTGTTAGGTTTGGCAAAGCATTCTGGGAGTACCTGCAAGGCATGCTGGGATAAAGAGTCTTTTGTTGTAGTTCTCCAAACGACACAGCCTGAGCTTTGTCATTCTGGCTGGACCCCAACATCCCCCCTGGCCTGAAGAGCGGGATGCAGGTCATGGTCTTCAGGGCACTATGGGCCACCAGTCCACATGCTTTGGAGATACTTGTACAAAAGTTAATTTGGCAAACAGTCCATAAATTCAAGAGGCATTTGGTCTGGGCAGGCATTGAGGCAAAGTCTGGGCAGACTGTCTAACTATGTCTAACGCTAAACATCAAAACATAATCAGGCATTAGCGAAGCTTTGCTGCTCAAGGTGCATTCTTTGACAAGTTTCATGTGTAGATGTGTGGGCTAACTCCTTGACTGGGCAGGAGAAAGCCTGTGTGTGTTTGTGGCATGTCAGTGTGTAATGTACATGTACATGTAGAGTCTCACTATGGGTGTGAGGCCACAAAACAAAACAAAAACAACAACAACAAAAGCGTGAGTAGAGTGACTGGATTTTGAAATGGGAGCTACTCCCCCCTCCTCAATGTGGAGTCAGAACCTGGTTCTTTGTAAGGGCTGGAGGCCTGACACTGTCTTACCCCAGCTATCACCCCCCTCGGAATTGTGCTAGTCATTTCACTGCTGAGACCTGCTTCCTTATGAAGCTCTTGGGAACTCTGGTTATACCTACCCTTCTGTCTTAGGCTTCGGCCATCCCGAGAGTTCCTCTTGGGAACTCTGGTTATACCTACCCTTCTGACTTAGGCTTCGGCCATCCCGAGAGTTCCGTTCAGGTCTGTCAGTGATTGACTCCTCAGGCTGGAACCTACCCTATGGCTGGCTCAACCCTTCACCCCCCTGGCTCTGTCGTCTTCTCTGCCGGTGACGTGGTCTCTTGGACTTCTTCATAGCACAAGGCAATGCATTGCCTTCAAGTGCTACGCCACCTCTGTGACTTTCAGGCTCAGGGCGTATGCGTGTCTCCCGCACTGCCTGTGCTAACTCCTTGACCTCTTGCATACTCGGCTGATGAGTTCGGTAGTGCAGCTCAACAGTTGGCCGCACACTGCTATGCAGATTGTACACGAAGATCGACTTGAGAGTTCCATCCTCGTCCATACCTGGAGCCCTATGTCCCTGAAAGTATGCTGACCTTAGGCGCTGGTAATACTTTCTGGGGGCTTCATGCTCCTGGTGCAGGACTTTGAAAGCACTAACTAGTGTCTCTGCAGGGTAAACAAAGGTGGAGTATTCCTCGCACAAAACATTGCAGAGTGCAGAGTACTTTTCTTTAATCTTGGGCCGGAGGGTACTGATGAAGTCATGAACACTGCTGGAAGTTGTCTTCCAGATCAGCCTGAGTTTTTCACCGGTGGATGCATCAGGGATTTCACGGAGGAGCCAGTTGATCTCTCTGAGATAATCGACTATTTTAAAGTCTGTATTATCTGGATCAAAGCGGGTCGCATCATCCACCAGAGAATCAATGAGCTTTGTGCGCATTATTGGATATCTGGGTGAATAGGAGCCATCCGAGTCATCTGACGTGTCGTAACTGCTCAGCTGTGTATCCTGTGGTGCGAACCTGCAGCTGGCAGAAGAGGGCCTGGTGTACTCTCTGCCTGTGGGGGCTGAGAAGTCACCCCCCTTCCCATGGGGTGATTCAAACCTGTCAAGGTGTGAAAAAGTGTGACAGCTGTCAGGGTTTCTCAAAGGGAGGGGCTCTACAGTCAAAGTCTTTCTGTTCAGGATTAACAGGGGGAACAAGACTTTGTTCAGTCATTAGACTCTCCTGGCTGCTCGGTTTTCTACTGAGCTTTTTCAGCAGGGGCGTTTGATCTTTTAAGGGGCTTGGTGCACGATCAGAGTTGTATCCTGACGACGTGGCTTGCTCTATGCTTACCTGTGCTCCCTTAATTAATTCAAAAGCGTCTAACACCTTCTGCTTGGCAGTTTGTAGGTGCTGACGAAGAGATTTGTTCTCTTCCTGCAAGGATTGGACCTCTGGCTGGAGTGTCTCCACTGAGGCACTGACACTCTGTCTGGTCCGTAGACCATGAGGAACAGCCTGGTAGGAGTTGCCCGAGTCGTCTGAAGACCTCTGGTCTTCCAACATAGATAGATAGATAGATAGATAGATAGATAGGTAGATAGATAGATAGATAGATAGATACTTTATTGATCCCGAGGGAAATTATAATAATAATAATAATTTACACTTTATTAATCCCA
Organism: Symphodus melops; assembly: GCF_947650265.1. NCBI lineage: Eukaryota > Metazoa > Chordata > Actinopteri > Labriformes > Labridae > Symphodus > Symphodus melops. Next base: position 7,661,277 of record NC_136695.1, read on the forward strand.
CGAGGGGAAATTCGAGGGGAAATTCGGTTTTTACCGCTACTGGATGCCTTTACAATTCAAGGCATCCAGTAGCAGTATACAGACAGGCAGGACACAAGACATTAGTTACAATACACACCCGCTGTCCCCCCCCCCTCTGTATACCATAATCCCCCAAACAAGATTTAGCAGCCCCTATGTGACTAAGAATAAACATAATTATATGTTAAACCTGTGCAGTTAGCATTAGCAATTACACTTAAAACTTATATAGCATAATGTACATAACCTGTGAGGAGAGAAAAACATGTGCTGGTTAAAAGAGACCTGTAAACAGTTAAGGAACCTTAGAAACAAAGTGCTGACCTTCTAGAAACTAGCTACATGTGCATGTACAGAGGTGTTGGAGGTAGTGCCAGAGGTGTGAGTACAGTCGTTAAACAGTCAATGCAGGAATGTAAATTGGCTCACCAACTTAAAGGAGCAGTGATTTGCATTAAGTGTCCTAGACAATAACCTGAAACCAGGAGTGCTTATGGTGATTATCATTGAGTACCCAACTATTGGGGAGCAGATTAGCATTAAGTGTTGAAGACAATAGAGTGAAACTTGACCTAATTAGGGTGATCATGTCAGCCATTACAGATGTAGCATAACACAACAGTAGGATGAAACCAGACATGATTAGGGTGATTATCTTTAAAGTGACCAGGGCTCAGTAAAGTGACTATCAATATGCATTACAGTGTCCAAATTGGGGGCTGACTCTGAGGTCAGCAGTGCAGATGAGGAATGAGAAAAAAGTGAAAAAAGAGTCCAGGGATCACCGTGCGCTTCTTCCCTGCCGTGACAGTGAAGTGTTGTACAATCTGATGGCCAGGGGGACAAAAGAGTTCTTGAGTCTGTCCGTGGAGCACGACTGTGACAGCAGTCTTTCGCTGAACATGCTCCTCTGCCCGGTGAAGGTGCTGTGCAGAGGGTGGTGTGTGTTGTCCATGATGGAGAGCATTTTGTCCAGAGACCTCCTCTCTACCACTGTCACCAGTGAGTCCAGCTCTGTGCCCACCACAGAGCCGGCCCTCCTCACCAGTCTGTCCAGGCGTGCTGCGTCCCTCTTCTTGCAGCTTCCTCCCCAGCACACCACGGCGTAGAAGAGGACGCTGGACACCACAGACTGGTAGAACATCTGCAGCAGCTTTTTGCAGATGTTGAAGGACCCCAGCCTTCTCAGGAAGTACAGACGGCTCTGTCCCTTCCTGCAGGTAGTGTCCATGTTAGGCGACCAGTCCAGCTTGTCATCCAGCTGCAGCCCCAGGTACCCGTAGGTCCTGACCACCTCCACGTCGACCCCACCGATGGAAACCGGTTCTAGATGTGGTTTCTTCCTTCGGAAGTCCACCACCATCTCCTTGGTCTTGGAGGTGTTTAGCTGCAGATGGTTGTCACTGCACCACGTCACAAAGTCCTCGATCAGGCTCCTGTACTCCTCCTCCTGTCCATCCCTGACACAAGCAACTATTGCAGTGTCGTCCGAGTATTTCTGCATGTGGCAGAACTCAGAGTTATACTGGAAGTCCGAGGTGTACAGGGTGAACAGGACGGGGGAGAGCACAGTCCCCTGTGGTGCACCGGTGCTGCTGACCACAGTGTCAGATGTGCAGTCCTTCAGTCTGACGTACTGTGGTCTCTCTGTGAGGTAGTCAGTGATCCACCTCACCAGGTGCGAGTCCACCCTCATCTCGGTCAGCTTGTCTCTCAGTCGGAGGGGATGGATGGTGTCGAAAGCGCTTGAGAAATCAAAGAACATGATTCTCATCACGCTGCTCCCTTTGTCCAGATGAGAGTAAGCCCTGTGTAGAAGATAGAGGATGGCATCGTCCACGCCCACCTTTGCCTGGTATGCAAACTGCAGTGGATCCCGTGCGTGTTGTACCTGGGGTCTGAGGTGTTGGAGCAGCAGCCGTTCAAAGGTCTTCATAACGTGGGATGTCAGAGCGATTGGTCTGAAGTCGCCTGGCTCACTGGGGTTTTTCTTCTTGGGGACAGGGGTGAGGCACGAGGTCTTCCAGAGCACAGGAACCTTCCCGAGCCGCAGGCTCATGTTGAAGATATGCTGAAGTGGCTCCCCCAGCTCAGCAGAGCAGGCCTTTAGCATCCTGGGACACACCTTGTCTGGGCCTGCTGCCTTCCTGGGGCGGAGTCTCTTCAGCTCCTTGCTCACCTGGTCTCTGGTGATGGTGGGGGGGAGGGGGGATGGATTGTCACTGGAGGTTGTATCTGTTCTGGTGGAGGTGTTGGGGGGAGTGAGAGGGGGGGGGGGTGTGTGGAGGGGTGCTGGGGGGACAGGCACTCGCTGCAGCGACGGGGCTGTCGAACCTGTAAAAAACAAGTTGAGCTGGTTTGCTCTCTCAGGGTCCCCGTCTTCTGCGTTGTTGTTTTTCTTTTTGCAGCCTGTGATGGTCTTCATGCCCTCCCAGACCTCTCTCATGTTGTTCTGCTGCAGCTTCTGTTCTACCTTCCTTCTGTACTCCTCCTTTGCCTCTCGGAGTCTGACCTTGAGTTCCCCCTGCACCCGCTTCAGCTCTGCCTGGTCTCCCTCCTTGAATGCCCTTTTCTTCCTGTTAAGGATCTCCTTGACATCGCTGGTGATCCAGGGCTTGTTGTTCGGGAAGCAGCGCACAGTTTTAGTGGGAACCACAACGTCCATACAGAAGTTCATGTAGTCAGTTGTGCAGTGTGTGACCCCCTCAATGTCATCACCATGGGTCTCTTGTAGGGCACTCCAGTCAGTGGTCTCAAAGCAGTCTCTGAGCGCCTCCTCTGCCTCAGGAGACCACTTTCTGAAGGTGCGTGTAGTTATCGGTTGTCTATGGATCATAGTTTTGTACTGTGGCTTTAGTAGGACCAGGTTGTGGTCGGACTTACCCAGAGGTGGTAACGGGGTGGCAGTGTAGGCGTCCTTCACGTTTGCATACAGGAGGTCTTTTGTCCTGTTCTTCCTGGTGGGACAGCTTACAAACTGGTGAAAGTCCGGTAGTGTGGAGTTCAGAGTAACATGGTTAAAGTCCCCTGAGATGGCGATGAAAGCATCCGGGTGCAGCGTTTGTAATCTTGAGGTGGTCGCGTGGATGACGTCACACGCAGTTTCGGCGTGTGCCCGGGGAGGAATGTAAACACAGAGCACGATCGCGTGAGAAAATTCCCTCGGCATGTAGTAAGGACGAAGACCCACCGCCAGCAGCTCGATGTCTTTGCTGCACGTTGCCTCCTTCACAGTAACATGTCCATGGTGGCACCATCTGTTGTTAATAAACAGCGCGAGTCCTCCTCCTTTCCGTTTGCCGCTGCGTTTTGTGTCTCTGTCCGCCCTCACTGTAGTAAAGCCCGGTAGATCCACGTTAGCGTCTGGGGTGTTTTGAGTCAGCCAGGTTTCTGTGAGGCACATTAAACTGCACTCTCTAAATGTCCGGTTGTTCCTCACGAGAGCAGCCAGCTCGTCTGTCTTGTTGGTTAGACAGTTTACGTTCCCCATAACTATCACCGGAACCGAGGGCTTGTACCTCCATCGCTTAGCTGCGAGCTTAGCCCTTACAAGGGCCCCGGCTCTACAGCCTCTATACCGCCGCCTCAGCTCCTCTGGTATCGGGTGAACGGTGCCGGCTTGTCCCGCTGACCGGAGCGAGAGCAGCGTTTCCCTTGAATAAGAGAGTTTTCCGCTGCTATTTCCACGAAGGCACGAAAAAGTATCCATAGGATACATAAAGTTATACGCTGAAGGTGTACTATAAAAACTATATAGTATAGTACTATAAAAACTATAAAAGTAGAAGTTGGCACAGAGCCAAAACAAACGAATAACATATCAGACAAGTACGACAGGGACGGAGCTACTGAAAGTGCGGCCACTCACGTCGGCGCACAGGTGAGAAGTGACATGCACATGTATGTGCATGTCGCTGCTCCCACGTCTGTCTCCTTCCTCCAGGGATCTTGTTCAGTATCCCATCCTTTGTGTAGGGCTTCCTCAGCTGGCGTGGGGGCTACGGTGCGTACCTGCTCCTCCTGAATTCCGGGTACCATGACACTTTCTTTCATTCGTCTGGCTAACCTGCAGCTTTCTTGCAGTATTTTATTCTCCTCCTGCAGGGCCTTGCATTCGACTTGCAAGGTCTTAAGTCGGTCCTGCATCCTGTTGAAGCCGTCTTTTAGGATCTGGTTATCTTCTTGCACCTGGGCTAGCTGTGCCTGGTGTCTCTTCTGCTGCAAATATGATTTGCGCTGAAAAAGGAGGAGAAGTTGGCCGAGAACATTCGAAGTTGTGTACTGTGGTTTCCCTGTTAGATGAGTCATATACTCAACCAACTCATTTAATGTATCTTCGCCTGTGCTGAGGGTGGAGGAGTTCAGACTTTTGACCTTTAAAGGGACGTGGTTCAAACCTGCAACTCCAACCTGAGGGGGTGGATCGTCTGATCCACAGGGGGCCTTGGTCCCTGGCTGCTGAATGTCTTTCGCAGACATTCTGTCTTTGTTGGGGGTGATCTTGGCTCGGGGGTTGGCCTGGTCACCTACCTCCAGGTTGTTCTCACAAATGCTAATTAAATAGCTCTTTAGGTTAGCAATCTCCTCTAAGGAGAGGTGCATCGTCAGACCAGCCAAAGTTTCTTGCAGTGCTGTGTGGTGGTCTGACCCAAAAGGAGTCTTAGCTCCTGGATAACAAGAACTCTTGGTACACATTTTAATGTGTTAAAAACAGAATGCCTTAGTGGATTTACTGTTTTCAAAGCTGCAAGCTAAAAGTCAGCAGGAGGCAATTCTGACCTACGGTTCTAAACCGGATCAGTGCAGTCTGTCCTGGCAGCTAGGTGCGAGCATTCACACCTCAAGTCCTTTTGAGGATTGGGGGAAGACACACTTCTCAGGCAACTGGCTCTGTAACAATTTTAAACTTACACTCCTGACTAAACAAATGGCTAACTTGTTGTCTCCAACAACAATAAGCACAAAAAAAATTATTAAACTACTCACTCATCAACACGCAACAGCACAACTAACACACAATTTGATGTTTGCTTTGCTTAAAAAAACAACAAAAAGTAATCTCCCAAAGAAAAGAGAATTTCCCTTGGAAGAATCACTTCAGGATTAAAAGTTTGGATCACTGTGAACAAACCATGTAACAAAGCTGATTTATTAAGGGTCTCACACGGGCTGCATCCTTATGTTGGGGATTTTCAGGAGCGAATACCTGACCAACGGTTATGTTGGGTTTTATGGTGTAACATTTAGTTGTCAAAATAAATTTAATAATTAAGTTTATTTAATTATTAATCTAAATCAATAATTGTTATTAAACTGCGTTTAATAAACCGCAGGGCACCACCCTGTAAACAGGGAACAACCAAAATATTACAAAATATCAGTCTCAAAATTAGTTAATTAAATACTAATATCATTAATAATTAATAATCGGTATTTAATTGAAGGTGTGAAATCCGAACACAAAGCCCTTTCACCCAGCCTAAGTCACAATGTGAATCCACAGTAATCACAAACAACTGCTCTTTAAATTATAACAGAATTTATTTAACAAAGAAACATCAAGTAAATCAATGAAACTCAATCAAACAAACAACTATTATAAACCAAACTACAGGAAACAAACAAAAACAAACAAGCGTGGCGTGGCGTGTGTGTGTGTGTGTGTGTGTGCGTGTTTCTGTGAGAGAGAGAGAGGGGGGGAGGGACAGACAGACAGGGGCAGATCAAAATGGCGGCGACCACGCGTGGTCACGTGATGGCGGACACAGAACGTGATCTACGTTTCAGCAGCGTCTGGAAAGCCACAGATCTCTATGTGTGTGCGTCTACCGAAAGGTGTGTGTGTAAAGGCGAGAGAGCGAGAGAAAACAACGCACCTCGACAGCTCAATCTCGACTGGAGCTCACCACAACTCAGAGCATAGTTTACTTCACTTACCAGAAGCCAGTGGCCGGATTTGTATCAGACGGCGTTCACACTAGTCTTTCTGATAGTGAGTCTATTACCCGGTTATGACGCGGGAGCTCACAGATAAACACACGGGACACAGCGGCACAAATAAGGAGAACAAAAGAGATTTTACTCTCATAAAACCTAAGACACAGTGGTCAAACACCAAGCAAATATTATCACCGTTTCACAATAATAACTCAGTTATTAAACACACTCTCTATATCTAACTGCCTAGACCTAGCTAAGCCTCACTTGTAACCGTTTTGTCCACGGTTGATGAAAGGAAGAAAAGAGGTCCTGGAACGGCCTTTCTGCAGTTGTTTGGAGATGGCGGTGCATCCAAGGGGGTTGAGCAAAGGGCCGTAGTGTCCTCCGTCGAGCGAGGTGATCTCCGTGGGTGTCCTTTCTTTAAAGGACGGAACGAGACGTAATCCTTACAGTCTCTCTCTATACCGTTTTAATACGGGAGAAATAAAACGCTCTTCTTTGAGATGCGTTCAAGTGGATGATCTAGGCTCGGAAATTAGGACGTCGGTATGCTTCAAGGCCTTTGGATCAGCTGCGCGCCAAAACTTTTAAACAAAGAGAAGCGTGTTGAAACAGGAACAGAGTTGGGTATCCCCGGACGTCGCCAGACGACGTTTGAAAGAGGCAGAACAATGAGGCATGGCTGGCTTTATACCTCCCAGACTTCACACCTATGTGTTAGGTGTGGCAAAGCATTCTGGGAGTACCTGCAAGGCATGCTGGGATAAAGAGTCTTTTGTTGTAGTTCTCCAAACGACACAGCCTGAGCTTTGTCATTCTGGCTGGACCCCAACAGCAGTAATCTAATAGTGTGAGTGTACCTGTACATTTAGCTCTGGATCACCGTGGTCCTGTGTCTCTGCTTGTGTTGTTACTATAGGCTGTAAATATGAATGGCAGAAGCCTGAGTGACGTCACATCACCTATCTGTTACTGCAGGGGGCTTTGGAAGCCGATCGTTTCTATGCTCGAAATCCTGTCTTGACCTAACTTAGAGTTAACCTAACTTTTAGCCAACCTAACAACAGGCTGAGAGCTGGAGCTGAGGCAGGTTTTGAGCATTTTGACAACCAGCTACACCACGCCTGCCTATCATTGTTCTGCCTCTTTCAAACGTCGTGGATCTACCGGGCTTTACTACAGTGAGAGCGGACAGAGACACGAAACTCAGCGGTAAACGGAAAGGAGGAGGACTCGCGCTGTTTATTAACAACAGATGGTGCCACCATGGACATATTACTGTAAAGGAGGCAATGTGCAGCAAAGACATCGAGCCGCTGGCGGTGGGTCTCCGTCCTTATTACATGCCGAGGGAGTTCTCTCACGCGATCGTGGTCTGTGTTTACATTCCACCCCGTGCACACGCCGAGACTGCGTGTGACGTCATCCACTCAAACATCGCGAGATTACAAACGCTGCACCCGGATGCTTTCATTGCCATCTCAGGGGATTTTAACCATGTTACATTGAACTCCACACTACCGGACTTTCACCAGTTTGTAAGCTGTCCCACCAGGAAGAACAGGACAATAGACCTCCTGTATGCAAACGTGAAGGACGCCTACACTGCCACCCCCCTACCACCTCTGGGTAAGTCCGACCACAACCTGGTCCTACTAAAGCCACAGTACAAGACTAAGATCCAGAGACAACCGATAACTACTCGCACCTTCAGAAAGTGGTCTCCTGAGGCAGACGAGGCGCCCAGAGACTGTTTTGAGACCACTGACTGGAGTGCCCTACAAGAGACCCATGGTGATGACATTGAGGGGGTCACACACTGCACAACTGACTACATGAACTTCTGTATGGACGTTGTGGTTCCCACTAAAACTGTGCGCTGCTTCCTGAACAACAAGCCCTGGATCACCAGCGATGTCAAGGAGATCCTTAACAGGAAGAAAAGGGCATTCAAGGAGGGAGAGCAGGCAGAGCTGAAGCGTGTGCAGGGGGAACTCAAGATCAAAGGAGAGGCAAAGGAGGAGTACAGAAGGAAGGTAGAACAGAAGCTGCAGCAGAACAACATGAGGGAGGTCTGGGAGGGCATGAAAACCATCACAGGCTGCAGGAAGAAAAATAACAACGCAGAAGACGGGGACCCTGAGAGAGCAAACCAGCTCAACTCGTTTTTTAACAGGTTTGACAGCCCCGTCGCTGCAGCCAGTGCCTGTCCCCCTCCCCCCCTCCCCAGCACCCCTCTACACACCCCCTCTCACTCCCCCCAACACCTCCCCCCCTCTCACTGCGATAGTTGCTTGTGTCAGGGATGGACAGGAGGAGGAGTACAGGAGCCTGATCGAGGACTTTGTGACGTGGTGCAGTGACAACCATCTGCAACTAAACACCTCCAAGACCAAGGAGATGGTGGTGGACTTCCGAAGGAAGAAACCACATCTAGAACCTGTTTCCATCGGGGGGGTCGACATGGAGGTGGTCAGGACCTACGGGTACCTGGGGCTGCAGCTGGATGACAAGCTGGACTGGTCGCCTAACATGGACACTACCTGCAGGAAGGGACAGAGTGGTCTGTACTTCCTGAGAAGGCTGGGGTCCTTCAACATCTGCAAAAAGCTGCTGCAGATGTTCTACCAGTCTGTGGTGTCCAGCGTCCTCTTCTACGCAGTGGTGTGCTGGGGAGGAAGCTGCAAGAAGAGGGACGCAGCACGCCTGGACAGACTGGTGAGGAGGGCCAGCTCTGTGGTGGGTACAGAGCTGGACTCACTGGTGACAGTGGTAGAGAGGAGATCTCTGGACAAAATGCTTTCCATCATGGACAACACACAACACCCTCTGCACAGCACCTTCACCGGGCAGAGGAGCATGTTAAGTGACAGACTGCTGTCACAGTCGTGCTCCACGGACAGACTCAAGAACTCTTTCGTCCCCCTGGCCATCAGACTGTACAACACGTCACTGTCACGGCAGGGAAGAAGCGCACGGTGAACCCTGGACTCTTTTTTCACTTTTTTCTCACTCCTCATCTGCACCGCTGACCTCAGAGTCAGCCTCCAGTTGGACACTTTAATGCATATTGATAGTCACCTTACTGAGCACTGGTCACTTTAACGATAATCACCCTAATCATCTGGTTCCACCCTACCGTATTGTTATGCTACATCTGTAATGGTTGACATGATCACCCTAACTAGGTCAAGTTTCACTCTATTGTCTTCAACACTTAATGCTAATATGCTCCTCAATAGTTGGGTACTTAATTGGCAATCACCCGAATCATCCCTGGTCTCACCTCTTTGTTTAGGACACTTAATGCAAATCACTGCTCACTGTTTAGCGACTGTTTAACGACTGTTTAACGACTGTACTCACACCTCGGGCATAAGCTCAAAGACCTCTGTACATACACCCAGCACACACAGCACACATGCTTCTCTCATGCAAACAGCACACATGCTTCTCTCTCCTCACAGGTTAGGTACACCATGCTACATAAGTTTTAAATCTTATGCTAATGCCTTAACTCTCAGTCACATAGGGGCTGCTAAATCTTGTTTGGGGGATTATTGTATAGAGAGGGGAGGGGGGACAGCGGGTGTGTATTGTATTGTAACCGATGTTTTGTACTGTAACCAATGTCTTGTGTCTTGTGCCCTGCCTTTCTGTATACTGCTACTGGATGCCCTGAATTTCCCTCGGGATCAATAAAGTATCTATCTATCTATCTATCTATCTATCTATCTATCTATCTATCTATCTATCTATCTATCTATCTATCTATCTATCTATCTATCTATCTATCTATCTATCTATCTATCTATCTATCTATCTATCTATCTATCTATCTATCTATCTATCTATCTATCTATCTATCTATCTATCTATCTATCTGGTCAGCTACACACCTCATTGTGAATAACTCTCATCCTTCATCCAATCAAAACTGATGAGTCATCAAAACATTCACCCCCTGTACAATGTGTGTGGATGGAGACATGAGCTAATCACGCCTATTTGGTTTTTGAAGCAGGCTGTAAACATGTTCATGTCTGCTGTAAAAACAGCCTTTTTGAATGGGTGTGTATGTGACTTCCTGTGCCGCTGCAGTCAGCCTCTAGTGGACACTCGACGTACTGCAAGATTTGACACTTTCACATCGGCATAATTTTTCAACATTAGAGGTTGTTGCATAAATGCACCAGGTGCTTTGCACTTGGTGATAAACGTATCATATCTGCTCAAATCTGTTGATCAAAACAGGAGTTCTTGGTTTTAACAGTGAACTTTTTGCAAGTTACTATAGCCATTAAAGAACTGGTATCCACATTTTCCAGTACACATATCATGTACCATCTGTTACTCTATACCTGGTGTCAGTGTGTCTGGTTTGATACAGGTTCTTACGGAAGGCGGTGGCTGAGTTAATCTAACTCGAAACTGTACCTCCAACAGATAGAGGGTGAAGCTGCAAAGCAAACTTTCCAGGCCTATATCAAAACCTGGGACTGGAAGGTTTAGCAGAGTCTTTTGAACCTCAGTGACTATTGATGGGTGGGAGGAGTTTATGGTTATAAGCTGGTTCAAACACAGGACCCAATGGCTCCTGAGGAGCTTTAATTGTATGGAGAAAGGTGTTGAATGTATCTTGGCATGCAGAAAATGGTAAAGGTACAGCGTGCAAGAACTGTATCAATGATGATGTAGAGCAGAGGTTACCATACATTTCAGCTTTGGACCCCCACAATAACTGTGCTAGAGACCGGGGAACCCGACTGTCTCTATTTCAGCAGAGTAATGTAAGAAATGCTGTATAATAATATAATGTATAAACAGGACTGTGTGGACATTCACAATTTCCTTAACAGACACAAATGTCATTCATAGGGAGCAGCAGACACCTGCATTGTTTCACTTTTGGGAAGCATAAATTACTTTGCCACTGTTAACCATTTTTGAACCATTAGTTAAAATTCAACTAATATTTGAATGGGGTTTTTTCCACCATAATGGGTAAGATATGAAATTTTAGATCATTCAACTTTTGTATTTGGTGATGAAAAGCATCTCGTGACCCCCCTCTCAGTGTCTCATGAGCCCCCTGGGGGTCCCAGTCCCCACTTTAAGAACACTAGAGTGTGAAGAAAACTCAGACCTGGACCCCCAATACATTAAGCAATGTGGTGCAGTATATTTTTAACTAGTCTTCGAGATATTAAAATCAACATATAGAGCTATTGTAAATTTACATGTACAAGTGGGCGTGGCCATTTCTCCACCAAGTAATGGATTTTTTTGAAAACTAATGTTTGCAATGGATTCAGAATCCTAAAGAACCCCTAGTTTGACCCCTCACAAGCTACCAAAAGCTTATTTCACCAATAAGTATATAGTACCAGTAAGGTACTATTCCAGGTACCCCGACTTTGAGCCGCTCTCACAGATTTTCCTATGGGAGTTGGATTTAAATGTTTTTTTATGTGTTATAAGACACCTTTATAAACACGTTTGTGAAGAAATCTATTGGTAAGGAATTTATTCCCAGATTGGCCAAATATCTGATAAAATACCCTTACTATATAATTTGTTTTCGGATAAGAAATCTTAAAACATTTGTTTTAACCAAAAATGAGGAAAATGGAAAGAAGGCCCAGGGTGTGTTCAGATTTTCCATCGTATCTCCTTTTACTTTCCTTTTTTCCTTAACCCCGGAAGCATTTAAGTGGCTGGCATGATAAGAGCGGTTCGAATTCTCTAAAAGATAAGAAAAGGTGGGTCAGTGCTTCCTTTATAACTTCCTTAAGGATTGGAAACACTCGACCATCCTTTATGGAAGAAGATGAGAAAGTGCTGCCTTTCTTTCTTTCTTTCTTGCTTTCTTGCTTTCTCGCTTTCTTGCTTTCTTTCTTGCTTGCTTGAAAGAAAGCTGTTATTTGATGTTGATTTAATAAGAGAAAACTGTAATAGGCCTACAAAATCTTGTTTATAAAACAAAGGAAAGGGGCAGCAGATCATAGAAGTTAGCACTGCAATAATGTGCCTTGAACAATCTTAAACTCAGAGGTGAATTATGAACATAATGCTGATGTTGTAAAACGATCAAAGTGAAGTATCCTGGTGTCTAATAGCCTACCTTTATTTTATAAATCTGAATTATTTTGTGTGCACGCCATTTCCGGGCTTTGGACAAGGTACATTTTTAGTATAGATTCTATGCACTATTTTATCAATAAGACCCCTCAGCTGAATGGTCTTAATTTCATGGTGCAAAGTGTTTTATGTTGTGTCTGACAGTGAAGTGGGCAATCTTAGTGCCTCTCACTTTTAATTCCAACATTTTTGGATGAGCTGGAAACTGTAGTTTCAACACGGCAGACACACATCACTGAACTAAGTAAGTAAAGTAAGTAAAAAATTACTGATATTGCACCTTTCAAGAGCAGAAAAATGTCACAAAGTGCTTCACAATCAGAAAAAATTAAACACAGTTCAAACAAAACAGTCACAAGAAAAAATACAGACAGATTAGACAAAGGCACGTCTGAACAGATGGGTCTTCAGCTGCTTTTTAAAAAAGTGCACAGAGGTCAGGGCTCTCAGTTCTGGGGGAAGACCGTCCCCCGACCCTGATCAGAGGACCTCAGGGACCTGCTGGTGTTATGAGGCCTCAGCAGCTCGGTGATGTAGGATGGCGCTTGACCATGCAATGCTCTAAACACAATAACAAGAACAAAAGTAACGGGGAGCCAGTGTAAAGATTTAAGAATGGGTGTCACAGACCATCTGGATGATCTAGTCAACAGCTTGGCAGCAGCCTTCTGGCCCACTTGTAGGCTGTTCAAAGAAGTGACACCAAGACATGTAAACAGAAATACAGTAATCAAGACTTGATGAGACAAAAGCATGGACAATCATCTCCAAGATGTGCCGCAGTGTTGCCGGACTTGGACATAGGGGGCACGTGGGGTCTACACCATACCACTGGCATAGGTTTGCCGGAGAGGGCAATACATCATAGGCAGCCCTGATGGTAAAGCTCGCCCTGAATGCCTCCATCTCCCACAGATCTTTCCAGGAGATTATCCTCTTCTCTACTCCTTCCCATGCCATCCACTGCCCTTGCTTTGCCTGCGTCACAGCTTGCGCGCGCCTTCCTCTTCCTGCCGTACCTCCTGGACCACCAGCATGCGTCTCAGCCGGATTGGCCTTACTCCAGGCTTGGCACTTTCCCCTAAATTACCTTACCAAAACTAACCTACAGAATAAATTAAAATAACGTAACTAACGGTCTCCTCAGTCCCAGCCAAAACAACAAAACCCAGCAATCCAAACATGCATGAGCAAATAAATAAGTTATCATAATAAAGGGGGGAGCAGAATAAGTGGAAACAACGAAAGAACTTTCACCACCATGCTTCCAAAATGTTTGTGCGTCAGTCAGCTACCCCCTCTCTCCCCACCTGGCTCTTTTAAATCCACCCCCTCCCCCCCTGAGCACAAATTGATCTCAGGTGTGACACAAGTGAGGGAAGGGGGAGCTCATGAACACCAGAGAAAGTAGGCATGTAACACCCCCACACTGAAATGCTGAATATATGCCTACAGAATCCACCCCCCCCCCCCCCAAAAAAACCCCAAAAAAAACAAAACCCAAAGAAATAAAAAAAATTATTCAGTATAAAGAACGCAACAACGTGTCAGCCAGGACATTTTCTGCACCCCGATGTGCCTGACCTCCAGGTTTAAGGATTGAAGGAACAGGGCCCAACGCAGGATCCTCATGTTAGAATTCCATATTTGATAGATAAAGACCAGAGGATTGTGGTCTGTGCATTTGTTGAACAGACAAACTACAAAATGTTTAATCTTTTTCAATTGTGGAATACGCGTGCTGATGACGATTTTTTATTATTCTTTTCTTTAAATGCAAGACTGGATGCTGCACTCCACCCTGTCCATTTTGGAGGAGTACCACATGTGCTCCTACATCACTTGCATCAACCGAAACTTTAAAAGGACAATCAAACACAGGCGCAGCTAAAACAGGAATTGAGTCATTAAAGCCCTAATACAGTCAAACACACCCTGACAACTCTCAGACCAAATGAAACATTTCTTTTAGACTCAGCATTTCAGTGAGCGGAGTCGCCACAGCAGAGAAGTTCTTACAGAAGCTGAATGAAGGGAATGACTGAATAGCTTCTACTCTAGAGTCCACCAGCTTGACTGGACCTCGACTCACAATTTTTCAGTGTTAGGTGTCCTGTCCATATTTGCACTTCGCTAGATTTAACGTGAGATTGGCATCATTTAACTGGTGGAACACAGTCCGTATCTGCTGTATGTGATGGTCCCAGGTGTCTGAATATACCACAATGTCATCAAGATACTCCCCCCCCCACCCCCCCTCACACACACACACACACACACACACACACAAACAAATCTGAGAGCACTGTTTTCACCAGGTGCTGAAAAGTAGCCGTCTTTGTCAGTTTAGAGACCATAATTGCGGAGCATTGACTTCAACGTCTGGTGGAAACGTTCAATTGCACCCTGGCTTTCTGCCCGATAGGGACTTGAGCAGCAGTAACTGATGTTAAGCTGTTTCATTACTTGTGTAAAAAGCAACATGAAATTCGACGCCTGATCAGTCTGTATAACCTTTGGTAGCCCAAAAGGAGAAAAAAAAATCACCAGGGCTTTTACGACAATAGGAGCTATTATTTTACATAAAGGAATGGCCTCAGGAAAACAAGTTGCTGAACACATGATTGTCAGGAGGAATTTATTCCCTGTTTTTGTGCATGGTAAAGGACCAACACAGTCCACAATAACTTGTTCAAACAGCTTGCCCACAATTGGTATAGGATACAAAGGATATGGAGGAATATTCTGATTAGGCTTGCCAGAGACTTGACAAATGTGGCATGTTCTACAATGTTGGTATACATCCAGTTTAAAACCAAACAAGCATATTGTCCGTCATGAAAAAAGCGCAGTCCCCAACCTGAACAACAGGAGGAGACGAAGCAGGAACTACTGTTGGAGGGGTTTGATTGTTACAATCAACTAAATCTACTGCAGGTATCTCGTCAGTTAAATCCTTTTTTTGCCTGTTTGACATGGCACGGGTAACAGCCCACATGGAAAACACCTCCGGAAATGTCTGCCCCAGTTCATCCAGATGATCTGTAAGAGGAACGGTAGCGACTTCAGGGTTTAGAATAACTCAGCCCCCAGCTTGATCATTCCACAATATAAACGCTACACCATCAAGAGGAAACTGGGGACTTAAGCCCACCACAACACTTCCTTTGACCAAATCCGAGTCAAGGTATATACACTCAACAAAAATATAAACGCAACACTTTTGTTTTTGCTCCCATTTGTCATGAGATGGACTCAAAGATCTAAAATTCATTCCAGATACACAATATTACCATTTCTCTCAAACATTGTTCATAAATCTGTCTAAATGTGTGATAGTGAGCACTTTTGCTTTGCTGAGACAATCCATCCCACCTCACAGGTGTGCCACATCAAGATGCTCATCAGACACCATGATTAGTGCATAGGTGTACCTTAGACTGTCCACAATAAAAGGCCACCCTGAAATGTGCAGTTTTTGCTTTATTGAGGGTCTGGGGACTCAGAACCAGTCAGTATCTGGTGTGACCACCATTTGCCTCATGCAGTGCAACACATCTTCTTCGCATAGAGTTTATCAGATTGTCAATTGTGGCCTGTGGAATGTTGGTCCACTCCTCTTCAATGGCTGTGCGAAGTTGCTGGATATTAGTGGGAACTGGTACGCGCTGTCGTATACGCCGGTCAAGCACATCCCAAACATGCTCAATGGGTGACATGTCCGGTGAGTATGCTGGCCATGCAAGAACTGGGACATTTTCAGCTTCCAAGAATTGTGTACAGATCCTTGCAACATGGGGCCGTGCATTATCTTGCTGAAACATGAGGTGATGTTCATGGATGTATGGCACAACAATGGGCCTCAGGATCTCATCACGGTATCTCTGTGCATTCAAAATGCCATCAATAAAATGCACCTGTGTTCTTCGTCCATAACAGATGCCTGCCCATACCATAACCCCACCACCACCATGGGCCACTCGATCCACAACATTGACATCAGCAAAGCGCTCACCCACACGACGCCACACACGCTGTCTGCCATCTGCCCTGAACAATGTAAACCGAGATTCATCCGTGAAGAGAACACCTCTCCAACGTGCCAGACGCCATCGAATGTGAGCATTTGCCCACTCAAGTCTGTTACGGCGACGATCTGGAGTCAGGTTAAGACCCCGATGAGGACGACGAGCATGCAGTTGAGCTTCCCTGAGACGGTTTCTGACAGTTTGTGCAGAAATTCTTTGGTTATGCAAACCAATTGTTTCAGCAGCTGTCTGAGTAGCTGGTCTCAGACGATCTTGGAGGTGAACCTGCTGGATGTGGAGGTCCTGGGCTGGTGTGGTTACACGTGGTCTGCGGTTGTGAGGCCGGTTGGATGTACTGCCATATTCTCTGAAACGCCTTTGGAGACGGCTTATGGTGGAGAAATGAACATTCAATGCCCGAGCAACAGATCTGGTTGACATTCCTGCTGTCAGCATGCCAATTGCACGCTCCCTCAATGCTTGCGCCATCTGTGGCATTTTGCTGTGAGACAAAACTGCACATTTCAGAGTGGCCTTTTATTGTGGGCAGTATAAGGTACACCTGTGCACTAATCATGGTGTCTGATGAGCATCTTGATGTGGCACACCTGTGAGGTGGGATGGATTGTCTCAGCAAAGCAAAAGTGCTCACTATCACACATTTAGACAGATTTATGAACAATGTTTGAGAGAAATGGTAATATTGTGTATCTGGAATGAATTTTAGATCTTTGAGTCCATCTCATGACAAATGGGAGCAAAAACAAAAGTGTTGCGTTTATATTTTTGTTGAGTGTAGTATGCAGAGGTACCCCCACAAACTGCATCCCAAAACTCCGAACAAAAGCATCCGCATCCAGAGGACTTCTCCGAGAGCGGCAACACCCCTTTCAAAAGTACTGATTGTGTTCTTATTGTTTAGAGCGGAGCACTGATAAATGGTGTGACCACGCTTTTTACAATAAAAGCATGATTTCTCTTTTACATCTATAGTGCCCCTAATGCTGTGCTTTAATTCCTCCTGAGAATTTTGTTTTTCTGGAGAAGCAAAAGGTTGCCTAGCAGATGCGTAGTGCTCTGAACACACTGCTTTAATAAAAAGCCGACAAATGATGGCAGTGCGGAAGAAAGTTTGAGACGAGCCCGCAAATATGTTAACGGCTTCCTTAATTAACAGTAGATTTTACTGGGGATAACTCGTTAAAAGCAGACAAAAACATAAAGGAGGGACACCACACAAAATAATTAGATTTCAAAACCCAAGTTTTATTTAATAACTCTGCCAGTTCCCCACCCTTTTAAGAAAAAGCAATACTATGATAATCAAAATAAACAAACAAAAAGGACTGGAGACCCAGCGAAATAATGTAACTACTGGTCTCCCCAGTCCCAGCCAAAACAACAAACCCCAGCAATCCGAACATGCATGAGCAAATAAAGAACTTATCATATTAAAGGGGGGAGCGGAATGTGCAAAAAGAACAAAAGAACTCTCACCACCGTGCTTCCAAAGTGTTTGTTTGTCAGTCGGCTACCCCCTCTCTCCCCATTGCCTCCTCTTAATCCACCCCTCCCTCCTGAGTGCAAATTGATCTCATGTGCGACACAGATGGGTGAAGGGGGAGATCATGAACACCAGTGAGAGAGAGAGTAACACAAGCAATTGTGGGAGAAGAGCCTTGGTGAGAGAGCTAAAGAAGAACCCAAAGATCACTGTGGCTGAGCTCCGGAGATGGGAGAAAGTTCCACAAAGTCTACTATCACTGCAGCCCTCCACCAGTTGGGGCTTTATGACAGAGTGGCCTGACGGAAGCCTCTCCTCAGTGCAAGACATATGAAAGCCTGCACAGAGTTTGCCAAAAAATACATGAAGGACTCTCAGACTATGATAAAGAAGATTCTGTGGTCTGATGAGTACAAGATTGAACTTTTTGAAGTTAATTGTAAGCGGTATGTGTGGAGAAAACCTGGCACTGCTCATCACCTGCCCAATACAATCTCAACAGTAAAACATGGTGGTGGCAGCATCATGCTATGGGGGTGTTTCACCTTACAACAATACAATGACCCTAAACACAAAGTTTAAATAACAAAGGAGTAGCTTCGGAACAACTCTGTGACCATTCTTGACTGGTTCAGCCAGAGCCCTGACCTAAACCCAATTGCCTTTTTTGATTTTAGCAAATGGCTGCCATGAAACAAAGAGTGAAACATCTCATTTAGATTGTTGTAATTCCTTGTATGTCGGCATTGGCCTGTCTGAGCTCAACCGCCTGCAGCTTGTCCAGAACGCAGCACCTCGTCTCCTAACTGGGACAAAGATGCATGAGCACATAACTCCGGTGCTTTCCTCACTGCACTGGCTTCCAGTTAGGTACAGGATTCATTTTAAGATTCTTTTAATTTTTTTAAAATCTCTATATAAGCTGGCCCCAGAATACCTGTCTGAACTCTAACCCACTTTGTGGAACTCTTTACCTTTGACTGTGCGCACTGCACACTGCCTCTCAACTTTTAAAACACAGCTAAAAACACATCTGTTTACTTTGGCTTTTGGCAGTGTATAAATCACTTTTATTGGGTTTTATTGTTGTGCTTATTGTTTTTGCTGTTCGTGTGTGTGTGTTCGTGTGTGTGTGTGTGTGTGTGTGTGTCTGTGGGGGGGGGGGTAACTAACTGTCTTTTACTGTAAAGCACTTTGGTTGGCCACTCCCTTTTTTTTAAATGTGTTGCCTATATAAATAAAATTGACATTAAAACATTTAACAGGGTCTGAATACTTTCCGTACCCACTGTAACTGGTCAACATTTAAGGATAAACTCTTAATTTTTTGGGCTTCACTTTCTCCCTTGTAGCGGTGCAAAACTCATCTACCAAAGCTATCAAATGCTGAGAGTCACTACCAGGCTGTTTGTCGGGCTCTGTACACAGAAACCATGGAGCTGCACACTTTCCTTGAGAAAATGAAGAATGCCAAAGAGGTAGGTGCGATTATACTGTTCAATTTATGGACATAATTTTTTGATTCTAACTATGTTAACCATAATTAAAAACTAAATACTTTACTGTAAACCCTTAAAGGCCAACATGGGCACAAGTTGGTCTTCACATGGTGGGCATTGGGTGTGAACATTTACATTGTATCAAGTGAAAGTTATAGCAGTGACACTTAATTGCAATCAAATACAGTATATTTCTTCTTTACATCTCAAATTCGTATTAGATATCCCTTAATTTGCGACATGAGCAAATAACCACTTGAATTTAGAGCTGAAACGATAACTCGAATAATTCGATTACAAAAATTCATCGAGGAATTTTCGCTGCCTCGAGGCTTCGTTAATTTTTTTTTTTGCGTCATCAAAACTTTGGTATGAGTATAAAACACGTTTAACGTAGCTGCAGCTACCTGCTCCTCTCTCTTACACACAGACACTTCAGCGCTAACACGCACACACACGCGAGCACAAGTGCGGCGTGCCCCTTTTAACTTTTAGTCAGCACACAGTGGATCCGTGATCCATATGACCCAGTCGGGAACACGTGATCCGGTCAAACGGTCGGCTTTTCTCCGTTCACTCTCTCTGTGTTTGCAGCTAACATAACGATAGCAACGTCCTCTCACAGTCTCTATCATAGATGCGTCTATGATCTCTGTAGTCTGTGAGCGCGCTGAATGTACGCGCTGCAGGAGCAGACAGAGATACACTTTTAACAATATACAGGCTGATTATATGAAATGTCTAATGTCTTCAAAGCTAAATCAAGACAGAACTTGTTTGTGGAATAATAATTTAGCAAATATATATTTAAAGTTTCTCAATTTCCTTATCTGACATAATGATTGATTCTGTGATTGATTCAACAGAACATAATGCTTTCTCAATTAAATGTACTGTAACAGATGTGTAGGCTACACAAAACAGTTATTGCTATTTCAGCCATTAAAACGTGTTTGGTCTGTATTTTTCATCTACCTGCCGCCTTGACCAGTGAATCAGAAAGTGAATTTGGGACCCTGTCAGTAATATGGTGAGCATCATCAGCAGCTGTAGAGCAGAGGTGGTTGGCTGTAACAAGCAGGTGTTTCCATGGTAACTGCAAAGAAGCAGGTTTGTAGGGACGACCCAAGACGAGTTAAACCTTAATTAAGCAAAAGTATGATTTATTCGATTACTCGATTAATCAACGGGATATTCGATAGAATACTCGATTACTAAAATATTCGATAGCTGCAGCTCTACTTGAATTAACTGTTAGGTATTAAAGGCCTTAAGCTAGGGCAAACATAAAAGTATTCTCTCTTCCTCTCCATTCCAGATATTGTTTTACATGTTAAAGTCTCTTTTTTAAAACTTTTTTTATTTTTATTTAATATGTCCAATATTTGGATAGGACAGCTGTAGAAAGCTGAGGAAACATGGATACTGGTTGCAATTTTCATTGCTATCCAGTTATTATTGAGACATTTCACTGTGAGCCATTTGATCAATCAAGTAAAAACATTAATACACTAATGCCACTAACATGGCCAAAGGTGTAAGTCTAGCATTATAGAGTTGCATCTTGATGACAGTATTTAATTGTCTTATGATAATCTTTAATTTTTTGATGAAACATTTACGAGCTATCATTCTTCTTTTTTGGTGCACTTCATTTAAAAGCACTTATGAGCTGATCTTAGCTTTTCAATTAAAATCTCATAGCAATTAAGTGTCTGCATATTGAAAAAAATTCTGGTTTCCCAGAAGCTTCAGCTTTGGGGCGGCAGTAGCTCAGTCTGTAGGGACTTGGGTTGGGAACCGGAGGGTCGCAGGTTCAAGTCCCGGCACGGACCAAGTCCGGAAACTGGTCTGGTAGCTGGAGAGGTGCCAGTCCATTTCCTGAGCACTGCCGAGGTGCCCCTGAGCAAGGCACCGAACCCCAAAAACTGCTCTGGAGCGCCCGCTGTGGGCAGCAACCTCACTCTGAGACCTTTCCATTAATGCAGAGTGAAAACCGAATTTCCCCTCGAGGGATTAATAAAGTATATATTAAAAAAAAAAAAAAAAAAGCTTCTTTCTGATATATTGTTTGATATTCTAGCTCTGTCTCTCTCTTTCTGGCTCTCTCTTTCACCAGAACCTTCGTAAGATGGAAGAACATTCATTAGTGAATTCCAGTCAAGACTTGAATGAGCTTCAGAATGCTGATTGGGTAGGCAACTTTACTCTTGGTGTTTGACCCCGTGCCTTAATGGATAATTCAACTTTAGTTTCTGTGTATCAATAACCTCCCATTTAACAGTGGTGAGAGATCATCACACAATAGTGGAAAAAAAAGCAGCTAGACAATAAGATACTGAACAACAGATAAAAAATTAACATTACATTTTGGATGTCAAAGAAAAGTATGAAGAAGTAAAAACAGTCTATTTTTTTGAAATAATGAGAGATGATGAAAGAAAGGCATGAAAAATCATTATTTTAAGTTTTCAATGATGAGCGTAAAGCAATATGATATTTAGTGTGCATACACTCATACTGTACACAGTACATTCCGTTAAAAAATATAGTCATAAATCTATTCTATTCATACTATAAACATAGATGCATATTATCATTTGAAACATTATTATTCTCTAAATTGTGTAATAAAGTTGAACCTTGATTAACCCTCTTTACTTAACATTTACTAGACTGGAGCATGCTAATGTAAATGGTGTATTTTCCATTTACCTACTTTCCAAACTGGCTTTGCTTCTTTGTCAGGCTCGATTTTGGGTTCAGGTGATGAGGGACCTGCGTGAGGGAGTCAAGCTGAAGAAAGTCCAGGAGCGTCAATACAATCCTCTGCCTATAGAGTACCACCTACCTCCTTATGAGATGCTGATGGATGACATTAGGGCGAAACGCTACAAACTGCGAAAAGTCATGGTGAGTATCACATGTGAACTTTACATTGAAATCAATGCCACATTCATATATTCTGCTTTTGCATAGTTACTTTAAAATTGTTCAGTTCTGAGACCCAGACAGAAAGAGTTCTAAGTTATTTATTGAAATGTACTTGAGGTGAAGGCAGAGTTCGTTTTATTTGATTCTGATGAGAAAGATGTGATGCAGAGGGAGTATGTCAGTCAGAAACACGTTTTAGAGTTATACTGTAGTTAGGCATATACTTAGTCAAAGTCCTCTATATTGTCAATTTTTTAACACGTGCTGGAGGTACAGAAGAATCGAAAAAAAAACTTTTCTCTGTGTACACTAACTGTAAAAGATTCATATACATTTTTATATAAGATCAATAATTAATTATTTGTGTTTTTTTCTCTACAATTTTAACCATATAAATAGTTTTCAACATTACTTACCATCATAAATTATGTGTTTCTAGAGTATATTATCAGGTTATCAGTGAAAACAAATACAAATAGGCCAATTCAATAGGCAAGTTTTTGCCAGTAGAAATTTTTTGTCACGGTTTTAAGCAGGCTGCAGGTTGTTCTTCATGTTTTTGTTATCAGATGACCTGAAGAGACTATACATTGTTACTGTTCGTGTTTCATTCAAAATAATACAGAGCGTATTTGTGCAAGCATCAACAGCTGTTAAAGCCGACAAATAGACGTCGCTTTACATGACGCTAAAGAGCAACGGTGTCAGACTCATGTTGGGTCAGGGTCGGATTTGTTCCAATGAGACCTCCAGTGGGCCGGACTAATTTTAGTTTAGATAATATCATAATATCACGATAACTCAGAACATGTGTATATATAAGTGGCTGTATGATTAAAAACAAATCATAATAAGCTACTGGTATGGATGTATGTTAACTGTAACAAATTAGGGTAGGCATTATTCACATTTATTGAATTCTGTAGATTTATTTCTACAGATTTCCCCCCTTTATATAGTGCTGTACAAGTTATAGAAACCTTGACAGGGATTATTCTACGTGCCCTGGGATCAGTGTTTTTATAATGCAGAGTACAGTGAAAAGAGAGAGAGACTTTAGATGTTTATGTGAGGCCAGAGCACAGTTTGCTCTCGTTCATCATAGACAAAACCTTCTCATGAATATGCTGTCACAAACACACTGAGTGTCTTTGATGCAAACAGTCACCTTTAGGCATTTTAGTGCCAGCTATGGCATTGCGCACTGCGTACTGATCAGCTCTGTATTGAGTTTGACTTTCTCAATTGAGTAAACTCTGT
This sequence comes from Symphodus melops, assembly GCF_947650265.1. Lineage (NCBI taxonomy): Eukaryota > Metazoa > Chordata > Actinopteri > Labriformes > Labridae > Symphodus > Symphodus melops. Next base: position 7,684,604 of record NC_136695.1, read on the forward strand.
TACTTAATTTATGGGCCAGGAATCTGTTCCACCTCCATAAGTAATTCAAGGAAGCATTTTAGTGCTGTTCCACGACTCAACTATTTGACAGCTATGATCGGACAGCCTGTGCGTGATACCGTTTTCGAATAACGAGTAAATGTTCAGTAATAATAACCTAGTTACAGCCAATTGAGAGCTGGTGGTAAAGGCGCAACAGCAGGCTACTCTATTTAGAAGTGATGTCACACTGAAACTGAAAAGTGATCAGCTCACTTTCTCCTCTCAGTGAACTATCAATTAACCTACTGTAAATAAAATCAGTTTATATTAATTTAATACAAATGATTTTTACCATAATCAGAGGTAAAATAAATCGAGAGATGCATCAGGCTCAACGCTGGTGTGGAGACAGTGGAGACAGTCTGTCAGTGGAGACAGTCTGGGCCGTTAAGAATGACACACCATCATAGCTCTGATATTTTGGCAACTTCTTAGCAAATAGACTGGTATAGTTTTGAGTCCTAAAATCAGGAAGTGAGTTAGCATTTTAGCGCCATGGGTTCCTAACTCTAAAAGTCAATGGGGATTTTGATTGGGTTTGTGGTTAGACGCCTGAAATAAGGTCTGTGGTTAACACAAACTGAAGAGATGTTGACATTTTATTAGATGAGATAGATAGATAGATAGATAGATAGATAGATAGATAGATAGATAGATAGATAGATAGATAGATAGATAGATAGATAGATAGATAGATAGATAGATAGATAGATAGATAGATAGATAGATAGATAGATAGATAGATAGATAGATAGATAGATAGATAGATAGATAGATAGATAGATAGATAGATACTTTATTGATCCCGACGGAAATTCAAGGCATCCAGTAGCAGTATACAGACAGGCAGGACACAAGACATTAGTTACAATACACACCCGCTGTCCCCCCTCCCCTCTGTACACAAAAATCCCCCAAACAAGATTTAGCAGCCCCTATGTGACTAAGAGTAAACATAATTATATGTTAAACCTGTGCAGTTAGCATTAGCAATTAGACTTAAAACTTATATAGCATAATGTACATAACCTGTGAGGAGAGAAAAACGTGTTGGTTAAAAGAGACCTGTAAACAGTTAAAGAGCCTTGGAAACAAAGTGCTGGCCTTCTAGAAACTAGTTACATGTGCATGTACAGGGTGTTTGAGATAGTGACAGAGGTGTGAGTACAGTCGTTAAACAGTCAATGCAGGAATGTAAATTGGCTCACCAACTTAAAGGAGCAGTGATTAGCATTAAGTGTCCATGACAATAAGCTGAAACCAGGAGTAATTTGGGTGATTATCATAAAGTACCCAACTATTGAGGAGCAGATTAGCATTAAGTGTTGAAGACAATAGAGTGAAACTTGACCTAATTAGGGTGATCATGTCAACCATTACAGATGTAGCTAAACACAACAGTAGGATGAAACCAGACATGGTTAGGGTGATTATCTTTAAAGTGACCAGTGCTCAGTAAGGTGACTATCAATATGCATTAAAGTGTCCAACTGGAGGCTGACTCTGAGGTCAGCAGTGCAGATGAGGAATGAGAAAAAAGTGAAAAAAAAAGAGTTCAGGGTTCACCGTGTGCTTCTTCCCTGCCGTGACAGTGAGGTGTTGTACAATCTGATGGCCAGGGGGACAAAAGAGTTCTTGAGCCTGTCCGTGGAGCACGACTGTGACAGCAGTCTGTCACTGAACATGCTCCTCTGCCCGGTGAAGGTGCTGTGCAGAGGGTGGTGTGTGTTGTCCATGATGGAGAGCATTTTGTCCAGAGACCTCCTCTCTACCACTGTCACCAGTGAGTCCAGCTCTGTGCCCACCACAGAGCTGGCCCTCCTCACCAGTCTGTCCAGGCGTGCTGCGTCCCTCTTCTTGCAGCTTCCTCCCCAGCACACCACTGCGTAGAAGAGGACGCTGGACACCACAGACTGGTAGAACATCTGCAGCAGCTTTTTGCAGATGTTGAAGGACCCCAGCCTTCTCAGGAAGTACAGACGACTATGTCCCTTCCTGCAGGTAGTGTCCATGTTAGGCGACCAGTCCAGCTTGTCATCCAGCTGCAGCCCCAGGTACCCGTAGGTCCTGACCACCTCCACGTCGACCCCGCCGATGGAAACAGGTTCTAGATGTGGTTTGTTCCTTCGGAAGTCCACCACCATCTCCTTGGTCTTGGAGGTGTTTAGCTGCAGATGGTTGTCACTGCACCACGTCACAAAGTCCTCGATCAGGCTCCTGTACTCCTCCTCCTGTCGCTGACACAAGCAACTATCGCAGTGTCGTCCGAGTATTTCTGCATGTGGCAGAGCTCAGAGTTATACTGGAAGTCAGAGGTGTACAGGGTGAACAGGACAGGGGAGAGCACGGTCCCCTGTGGTGCTCCGGTGCTGCTGACCACAGTCTCAGATGTGCAGTCCTTCAGTCTGACGTACTGTGGTCTCTCTGTGAGGTAGTCCGTGATCCACCTCACCAGGTGCGAGTCCACCCTCATCTCGGTCAGCTTGTCTCTCAGTAGGAGGGGATGGATGGTGTCGAAAGCGCTTGAGAAATCAAAGAACATGATTCTCATCACGCTGCTCCCTTTGTCCAGATGAGAGTAAGCCCTGTGTAGAAGATAGAGGATGGCATCGTCCACGCCCACCTTTGCCTGGTATGCAAATTGCAGGGGATCCTGTGCGTGTTGTACCTGGGGTCTGAGGTGTTGGAGCAGCAGCCGTTCGAAGGTCTTCATAACGTGGGATGTCAGAGCGATTGGTCTGAAGTCGCCTGGCTCACTGGGGTTATTCTTCTTGGGGACAGGGGTGAGGCACGAGGTCTTCCAGAGCACAGGAACCTTCCCGAGCCGCAGGCTCATGTTGAAGATATGCTGAAGTGGCTCCCCCAGCTCAGCAGAGCAGGCCTTTAGCATCCTGGGACACACCTTGTCTGGGCCTGCTGCCTTCCTGGGGCGGAGTCTCTTCAGCTCCTTGCTCACCTGGTCTCTGGTGATGGTGGGGGGGAGGGGGGATGGATTGTCACTGGAGGTTGTATCTGTTCTGGTGGAGGTGTTGGGGGGAGTGAGAGGGGGGAGGGGGTGTGTAGAGGGGTGCTGGGGGGACAGGCACTGGCTGCAGCGACGGGGCTGTCGAACCTGTTAAAAAACAAGTTGAGCTGGTTTGCTCTCTCAGGGTCCCCGTCTTCTGCGTTGTTGTTTTTCTTTTTGCAGCCTGTGATGGTCTTCATGCCCTCCCAGACCTCCCTCATGTTGTTCTGCTGCAGCTTCTGTTCTACTTTCCTTCTGTACTCCTCCTTTGCCTCTCGGAGTCTGACCTTGAGTTCCCCCTGCACACGCTTCAGCTCTGCCTGGTCTCCCTCCTTGAATGCCCTTTTCTTCCTGTTAAGGATCTCCTTGACATCGCTGGTGATCCAGGGCTTGTTATTCGGGAAGCAGCGCACAGTTTTAGTGGGAACCACAACGTCCATACAGAAGTTCATGTAGTCAGTTGTGCAGTGTGTGACCCCCTCAATGTCATCACCATGGGTCTCTTGTAGGGCACTCCAGTCAGTGGTCTCAAAACAGTCTCTGGGCGCCTCCTCTGCCTCAGGAGACCACTTTCTGAAGGTGCGAGTAGTTATCGGTTGTCTCTGGATCATAGTTTTGTACTGTGGCTTTAGTAGGACCAGGTTGTGGTCGGACTTACCCAGAGGTGGTAGGGGGGTGGCAGTGTAGGCGTCCTTCACGTTTGCATACAGGAGGTCTATTGTCCTGTTCTTCCTGGTGGGACAGCTTACAAACTGGTGAAAGTCCGGTAGTGTGGAGTTCAATGTAACATGGTTAAAGTCCCCTGAGATGGCGATGAAAGCATCCGGGTGCAGCGTTTGTAATCTTGAGGTGGTCGCGTGGATGACGTCACACGCAGTTTCGGCGTGTGCCCGGGGTGGAAAGTAAACACAGACCACGATCGCGTGAGAAAATTCCCTCGGCATGTAGTAAGGACGGAGACCCACCGCCAGCAGCTCGATGTCTTTGCTGCACATTGCCTCCTTCACAGTAACATGTCCATGGTGGCACCATCTGTTGTTAATAAACAGCGCAAGTCCTCCTCCTTTCCGTTTGCCGCTGCGTTTCATGTCTCTGTCCGCTCTCACTGTAGTAAAGCCCGTTAGATCCACGTTAGCGTCCGGGGTGTTTTGAGTCAGCCAGGTTTCTGTGAGGCACATTAAACTGCACTCTCTAAATGTCCGGTTGTTCCTCACGAGAGCAGCCAGCTCGTCTGTCTTGTTGGTTAGACAGTTTACGTTCCCCATAACTATCACCGGAACCGAGGGCTTGTACCTCCATCGCTTAGCCGCGAGCTTAGCCTTTACCAGAGCCCCGGCTCTACAGCCTCTATACCGCCGCCTCAGCTCCTCTGGTATCGGGTGAACAATGCCGGCTTGTCCCGCTGACCGGAGCAAGAGCTCTATCTATCTATCTATCTATCTATCTATCTATCTATCTATCTATCTATCTATCTATCTATCTATCTATCTATCTAACTATCTAACTATCTAACTATCTAACGGTCATGACGTCATTATAAACCAACAGCGGTGTAGTTCGCTGGAGCATAACATTAACTCTTTACTTCGCTTGGCTGCATTAACTCTTCAAACTTCATTTAAATTATGTTCATCTGTAAAGATTATCCCACTGAATAAAACAGCTACGCATCAGAAACGTGTGTTTGACACAGAGCTTATTTTTGGCAATGATCCAAAATCCAATGCAAAAATTCCATAGGCGAATTTTCGTAGGAACCACCGGCGCCATTTTTTCGGGTTGGCCTACAAAAATACATCATTACTATACCAGTCTATAGTTAGTTAAGTAAATTGGAAATGGTAAATGGACTTGAGCAACTACCCATTCACACTCATGGCTGGTTATATGGCCCATCAAGTAACTAATACCATTCATATGCAACCTGACACAATTTTCGTGCCATCATATTACCTTTTGCGTTTCTGAATATATATATTTTTTACTATTTGGTGAAAATATGTCCATGGGCCTTGAGTTTGACACATATGCTTTCGAGGAAAGGACGGCTCAGGCCTCTAAAAACATATTTCCTCGTTTCCTCTCTCCTCTGCCTCTTTTCTTTGCATCTCTCCATGTATCTCTGGTGGGAGGGACTAAGACACAAATGGAGGAGTCAAAAGGGCACCATAGCAATGAGTCCTAAAACCTGGAAGTGAGTGAGCATTTAAGCGCCATGAACTCCATCCTCTAAAAGTTAATGGCAAATTTGAATGTGTTTGTGGTTAGACGCCTGAAATTAGGTCTGTGGTTAACACAACCTTAAGAGATCTTGCCGTTTTGTTAGACAAGATAAACTACGTCAAGTAAGGCCCCCGCTTGTAAATTTAGAAATGTTTACGTGTCTTTAAAATGGCAATTGCTTTCAAATGGCTAAATAACAGTGGTTTTCCGCGACATTAAACATCATCATGCCGGGAACACTCCCACTCAATGCTCTTACAAATATTAGGTTAATCAAAATCTTGGATTACATCAATGAAACATAACAGTTGTGATGTCAAAATCAACCGAATGTGGTGTTGTTCGCTTTTTAGCATAACGTTAGCTTCTTACTTCCCTTGCCTGCATTAACGCTTCCAACTTCATAAAAGTTTGTAAAAATTTTCTTGCTGAACAAAACACCTAAGCATCAGAAATGTGTGCTTGTCACAGAGCTTATTTTCTGCAATGATACAAGATCCAATGTTTTTTTGTCAGGTTGGCTGTTGAGGAGTTAAAATCTGAATATTTCCCATTAAAGTAATGGGAACTAGTCTGATGCACAGTAATGGACCAGACGTGTTTTCCCGAGGCTCCGTGTTGTCTCTATCAACTTTACTGTTTTAATTAGTGTACCTATCACAATTTACTTGCACTTTAGTAATCTGAGTTTTGTAACAATTTTTCAAGAGTCATGCCACCGAAAAAAGTCATGCCACCGAAAAAAGACAACAGCCATACTCATAAGACTAAGGCTAGCTCCCATGCTGCTAGCAACGAAGCTATACTAGCTGCCATCGATAAACAGGGGGCCAAGTTGACAAAAGTATTTAATCTCATGGATGACTTGAAGAAGTCAATGGAAGGTCGCCTTGATGCAATTGATGGTGGTCTTTTGAAGCTTCAGAAAGAACACTGTGAAGCTGAACATCGTATGGACGACATGGATCAAGCCCTTACAGCTGCTGATCACCGCATTACTGCCCTGGAAGCTATGTGCAAGGAGCTACAGGTTGCTAATGGCTTCCTTAAAACTAAGGTGAACGACTTGGAGGGGCGCTCACGCAGGCTTAACATCAGGATCGTGGGCATCAAGGAGGGAGAAGAGAATGGTCGCCCTACTGAATTTGTCTCAAGATTGATTCGGGAGCTACTCGGCCAGGACAACTTTGACAAGCTGGTGAAAATAAACCAAGCTCATTGCACGCTGAGACCGAGGTCGCCTCCTCGGATCATCATTGCCAAGGTCCACAACAACAGCGATGTGGGCAACATTTTTCGGCTCGCGCGTCAACATGCACTGTGCTACCATTGCGGAAGAGTCTCAATATTCCAGGACTACACCGCCGAGGTATTGGCCCAGCGGCAGCCCTTTAACAATGTTAGGAAGAAACTCATTGGTTTCGTTGCAAAGTGCACCCTGCGTTTCCCGGCCAACTCCACGTCGTCCTCAACGGCTCAGTCAGCATCTTCACATCTCTGACAGATGTTGAACGGTTTCCAGACACTCTTACTGACAATACTTAACTCTTGTATGTCTCTTTGTATGGCTCTCACTATTTTTTGTGGTGCAACATGACTATTGTGAAGGTATGATGGTCTATATGTTATATTAATATTGTGCACTTTGTACCAGACAGCATACTACAACTCTTTTTAGTCAGGTGTGGGGCATGCATTATATTGTTCTTGGATTGTGTGACATAAAATATGCCAGGTCTTTTAAGTTAAAACCTTTTGCTATATTAATCTCAATAATTTCTACCTAGTGCAATTCTCCATTTGTTATATTAGAGGTATAGGGCATGCCTCTACCAAGTTATTTGTTTCATCATTACTTTCTCATGCAGGTACCATCTATCAACCTTTTTATAAGCATAATGGTTGAACACACGGTGCTGGCGGTTTAGGTCAGCTTGTTACTGTTACTTTATTGGCCGGTTCTTTTACCCGGCAGCCTCCTCTTTAGCAACTTGGATGTGCAGCTTGTTCTTCGCTGCGGTTTTGGGTATTTTGGGTTGTTTTTTTCTCATTGCTTTTATGTGTTTTTAGAGTTTTTTACGTTTGTCACTCTGCCAGTCTTTTGTCCCATCTGTCAGTCTTTGTCCTTTGCTGTATTCCTTTCTTGGATGCAGGATAGCTGTTCATCTAGGTCAAGTATGAGTCCCGTCACCTTTACCTCTTGGAACTGTAGGGGCCTTGGCACGGCTGTGAAGAGAGCAGCAGTGTTTTCTCATTTAAAATCTTTGTCATCTGATATAATATTTTTACAGGAAACCCACATTCGGACCACACTGAGCAGAGACGATTGAGGTCTATATGGGTGTTGCAGGTGTACCAATCCACTTATTCTTCCAAAGCACGAGAGGTTGCCATACTTATCCGCAAAACCATTCCGTTTGTATTCCAGTCCATGGTCACTGACCCAGGTGGGAGATATGTTCTTGTCACTGGTACAATAAATTCCCTTCCACTCACTCTCTTAAATATATATGCCCCTAACGTTGACTGCCCTGTTTTTTTTGGTAAAGTTTTTGATCTTGTCTCTGTAAACAGCAACCATAATTTAATTGTGGGAGGCGACATCATCTGCTATCTTGACCCTCAATTGGACAGATCTTCTTCAAAAGCAGCTCCTCCCCAAAGATCTATCCCGGTCCTTCAATCTTAAAAAATCGTAAAATCACTAGATCTGGTTGACATCTGGAGACTTCAGCACCCCTCAGAAAAACAATACTCCTTTTTTTCTTCTGTACATGGTAGTTTTTCCAGGATTGACAGGTTGACTCTAAACTGCTTTCAAGCACACTTGGTTCAACTTACCATGGTATACTAATTTCTGATCATGGTTCTCTGTCTATGAAAATTGATTTTAATATTCCCATACGTCGTTACATTTGGAAATTAAACGCCTCTCTGCAGGCAGAACCATCCTTTTGTGAATACATAACAGCTAAGAGCTGAGACTTTTTACTCACAAATGATAACAGTATGCTTTCAGATTCAATTCTATGGGAGACCTTTAAGGTTGTCTTAAAGGGTCATATTGTCGTCTACCAATCATCGAGCAAGAGAGCCAGACAGCGGCGACTATCTGACATTGAGGCTGAGCTATCCGTATTAGAAGGTATTTATCGCCAATCTTAGTCCATGGACACCTTTAATTCCATCTTGAGACTGAAATACAAATATAGAAATATAGTCGGCGAGCAGGTTAAAAACCATATCTGCAGGCTCAGGCAAAAGCATTTTGAGTTGGGTGATAAGGCCGAAAGGCTGCTTGCCAGGCAGTTAAAAGGCGTGCAGGCTGACAGGGCAATACATAAAATCTCCTCCTTTACTGGTGACATACTAACAGACCCCAAACTAATAACTGAGAGATTTGTTAGTTTTTTTCAGCCAGCTTTACGCCTCTAAGTCTAAAGCCACTCTGGCTGACATTGCTGGCTTTTTAAATGTGTTAGATATGCCTGTTCTTGGTGATGTGGCTAGGCAAGATATAGATTCAGACATTACTCTGGAGGAAATCAAAGTTGCTATTCGTTCATTTCCTAATGGCAAAGCGTGTGTAGTTTCTTAAGTCCCCTCCTTGACGATGATGTGTAGATGATGAAGAAATATCCGCTGACACTGACTTGCATGTAATATAAGACATTTATTTACAAAGTCAAGAAACAGCATCAGTCCAGGTTAGTCATGGCACCTGGGAGAGTCACCAGCCAAATGTGATCCCCTCGAACAATGAGAAGACCCTCTTATTTATACAGTATTGGTCAACAACATCAAGACATTTACGACTTCATTTAAGCTTTGATCATTCAGGCTCCTACAGTCCTGCACCCCCTGTGGTTCCTCAGGACATCTGGCTTCAAAAGTTACACAGGTCACCATAAGGTGACTTCTTATCTCCCCCAATACTAAGTGTCTGTTCTCATTTCAATACCAAATTGTTTATCTTTCTCAGTCTTAAGGAATACCCCCATAAATGAACCCCTACATTGTCTTTGATGTTGAACCAATCTCTAACTTCAAGAACACCATTTGTCCCACCAACAGCTCACATGTTTCAGCGGCACACTTCACATACTTATTATATATTACATTGGGTTACATGTAAAATACACTTAACGTGCAGCCCAGATGGCTTTGGAATTGAGTTTTATAAAGCACACATAGATACTGTTGCCCCTCTTTTACTCGGTATGGTAAACTGCTCTCTTGATGATGGTAGTTTTCCAAGAACTTTTTTAGGGACAGTACTAATGTCCCTATTGCCCTCTGAGCTTGTTAAACAGCGATCAAAAGATTGTTGCAAAAGTTCTGACTAATCGACTAAATACACACATAGAATGTTGATTCATCCTGACCAGACAGGATTTATCCCAGAAAGATTTCCCTTTTCTAACACTCGGCGTCTGTTAAATATAATATACTCTACCAAGCTGCCCCACTCTGCTATTGTCTCTTTGGATGCTCAGCAAGCCTTCGATCAAATCGAATGGGACTATGTTTGCCACTCTTAAAAAATGTGGCTTCTGTGATAAATTTTTGACTCTCTTACAAATGCTTTATGCCTGTCCTGAATCTTCTGTCCTCACCAATCATGATAGGTCTACACCATTCTCACTACACCGCGGAACAAGACAGGGTTGCTGCCTCTATCCCATGCTCTTCACTTTGGCCCTCGAACCGCGGGCAACCTCTATAAGATGGAATCCCAAGATTTCTGGAATAATGTGTGGCGCATCTATAGGCCTGCACGCGGATGTTGTGATCTTGACTTTGTCGGATTTAAGGACCTCCATAGCTCCTCTTCTCGATCTCATTAAGAACTTTGGGCAGCTCTCCGGCTTTGGATGACTTTACTTCCAACTTACCCTTCAGAATTTCCAAGGACAATTTTACTTATCGAGGAATTAAAATTTCTAGAAACCCAAAGCTTCTTTTTAAACTTAATTATTTACAGTTGATTGAGAAACTAAAACCTATGGTTGGAAGCTCCTTCCTCTTTCTCTTATAGGTCGTGTTAATATTGTAAAGATGGTAATTCTTCATAAGTTTATCTACCTTTTTCAAAATCTGCCCATTTTCCTTACATCTTTTTTTAAAACTGTCAACTCTATTATAATTCCCTTTCTTTGGGTCTTCAAACCTTCTCTCATTTCTAAGGCACACTTACAGAAGCCAAAGCATGAAGGTGGGCTGGGCCTTCCTGTTCTCTGACACTATTATTGAGCCTGTAATACAAGAACATGGATTTTCTGGTCCCATGTTCCAGCTGTGACTGAGCAGGAGGACACACTTTATCCTAGCTGGCCTTCTATTGAGAACTATAACGCCATGTCCAACTTATACAGTTCAAGGTCACTCATCGACTTCTCAAACCAGGTTTTGACTCTGTAGCGATCCAGCTGTACTGACATCATTCATTCATCAACTAGTTCATTCATTCACCAATCCAGCCGTTCACGCCCTAGCACCAATCATCCAATAACGTACGATTTAAAACCACCCCTCCAAACACTCGCGTTCAGGACTACTGAAGAGACACACATGAACCCATTTAAAAACTAAAATACTCTTACCTGCTTGCGGAAGTATCTGCTGTTAAAACCATTGATTGCTGCCTCTTGGTAAGAGCTAAAAAAAGTTAGCATCAATAACATTCCAAACGTTCTCTGTTTAAACTCGTGATTTTATAACTCCGCAGAATAACGAGCTTCGTCACAGCCGTGTCATCCCTGACATCTCATACTCTACTGACGGGAGGTATAGTGACTTCTTATTTAGTAAAGTTAAAAATGATTTGTGTGTTCCAAAAGTCACATTGTTGTTTTCCGGGTTGTTTGTGTAGTGATATGAGTAATTACTGTGTTAAGCCACTAGGTGGTGTCAGGATTATGTTTAGACCTGTGAGCGATGTGTGTAGAAGAAGACTACGGTGATGGCTGTACGTGTTGTCTAACTGATTCACAGACACATTAAAAGTTGGTGTTCAACAAACCCAAGTATATTTTTTATGTTTTAAACAAAACATAACAGTTTGTAGGGTGGGAATCTGTGGTAAAACCCGGACTGGATCTTTTTATTCAGTGGATTGAAAACGGAAAGGATTGACTGAACGGGCGGTGGATCATGTGAAATGGATTGTCCTCAAACAATTTCAAATACACAAACTGAAAACGGAACTAGTGTCTGTTGTATTTGTTGTTATATTTAATGTGAAATTGTTTTGAAACTGTTGTTTATGGTTGTTTGTTGTGCGGGTTAAGGTATCTTGGTTCAAGTTTAACACATTATTATTTTTCAGACTGACTCTGACTGGCACCCCTTCCTTTAAGACCAGACCCGTTACATAAGTGGCACCCCAGACTAAAAAACGACCACACCCTGGTGTTTAAAAAAATAAATTAATATTAATAATAATAATAATAATAAAATAAAATAAATAAATAAAAAAACAACAACAAACAAAACAAAAAAAACAATTAAAATAAAAATTTAAAATCAATCGAAAGACATACCAAATGGAAAATAAGGATTTGGGACAACCCAGAAAATGCACAAACAAATATGTCACTCCTGGACATGGACTTTACAGGAGATTTTCCACTGATACAGCCACTGGTGGACAACAATATGGAGATAAAAGTGGATGAGTGTCAAAGAAATCAAGTACAAAGAGATAACATGTTTATGCAGTTCAAGATAGAACAACAAGCTCATATACAAAAATCTTGGACATCCTATCTGAGCTTAAACAAGCATTCATTGGCATGCAGGAGCAAGGGCAGCTGGAAATGAAGAGTTCCTTGCAGCAGCATAGAGAATATCTTCGGACTCAATTCACGGACGCTATCAAATGGAGGCTTAAACATCACCATACAGAGATGCTGAAGGAGGTAAACCAGATTTTGCGTCCCATGAACCAGAATATGGATCAGATACAAAATGAATTTCTGCAGTGCTCCCAACGCCTGGTGAATATAGCTACTCATATGGCTACAATGACAAGTCAATCACTCCATGTGTCCGCACTGGCTGATGCTTCAGTACAGACTGGTCCAAGTATTGCTCAAGACACATGCCCAGCTATAAACCCCTATCAAAATGCTGCTTTGGCTCCACGAGAACGCTTGTCAACCATGCAGGTTCAAATCACTGATTGTGAATTATCTTCACCAAATGACTCTCCTATAGCAACAGACATGTGTGGCAGATTCATGGCTAAATGTCCTATTAAACTCCAGTTTCCTACATTTGGGAGGATGGAGGACAACCCAGATCCCTTATTATATTTGGAGAGATGCAAAGATTTTATGGCCATAAATCCACTTACGGCTGAGGAGTTAATGGTAACACTCAGGAATGTGCTGTATGGTACAGCAAGAGACTGGTGGGATGTGACTCGGGCAAATACGCGATCCTGGACAGATTTTGAATCCAGTTTCCTCTCTGCTTTCCTATCAGAGGATTATGAGGATGAATTGGCAGAGAGAGTGCGTACCCGAGTTCAAAGAGAAGATGAAGGTATTCTTTTTTTTTTTTTTTCTTCAGTGTGGCAGTGTGACTTGGGTCGATGTCTTTGTTGCTGTTTGTCTTTTTTTGTTTGGTTTTGTAAAATCAAAAATGTTTATAAATAAAATCTTTAAAAAATGTTTTTCATTGACTAATACGAAACCAGTAACGTTTTTATACAACCTCATTGATGTCTGTCTGACTGTCTCTGTGGATGCTGTCGTATATATTAGCTGTCTAACTTGGCTTAGAGGCAGAAATATACATCTCTGACCATACAGGTTAAGTTTTTGATATTAAGGTATGGGTGTTTCCCAGCCAAAACAGCATATTTAACAGCTGTGTCTGACGTTTATAACAAATCAATCCGTTTGAAAATCGGTTGAAATTTTATCAAGTTAGGGTTATTTAAATAGTACATACACCATTGACATCAATGTATGTCGACGAACAGCGTGAGCTATCTAGTGGTTATATATATCAATCAATCTTTATTTGTATATCGTCAATTCATAACAGGCGTTATCTCGAGACACTTTACAAAAAGCAGGTAAAGGACCTTACTCTTTGTCTGTTAACATCAACAAAAGAGCAGGTAACAAGACCATGCTCATTGTTTTTTTTTTAAGGTTTATTTTTGGCCTTTTTGCCTTTATTGATAGGACAGTGGATAGAGTAGGAAACAAGGAGAGAGTGGGGAGAGACATGCGGGAAAGTGGCCACAGGCCGGACGCGAACCCGGGCCGCCCGCGCGAGGAGCAAAGCCTCGCAACATGGTGCGCGCGCTGCCGCTGCGCTATCGGCGCCACCAACCATGCTCATTGTTATGTCTACAAAAAGCAGGTAAAGGACCTTACTTATGGCTATATTACAAGAGCCCAGCTTAATCCGTCATAGCGTGGCAAGAAAAAACTTCCCTTTAACAGGCAGAAATCTTCAGCAGACCCGGGCTCATGACGGAACAGCCATCTGCTAAACTGCACTGGGCTTGAAATGGGCTGGGGGAGATGGGATAAGATGCAGAAAGAAGGATAGGATAGGATGGGGGGGTGGGTGGTTGTTTGGGCAGGCCATCCTCATCAACAGTCCCCAAGAACCTAAGAGAGCTCAGTAGCTCCCAGAAAAAGGAGAGGCTAGTAACTTCAATATAAAGATAGTGACAAGCAGTAATAAAATATGGAGAGAGAGAGAAAGAGAGAGAGAGAGTCAGAGTCAGAGTGAGTCTAGGCCTATAGCAGCATAACTATGAGTTGGTCTATACCTAAGCCAGCCCTAACTATAGATTTATCAAAAAGAAGCGTTTTAAGTCTATTCTTAAAAGTACCTAGAGTGTCTGCCTCCCGGACCCCGACTGGTAAATGCTTCCAGAGGAGCGGTGCCTGATAACTGAATGCTCTACCTCCTATAGTGCATTTAGAGCAGGGGTGTCAAACATACGGCCCGCGGGCCGGAACCGGCCCGCCTGGGGATTCAGTACGGCCCGGGGGATAAATCTGCATTATTTAAAAAAAAAAAGAATGAACTTCATTTTCGTTCAAATCTGCAGTTCCTATATTGTCCGCTAGGGGCGCTGTGTTTTAGTCAGAGGAGAACTAACAGCAGATGGTAGCACTGAACTTCACGGTCTGTAAGCGGCGTTTGGTTCAATCGCATCACCCACTTTTTCTATTGGCTCTAGTACCCTCATCAGCGAAATGTCTTTGTCAAAAAGGAGAAAAGTGGACACCGAGTGTCGGATTTTTCAAGAAAAATGGACCTCTTATATGTTCACGGAGGTGAATGGGAAACCCGTGTGCCTGGTGTGCCAACAGCAAGTTTCGGTGCTTAAGGAATACAATATTCGGCGCCACTATGAAACTCAGCATGGTGAAAAATATAACAGCTTGCACGGAGAACTGAGAAAACAGAAGGTAAATGAAATGTTGGTGAGTCTGAGAAAACAGCAATCTGTTTTCACCCGGAGCCGAGAGGTCAGTGATGCTGCGGTGAAAGCCAGCTACCTAATTGCTAGCCAAATAGCATTAGCGTCAAAGCCATATTGTGAAGGAGAGTTCGTCAAAAACTGCATGCTGAAGGCTGCCGAAATTGTGTGTCCTGAGAAGCGACAAGCTTTTGCCAATATTAGCTTAACGAGAGATACCGTGGCAGAACGGATTTCGGAACTATCGGCAGATTTGGACAGCCAACTGAAACGCAAAGCGGAGTCATTTCTGGCATTTTCTGTTGCAATTGATGAGAGTACTGATATTACGGACGTAGCTCAACTAGCTATATTCATTCGTGGAGTTGACAAGACTTTGACTGTCACAGAGAAATTTCTCGAGTTGGTGCCTATGACCGACACCACGACAGCTGAGGACATTTTCCGCTCCGTCGTTGGAGCGCTGGACAAAGTCGGGGCGGACTGGTCACGCGCCGTAAGCCTGGCTACTGATGGTGCGCCGTCAATGATCGGTAAAAAGGCAGGTGTTGTGACAAAGTTCAGGGAAAAAGTACAAGCCACAAACGGAGGGGGACACTTTTGGACATTTCATTGCATTTTGCATCAGGAGGCATTATGCTGCAAGTCCTTAAAAATGGATCACGTTATGGAGGTGGTTGTCCGGACTGTTAATTTCATCCAAACCAGAGGTCTCAATCATCGTCAGTTTGACAGCCTTCTCAGTGACTGTAACATTACTCATGGTGTGCCATACCACACAGAAGTAAGGTGGTTAAGCAGAGGTACTGTGCTGAAGCGCTTCTTTGATCTACGTGGGGAAATCGCACAATTCATGGAGAAAAAAGGTAAACCTGTTAAGGAATTACAGTGCCCACTATGGCTGCAGGACATTGTGTTTATGGTTGACATCACAGAGCACTTGAATAATCTTAATAAAATGTTGCAAGGACGGAAAAAATTATAATACAGTATTATGACAGCATACGTGCATTCAAGTTAAAGCTCGCGCTATGGGAGACGCAGATGGCAAGCGGTGACCCTGTTCATTTCCCATGTCTAAGAGATGTGTGCGCAGCAAGCGTTAATCCTGACATGAAACAGTACAAAGACAAGATTTCAGGGTTGCTGAGGGAGTTTGAGAAACGATTTCAAGTCTTTAGCGAACTTGAGACAGAATTCGAAGTTTTTCGCTCACCATTCACAGTCAGAGCTTCTGATGTGCCAGTTGACATGCAACTGGAAATCATTGATTTGCAGTGTGATGTAGAATTGAAGGACAAATATGCCTCTGTGGGCTTGGATACATTTTACAAGTACCTCCTACCAGGCTACCCTACATTGACAGCACTGGCTGCAAAAATGTTGTCCATGTTTGGGACTACCTACCTTTGTGAGCAAGTTTTCTCACTAATGAACATTAATAAAACGAAGCTGCGCTCAAAGCTCACACATAAGCACTTACATGAGATTCTGAAATTGGCTGCTACTCAGGACATGATGCCTGATATTGATGCACTTGTTCAGGCTAAAAGATGCCAAGTTTCAGGGACAAATACTGAGCAAAACTGAATCCTATGGAATGCTGCTTTCAACGTTGCACTATAAAAATAAACAGCTGTGAATATTTGCTGTAGTAATTGCTGTGAAAGTCAGTGCTAGTCAGTAACAGATTTACAACAGAAGAGTTTTGTTGAATAAAATATTTCTTATGCATGCCATATATGTTATGTATGTGAGGTTTATTTAATATGTATATATTTTATGCATTAACAAGGAAGGGGACAAATTTACTTTATCAAATGTCTGTTTAAAACAGCTTGCCACTTTCAAATATGTGGAGGCAATTCATTTGTTCAAATTGCTTCCCAGATGTGGAAAGGACAGTGTTTTTAAGTTCCACAAAACTGTGACTAAATGTTTTGCAACATTGTACATTGTACAATCACTGTTATCAGTTTGTATACATAATGCACTTAAATAAATGTTAAACTGAGTAAAAGTGTTGTTGAAATTGCACATATATATATATATATATATATATATATATATATATTTTTTTATATATATATATATTTTTAAATTCTTAGGTTATTCATAATATATTTAGTAAAAGGAAAATTCATTTAATATAAAGATTTTTATAATTTACTTCTTCTTTGCACTAATACAAAGAAAAAAGTAGACTTATTGTTAGTTCTATGCAATTTTGCAATGAATTTACTGGCCTGGCCCCCTTGAGATCAGATTAAGATGTATGTGGCCCCCAGACCAAAATGAGTTTGACACCCCTGATTTAGAGACTGTAGGTACCACGAGCAGGCCTGCATTCTGGGAGCGTAATGTTCTCGATGGGTAGTATGGTACAATTAACTGTTTAAGATAGAATGGTGCCTGACAGTTTAGAGCTTTGTAGGTGAGAAGAAAGATTTTAAATTCTATTCTAGATTTTATAGGGAGCCAGTGGAGAGAAGGCAATACAGGAGTAATGTGGTCCCTTTTCCTAGTTCTAGTAAGAACACAAGCTGCAGCGTTTTGGACTAGCTGAAGGGTCTTTAGAGATTTACCATAGCACCCTGATAAAAGAGAATTACAGTAATCCAACCTGGAGGTAACAAATGCATGAACTAGTTTTTCAGCATCATTTTGTGACAGGATCTGCCTGATCCTAGAGATAATACAAAGGTGAAAATAAGCTGCCCTTGAAATTTGTTTAATGTGGGAATTAAAGGACATATCCTGATCAAAGAGAGCTCCTAAGTTCTTAACAGTGTTACTAGAGGCCAGGCTGATACCACTAAGGGCCATTATATCATCAGAAAAAGTCTCTCTGAGGTTCTTAGGTCCAATCACAATAACTTCAGTCTTGTCTGAGTTGAGCAGTAATACGTTTCTGGTCATCCAGGTCCTAATGCCCTTAAGGCAGGCTTCCAGTTTATGTAGCTGGTTGGTGTCATCTGGCTTCATTGATATGTATAGCTGAGTATCGTCTGCATAGCAATGAGAGTTTATGGAGTGTTTTCTCATAATACTACCAAGAGGAAGTATATATAATGTAAAGAGAATCGGTCCAAGCACTGATCCTTGGGGCACTCCATGGCTAACTTTGGTGTACATAGAGGACTCATCATGAACATGCACAAACTGAGATCTGTCTGATAAATAGGATCTAAACCAACTTAAAGCAGTCCCGACTGAAACTCCTCAAACAAGCTGTTGTCGTGGAGAAAGTCACACAGCTGATTAGCTACCACTTTCTCTAAGATCTTAGAGATAAAAGGAAGGTTAGATATAGGTCTATAGTTAGCTAGAGTTCCTGAATCAAGAGTAGGCTTTTTAAGGAGCGGTTTGTTTACAGCTACTTTAAATGACTGGGGTACATAACCAGCCACTAAAGATATATTGATCAAATCTAGTATGGAGCTGCTAACTAAGAGAAAGACTTCCTTAACCAGCTTGGTTGGGATTGGATCTAAAAGGACAGGTTGACGTTTTAGACGCAGAAATAATCGAATTTAGTTCTGAAAGGTTAATTGGAGAGAAACAGTCGAGGCTAGTATCAGAATTTGGAACTGTTTCTGCTGTATCCAAAATATAGGAGGAATCTGCACTGAGTAAAGGTAGAAGGTTGCTAATTTTGTCTCTAATGTTTAGAATTTTATCATTAAAAAAGTTCATGAAATCATTACTGCTAAGAGCCTGGCTACAGTGCTGAAGAGGTATCTAGGATCGTTTTTATTTTCTTCAATAAGAGACGAGTGATGCGGGCCTGTCGTAGAGCTTTCATATCTATTATGACTATCTTGCCAAATTAAACGAGATTCTTTCGTTTTGGTGGAGCATTCTTTCAAATTTATGTGATGTTAGTTTTAGAGTACGGGTTTCTGAGTTGTACCATGGAGCTAGTCTCTGTCGTTTGATTGCCTTCTGTTTTAGGGGGCGATTGAATCCAGAGTAACTCTCAGTGAATTCACCAAACTATCTACAAACTGATCCAGCTGAGAGGGACTAAAGTGATTATAGGAGTTTTCAACTGGGTTAGGGCATGGTATAGAATCAAAAGCAGCTGAAATAGCTTCCTTAAATTCAGCTACAGCGCTTTCAGATAACTTTCTAGAGAGCACTTTTTTATTAACTCATTCCCCGCCATTGACGGAATTTTCCGTCATTTGGAACCCAACCGTTCCCCGCCATTGACGAGATTTTCCGTCAATTGGTGTTTTCAGTGAAATATGATAGGGGGCACTCTGACGGATGTTGTGAAAAAGTTACAGGACTGTGAGGTCAAAAACCAGTAGAGAAAAAAAGTAGTAGTAGTAGAAAGTAGAGAAAAAAAACCAACATCTTCTTCGTCCTTATTTTCTAGCGGGCGGGGTTCGATCAGTCTATATGTGAGTTTGACGCGCGTCAAAAAGTAAACATTAGCCGTATAGATATGAGATAAACGCTCTTGAACAGTACAAACATGCCAGCGCCAGCAAGGAGATATTCGGCTGCGGAAGGATATTGTTAATTATAGATACAGACTCTGATAATTCATTTTTTGACCACCGTGAAACTGATCTGGATGAAGGCAGCAGCGGTGACAGCGAATGGAGGGATTCAGGACCTACATTCAGACCTTCAGGACGTGTAAGAGGTAAGATATGATCACGTTATTTTTTGATTCAACATGATAGCATATGCATCTGCTAATTCATGAGATAACGTGACGTCGAAATAACATATCCCTCAGTTTTGTACATAAACTATGTACCAAACAAATTTTTGACTTTTTATTGTAATTTCCAGACACAGAGTCCAGGTCTCCAAGATCCAGGTCTCCAAGGTCCAGACATACACGTAGGTGCAAGAGGTGAGTCATGATAACATGTTTTATTTAGTTTGATAGTATGTTACTTGGATTGTATGATTATTAGATACTACAAGACAAGAGCATCTGCTAATTTGTGAGAGAAGATAAAAAAGAAATAATTTAGCTTTCATTTTGTACACAAACTATTTACCAAATGAATATTTGATGACATTTTACTGTCATTTTACACACAGAGTCCAGGGATTCAAGGACCAGGTGTCCTTTATACAGAACTACCCAAGGTGAAAGAGGTAAGATATGATATGAAGAGGCTGAAAAATAACGTTCCTCTCTTTGTGTACATCACACTGTTGAATAAAAAAGTTGTCATTCTAATTATTTACAGGTTGATCACAGCAAAGAGGCAGAGGTTGGACCTGTGGATCTTATGGGCGTGGTGGAGGTGAAGTACCTGTTGACCAAGCAAGAGGCCCTGTAAACCAGCCAGGTGCAGGTACTGGTCCAGGTAATCTGATGTGGAAAGAAATGAACTGGCAGCCAAAAGACTGTCCTTTCACTGAGAATCCTGGACCTCTGAATGATGCTGCTGCTCTTGATCATATCATTCGTAAGCCTGACCTTGAAATGTACTGGTCGACAGATGACATTTTGGCCTCCCCCTACTTCAACAAGGTCATGTCCCGCAACCGGTTTGAAATCATATGGAGATTTCTACACTCCAATGATTGTGAATCAAGGCCAGCAAATAGCACTGACAGGTTGTACAAAGTCCGCCCTGTCTTATATTACCTTATATGTAAATTCAGTCAAATGTATCAACCTAACACCAACATTTGCATTGATGAGGGTATGCTTCTGTGGCGTGGACGGCTAGCGTTCAGGGTATACAATCCCCAAAAACCTGTGAAATATGGGTTCAAATCCTACATCCTTTGCGATTCTGACACAGGGTACTGTTACAACATGAAACCCTCTTGTGGAGAAGGCACTTCCCTGGGAGACACAGTTGTCTCTCTTGTTGATCAGGTTTTTGTTCAACTAATGTTTTATTATTGAAAATAATAATGATATTTAAGTGTTTGTAAAAACAAAGTATTTCTGAGTGTATAAGAGAAGAAAAATGTATAATATAGTTTGTAAATGTTGTAGTGCTACACTATTCAAAAAAAAGTATAATTTTATGTAATCATTTTTATTTATTTTAGTTATTTATGTTAAAATATAAAACTAAAATAAAATAAAAATATAACTGTAGTTGTCAAATGAAAGTAAAAAGAATCCAAATGTAAACTCAAAATCAATTTTTTTTTCTTGAAGATAAGTGTGTTTTACAAAAGTGCTGTTTTCTCAGCTTTTTGTCAAGTACTGATAAAAAAACATTGAATGAAGTTTGAATAAAATAGTTTTTTGTATATGAAAGCAGAGGCTCTGATCTTTCTTTTGATGTATTCAATAATTACATATTCAAAGAACAAAATATTCTGTGGGTCTTGAAAGATTGGTGAAAATGGTGAAAAAGGCTGACGCTGGCTGGCAACCATTCTAGAATTCTCTGGCGGGGAAAGTGTTAAGAGGAGTTAAGGCTGGTAAGAAGAAGTCAAATGTTACTAGGAAATGGTCTGATATCAGAGAATCTTCCAGAAAAACCGACATGTTATTAATTTCAATACAATAAGCTAAAACAAGATCCAGTTGAACCTATGGTTAAATCGATGAGTAGGTTTGTTTGTTTGTTTTTGAGGTGCACAGGCTCTACCTCAGGGACCTTGTATCCTCATACAATGTGATGGTCGAAAATGCCAGATCTGAGTATATCCACCAACTGGTAGCACTAAATAAGAAAAATCCTAAAGTATTGTTTGAAACGATAAATTCACTTGTATGTCCTGCTGCCCCAGTTACCCCCGTGTTTTGTGAAGCTGACAGCGATGCCTCTTTGAGATTCTTCACAAACAAGATAAAGATGATTAAGGACAACATCCCGCCCCCTCTATGTGTTACCCCTGCTGTTCCTGAGCCTGTCTCCAGCATGTGGTCCTCTTTTAGGACGGTGACGGTTGCCGATATTTCAGCAGTGGTGTCCAAGATGAAGCCCTCGTCATGCTCATCTGACGTCGTTCCTTGTAGGCTCTTGAAAAAAGTGTTTGGGGAAATTGGCCCATGTGTGACCAAAATGGTTAACCTGTCTTTGTCTACTGGTGTGTTTCCTACTGCATTCAAACATGCCATAGTGGAGCCATTACTAAAAAAAATCAGGCCTAGACCAAACAGATCTTAATAGTTTTAGGCCTATTTCTAAGCTCCCTTTCCTGTCAAAGATCCTTGAGAAGGTGGTCTGTAAACAGTTGACCCTTTTCCTGGATCAAAGCAACATCCATGAGTCGCTTCAGTCCGGTTTCCATAACTAACACTTCACGGAAACGGCCTTACTGAAAGTGTCCAGCGACATTATGATGGCTGCTGACTCTGGAAAGTGCACTGTTCTGGTTCTCTTGGACCTGTCCGCAGCCTTTGACACTGTAGACCAGGGTTCCCCAATTAGTTCTCACTGAAGGCCAAATTATGCCCAGATTGCCAAGTCGAGGGCCAATTTGTCTGATTTGTCTTTTTTTCATTGGACCAGTAAACTTTGTTTTATGTGCAGCTGTTGTTGTTGCTGCTATTATTAACAATACTATTATTGTAATGATTAGTTGTACCAGTGATAGTTAGTTGTAGTAGCAGATATAGTAGTCGTCATAGCTTGTGTTGAAGGACAGACCAGAAAAAATCCACATTTGAAAGAGAATAAGTCAGTATCAACACTATTTATTTAAATGCCCTGGGAAAATATTTTGATCAAAATAATTATGACCAGTTTGATCAACAACAAAAAACAACAGTACCACAGCAAATGGTGCACAAGACAAACAAGAGTATCCTCAGCCAAAGATAATGATAACTTATTTACAGACCTGGAATATTTCTGCAGAACCAATATCGGTAACATGGATGCTGATTGTTTAACAGTGTACCCTTCAGTAAAATGTCCAGATGGCTTTCAGCTTTCAACACAGACAGCTGTCAGCAGCTTTTCTACAACTACAGTCACCTAAAGAAGAGCCAGGTGAGACTTTGTAACAGTCAGACTGGAGGACATCAGAACCAGCAAACACACACACACACACAGACACACACACACACACAGATAGTCAGGAAGACAAATAGAGACAGACAGAGAGAAAGAGAGATTATCAGTTTGTCCCTTTTAAAAATAGATGATAAGAACACAAAATATTTTTAGTAAAGCTTGTTTAAAATGTGTTTTTACCAAATAATAACAGGCTGTAAACAACAAATATTTTCTTTTCTTGTGGCAAACAATATAATTTGGTTTTATTTATTTTTTAATTATTACAATTTTGTTTATTTTATTGTTGCATTTTAACAGTAATGGTGTTCTCTCATTTTATTAATTTACTCTTTGATTGAAAATTAATATATTTTTACTCACCAATCAGTGAGAGAAGTGAGAGCGACGGGATGAGGCAATCTTTCTGATGTCCGTACTCTGTTGTTGCAATCCTGAGGCACTGTCCAAGATGTGTATTGGAGAGTCTGTTTCTGTCCCGACTCTTGATCATGTTCATTGAAAAAAATGATGACTCACATATATATGTGGAGGGGAACATTGTCAGTAAGAGCATTGCAACAGCTCTGGTGTTCCTGAATTGAGCTTGTGGAACCATGTTGATCCAAAAGTCACTTACTTCAACATCCTTGTGCTGTGCTTTGAGCAACTCAGAAGTTGCCATTTCCAAGACTTCCATCTGAAGAGCTGCCTCATCAATAGAAGGCACCAGTGTTTTGGCCTCTGCAGTCCACTGGCCATCAGCTGGAACAGAGAACGGCTGTCTCAGGAAGAGGAGGATGTCACTTGAGAGTGTAGGGGAGTTTTCAAATCGTTCCTTGAAGTTTTTTGCTAAACTTGACACAAAATCCTTCATCGCTGGATGTTCCTGCTTTTCACAATGCTCCCACAGCCGTGGAAAGTGCAACTTTCTTCCGTGAATGTCTCTCTCCAGAAGGTTCAGCTTTGACTGGAAAGATTCAACTGCCTCGTACATGTTAGCAACAGTGTGGTTTTGGCCCTGTAGTTGCAGGTTTAGGTGGTTTAGATGAGACATAATGTCACACAAAAAATTTACATCTGCCATCACCTTCTTGTCAATTAAAAAGCACTGAAATTCTTGGGCTTTTTTGCTTTGCAGATTGGACAAAAATAACATCTCATCACGCAGGTCGCACACCCTCTCCAACACACGGCCTTTGCTCAACCAGCGAACATCGTTATGCAGCAGAAGATCCTTGTGTTCAGCTGACATTTCCTCCAGCGAAGCTCTGAAAAGACGATGTTGCAGACTAGAGCTCTCACGAACAAAGTTAACAAGTCTTGTCACTGTATCCATCACCTGTTGCATTTCTCCACTGAGTTTCCCGCACAACGCTGTTTCGTGAATGATGCAGTGAAATGTCAACAGTGCGGGGTTAGCGGAGGAGAGCCGGCTTACCAAGCCCTTGTGATGTCCCACCATTGATGGAGCCCCGTCTGTCACCACTGATACGATTTTGCTCAAGTCCAAGCCGTTCTTCTCAAAGAACTGTGTCAACTCGTTAAATACGATTTCTCCGGTTGTGCGCCCCGGTATAGGAAGCAAACAAAGCAGCTCTTCCCGAAATGTCATCACATCAAAAAATCTTACAGCAAATATATATTTAAAATTTCTCAATTTCCTGGTATGATAATATGATTGAATCTGTGATTGATTCAACAGAACATAATGCTTTCTCAATGAAATGTACTGTAACAGATGTGTCGGCTACACAAAACACTTTGTTATTTCAGCCATTAAAACATATTTGGCCTGTATTTTTCATCTATTTGCCACCTTGACCAGTGAATCAAAAAGTGTATTTGGGACCCTGTCAGTAATATGGTAAATATCAGCAGCAGTAGAGCAGAGGTGGTTGGTTGTAACAAGCAGGTGGTACCATGGTAGCTGCAAAGAAGGTCTATGAGGTCTATGGATCACAATCTGATGAAGGTCCCTCGATCTCATGATCGCACTAGAGGTGACCGGTCTTTCCAGGTTGTTGCTCCGAGGCTCTGGAATGAACTTCCGCCATCTTTGCGTTCAATTGTTATGATCTCTGTATTGTCTTGACCTGTATATTGCGTGTGATGTTTTTAACTTTGTTTGTGAAGCACTTTGTGGCCTCTGCCTGTGAAAGGTGCTATATAAATAAAATTGACTTACTATTTACTTACTTTACACCCTGAGTGAAGCCAATAGAGTCTAATAGTGACATGAAAGCTGTGCTAAGACTGTCATTAACAACATCCACATGGATATTGAAATCACCTACAACAATTATTCTATCACTGCTAAGAACTATGTTTGATAAAAATTTTGCAAATTCAGATAGAAATTCTGAATATGGGCCAGGAGGGCGGTAAACTAGAACTGGCTGAAAAGTTCTAGAAACTGGATGTGAAAGACTGAGTGCAAGACTTCCAAAAGAGGTATAATTCAGCTTTGGCCGAGGATTAATCACAACACCAGAATTAAAAATAGCTGCTACTCCACCACCTCGGCCAGTGTCTCGGGCTATATGAGTATTTAAATAACTGGGAGGGGTGGATTCATTTAAACTAACATATTCATCCTGAGAAAGCCAGGTTTCTGTTAGACAAAGTAAATCAATATGATTCTCTGATATTAGATCAATTACTAAGAGACATCTAGATGCCAGGGATCTAATGTTTAGTAGACCGCATTTAATTGTCAGATTTGTTTGCAAAATCGTATTCGTAGTTTTGATTTTGATTAAGTTATTATGATTTACGGCTATTTTATTGAGGTTCGTGAGGTATATATATATATCTATGCTGTCAGCACCCAATTAGCAAGACACTTTCAGTATCCTTCTGTATCAACATCTGTGAAAATGCACACATGCACAGGGGAAACTTTTATGATATTTCTAATCAGCTATGTAATTTACTCAACACCCAGAATGGAGAGGTCTGCATGTCTGTCTGTCTGAATGTGATGACACACACAATGAAGAAGAAAAAGGAAAGGGTCTCGGTTGTTCTGGTTTTTAAATGAGCTAGTATGCATTCATTGAAGGAATGGTAAATGGTCAAATGCACTTGAGCTGTCAAGTCTTCTGACTACTTAAAGCGCTTTTACACTGCATGTCACATATACCCATTCAAACACTGATGTCAGTGGTCACTATGCCATAAGCCATCATCAGAAGTAACTAATCCTAATCATACGCCGCCGACATAGCAGTTGAGCAATTCACCCAAGGACACATCGGACATGTTGTAGCAGCTGGGGATCGAACCCCCAACCTTCTGTTTGAGAGACGACGACTCTACCACTGACCCTCAGCCCCAGGGCTCGGGCTAAATTGTCTGATCTTGTTGCTAACATTATTTATAGTAATTGGCAATCCTTTTCCTTTCTTGTTGACCCCAGCTGCACTAAGGGTCGAGCTCTGCCCCGGCCTCTAATCAGTTACACATACAGTTCATTGTTTAGAAATCCGTACTCCACAATAGACCATTTTTCCACCCTCTCCAGAATCATCATCTCGGGGCACAGGTGAGCTCGAGGTTATTTAGCACAAACAGGGGCTGCACTCCTCTGAAGGGGGTGGGGAGGTGTTCCAAACCTGTGGCTTCTTTGTCGCACATCATTCCGCACTATCTCAACCTAATGCCCTGTCTCTGCCATAATAGGCTTAAAAAGCACACCAAAAATAAAATGAATCATCATCTATCGTCATCTCAACCATTCTTTTATGCCTTCAAGTCTATGAAAACCCATTAAATATTTTTCCCTGTTCTTCTGTTTCAGGTGAATGGAGACATCCCTCCTAGGTTAAAGAGGAGCGCTCACGAAGTGATTCTCGAGTTCATCAGGTCCAGACCCCCTCTCAACCCTGTAAGTACAAATTAGAACATGGAATTAAACATCACAACCCATCTAGAAGCCTATTTTTAAAAATGTGCATTAATGAGAAGGGACCAAGAAACAGTCTTTAAACCTGTCATAGCCTTGAGTTTCGTAGCAAAGCAGTTTCACCAAACTGTGAATTCAGTGAAATGCTTCTCTGACAGATATCTTATTGAAGAACTAGCAATCCCAGTTAAAGCAGTGAATTCAACTATTAATAAGGTGATTTAGCAGGTACAGGATGACACCTGGGTATGTCTGTAAAAGACAAAGAAAACACACTGAGTTGGCTGCAGTTGTTCACTCTTTCCTTGCTTCTGCCAGAATTTTTATTAAACAAATGTTTAGATACCCCAAAAAAAAGTATAGTATGTTAGTTATTCATGTGCAGTTTAGACACAAAGATACAATACAACATATCAAATTGCATACCACTGTAAACACAAGCTCATGGTAAAATTACCTAAATTAGCATTTTGCTACTGCAATATTCTCAATGGGCCAAACCCATGTTAACTGACAGTTATTAGATAAGCAAATAACATTTAACCAATAAAAGGATCTTAATTTCGTACATAAACAGAATAATTATGAATTTATATATTTCACGCAGTATCTGGAGTGGTTTTAACCAACTGAAAATCACAAGAGGCATTTACACTGAAAGCTAACAGTCATGCATGAGCCACTTTACTCAGCGTGCTAGCGCTCATAACTTTACTACTCTCCCTACATACATAAAATTAACAAAGTGTTATAAAACCAACAAAACATCTACTGTTATTACATATGAAACAATTACTAACATGTAAAAGACAAGAAAACACACTGAGTGGGCTGCAGTTGTTCACTGTCTTCTTGCTTCTGCCAGACTGAAGCAGAGCACAGCAAAGACAATGTACAACCCGCTCAACAGTGGAGGTGCTGCAATGTAGGCCTTTTTGCAAATATATTAAAAAGAAAAACTGAAATACCACATGGTCATAAGTATTCAGACCCTTTGCTGTGACACTCATATTTAACTCACATGCTGTCCATTTCTTCGGCTCCTCCTTGAGATGGTTCATTGTATTCCAGCTGTGTTTAATTAAACTGATTGGACTTGATTAGGAAAGGCACACACCTGGCTATATAAGACCTTACAGCTCACATTGCATGTCAGAGCTAATGAGAATCATGAGGTCGAAGGAACTGTCCAAGGTAATAGCCACTCCTGGTTAGAACTGTAGCCATAAGGCAAGCGATACAGTAAAATCAAGAACAAACAGAGTTAAAAACAATTTCTGTCCGACAGCAATAACCGCCCTCAATGCCATAAAACAACACTATACTATAATGTTGGTTTTACTGATTAACTGTTTGGCACTTTTTTAATTTCGTTGTACTGGTTACAATGACAATAAAGGACTAGGAAGTCTATTCTATTCTATATTCTAAAGAGGAGCCCAAAAGATCACCGTGGCTGAGCTCCAGAGATGCAGTAGGGAGATGGGAGAAAGTTCCACAAAGTCAACTATCACTGCAGCCCTGCACAAGTTGGGACTTTATGGCAGAGTGGCATGACGGAAGCCTCTCCTCAGTGCAAGACATGAAAGCCTGCATAGTTTGTAAAAAAAAACACACGAAGGAATCCCAGACTATGACAAAGAAGATTCTCTGGTCTTATGAGACAAAGATGAAACTTCTTGGTGTTAATTGTAAGCGGTATACATGGAGAAAATCTGGCACTGCTTATCACCTGCGAAATACAATCTCAACAGTAAAACGTGGTGGTGGCAGCATCATGCTATGGGGGTGTTTTTCAGCTGCAGGGACAGGACGACTGGTTGCAATTGAAGGAAACATGAATGGACCAAGTACAGAGATATCCAGAAAGAAAACCTCTTCCAGAGTGCTCAGGACCCTAGACTGGGCTGAAGGTTCACCTTCCAACAAGACATTGACCCTAAGCACACAACTAAAATAAGGAAGTGGCTTCAGAACAACTCTGTGACCATTCCTGACAGGCCCAGTCAGAACACTGAACTAAACCCAATTGTGCATCTCTGGAGAGACCTGAAAATGGCTGTCCACCAACATTCACCATCCAACCGAAATGAACTGGAGAGGATCTGCAAGCAAGAATGGCAGCGGATCCCCAACCCCTGTTGCGTCATTCCCAAGAAGACTCATGGCTGTAATAGCACAAAAGGGTGCTTCTGCTCAATACTGAGCAAAGGATCTGAATACTTAGGACCATGTGATTTTTTTCAGTTTTTCTTTTTTAATAAATTTACAAACATTTCTGTTTTTTCTGTTAAAACGGGGTGCTGAGTGTAGATAAGAAATAAAATGAACTTTTTTGATTTCAGCAAATGGCTGCAATAAAACAAAGAGAGAAACATTTAAAGGTGTCTAAATACTTTCCGTACCCACTGTACATTATAGGGTGAAAAGGCCTATTGACAATAGGTGGATCTTTGTTGACATCTTGCGCGAGTGGTTGTGTGCCAAGAAAACAAACAATATGGCGGGCTGTAAAGACGCGACGAGCACTTTCAAGAGATTTAGCGGTCGAAAATATATAAGCACTTAAACACCTGAAGATCGGAGGAGGTTTGGAGAGAAGCTTATATATATATATATATATATATATATATTATTCTGTCCTCACAATTGCGTTTCTGAGCAAGGCTAGACAGATAGCGAACAAAAACTCCAATAACCGTTTTCTTGAACAAGGTGGCTTTAGTTATGATCGTTTCTGTAAAACTGAAAAATACAGTACAAATGTTGTGACAATATATTGCATATATAACGTATACACATGAAATTATAATGTAAATAATTAAATGTATAAAGTACTGTACATCAATGAGATGAAAACTCAAAATTATTTAAACTACTCTTTTGAACTGTAACTCTTTGTAGTCACATGTAACATCACATATAATGTTTTTAAACGCATTTATCCAGCAGCTAAACAACTCAGTAATGTTAGCTACTTAGCTGTTAGCAAACAGATCTCCATTTTACTGCCATCTGGAGGCTTACTGTTTTCTTCTCAACAGAAATCATAAAAATACATTAAACAACACATGACTTGTTACTTACGGACATATCAACTCCAAGGCTTAAACGTATGGAGACAACTGAACTGCATGCACACTGTAGGCTGCTCTTTGTGTAAATGAAAGTAAACTGAGGGAGAAAATGAAACTTAAGAAAATACAAGCAGTACACAAAGTGTCCACCAGGGGGAGCATGGAAAATGCCTGTCATGCTGGTTACACAGGAAACAGTATACTCCCCGCCTGGTATATTGACATATATACCACCAATATTCAGTCTTTCTGTCCATTTTCAGACACGAGAACAATGACCTCTGTAACAGGCCTGAGGTATGTTTTGGCAGTTCCTTGTTTTACGATCCTGACCTCAACCTTTCTAACTTTCTTGTCGTCACTAGGAATGGCTTTTACTATAAGTCCAACAGGCCACTCATTTCTCTTCACTTGTATGTCTTTAAGTAAGACAACATCACCTTCTTGAATGTTGGGCCTTTCTCCTTGCCACTTCCTTCTAGTTTGCAAAAGTGCCAGATAATCTTGCCTCCATTTCTTCCAAAAACAGTCTGCAAGACCTTGGACCTGTCTCCACTGACTCCTGTAGAGATCTTTGAGCTCAAAATCTCCGGGTGGAGCTGATACAACACTAGCTTTTTGAGTCAAAAGCATTGCAGGTGAAAAAACCTCAGGTTCTTCTGGATCGGTTGAAACAGGAACTAAAGGTCGCGAGTTCATTATGGCCATGACTTCAGCCATAAGAGTGGTCAATACCTCATGTGTGAGGCGTGTGGCTGATGTCTTAAGCAGAAGACTGTCGAGAATGCGCCGAGCAACACCAATCATTCTTTCCCACACTCCTCCCATGTGAGATGAATGAGGCACGTTGAAGGTCCAAGTACAGCCCTGGTCAAGCAGGTATCCTTTGACCTCTGGATCGTCAGCGTTGAGCCCAAGCTCCTTGCAGGCTCCCACAAAGTTTGTGCCTCGGTCTGACCTGAGGTGCTTGACAGGTCCTCTGATTGCCAGGAATCGACGCAAGGCGTTTACAAAACTGGAAGTTGACATCGATTCAATAACCTCCAGATGACATGCTTGTGTGCTCAAGCAAGTAAACATCACAGCCCATCTTTTGTTTTCAGCACTACCTCCTCTAGTGCGACGGAATGTGACATTCCAAGGTCCAAAAACATCAAGCCCTACATGAGTGAATGGAGGGTCAACAGTCACTCTGTCTGTTGGTAAGTTGGCCATTTTCTGTTCCTCCTGCCTTCCTCTCAACTTCCTGCACGTGACACATTTATAAACTACACTGGAAACAAGCCTCTTGCCGCCGGAAACCCAGAGGCCTGCTGTG
The DNA here is from genome assembly GCF_947650265.1 of Symphodus melops. Lineage (NCBI taxonomy): Eukaryota > Metazoa > Chordata > Actinopteri > Labriformes > Labridae > Symphodus > Symphodus melops. The sequence goes on from NC_136695.1 coordinate 7,715,575, forward strand.
CGCAAAGCCCCTTCTGTAAAATGGCGGCCTTGGTGAGCTACTTGATTGTGGTAATGCCTGACTAACAGGGTAGCTACATGGTCAGTGGCTGGGATTATTAGGGGGTGTTTTTCCTGATCTGGTAACTCAGCTGCCTGCAAGCGTCCTCCAACTCTCAACAACCCTTCCTCATCAATAAAGGGATCAAGTTTCTTGAGAGGGCTACGATGAGAGACGTCTTCCTTTTCCAAGAGACTTTCAAGTTCTTCTTTGTAAACTCCCTGTTGTACACAACGAATGATTTCTGTTTTTGCTTGTGTAGTTTCTGTGGTTTGCAGTTTGTTGCAGTGGTGCCAGCCTTTGCAGTTTTCTGTGCAAGAAGTCCGTGAAAATGACCTTGCAATGTGAGTAAGTGTTGCCATTCCTCTCACAAGAGACTTCCAGCTTGAGAAGCGCTGAAACCTATGTGACCCAAGCAACTGTTCTGTAGACTTTGTGACAAGTGTAGTTACTTGAGGACGAATCTCTTCATCCCTTGAAGGTTCCACAAGATCGAAGGATTCAGCTTCCTCAAAAACGTCTGCATCAGTCTGTCTCAAAAACTCAGGTCCAGTGAGCCAGTTGGTATGCTGAAGATAAGCTGCTGGAATGAACCTGGTTCCATGATCTGCAGGATTCTGATCTGTGCTGACATGGTGCCACTGTTCCGGTTTAGAGGATTTCCTGATCCTGGTGACCCTATTCGCAACATACACATAGAATCGTCGAGTGGTGTTATGTATATAACCCAGGACTATTCTACTATCAGTGTAGAACTTGACCTCATAAAGTGCAATGTCACTTTCTTCTGTGATCAGTTCTGCCAGCTCAACTGCCAAGACAGCAGCACAAAGTTCTAAACGTGGGATAGTGTGAGCAGGATACGGTGCCAGCTTAGCTTTGCCCATGATAAATCCCACATGACACTTGCCCTCAGTGTCTATGACTCTGAGGTAGGCAACGGCTGCTATCGCTGTTGTAGAGGCATCTGAAAAGACACATATTTCTCTCCGTTGAGTGTGTGACAATGAGACTGGAATGTAAGGTCTGTGAATTTGAAGTTGCTTGAGATCCATGAGTGAATCCGTCCATGTTTTCCACTGTGTTTCTTTGTCTGCTGGCAAAGGTGTGTCCCAGTCATACTGTTCTGAAGAAAGTTCCCGAAACAATGCTTTTCCTTGCATTGTAATGGGGCCAACGAAACCAAGGGGGTCATATAGACTATTCACAGTAGAAAGTATCCCTCTTCGCGTGAAAGGCTTAACATCCTGTGCCACTTGAAATGTAAAACTGTCTGTTTGCAAGTTCCAACTCAACCCAAGGCTTCGCTGGATAGGCAGAGGGTCTGTACTAAGATCAAGGGCTTTTAAATCGTTTGCTCTCTCCTCAGCTGGGAACGCCTCCATGACCTTGTTGCTGTTTGAGGCTATTTTGTGAAGCCTTATGTTCGATTCTGCCATCATATTTATGGTACGCTTCAGAAGGTCAATGGCTTCACCTTCACTGGACACAGAAGTAAGTCCATCATCTACATAGAAGTTACGATGGACAAACTGTTTTGCGTCTGCGCCATGTTCCTCCTCACCCAGTTCAGCTGCTCGTCTGAGGCCATAGATGGCCACGGCTGGAGAAGGGCTGTTACCAAAAACATGCACCTTCATGCGAAACTCTGTGACTTCTTTGTTGAGATAATTTTGCTTGAACCACAGGAACCGGAGATAGTTTCGATGGTCTTCCCTAACTCTGAAGCAGTAAAACATCTGCTCAACATCTACACTGACGGCTACTTGCTCCCTCCGAAAGCGCAGTAGGACACCAAGCAGTGTGTTGTTTAGATCTGGTCCACTGAGGAGTGTGTCATTTAAGGATATGCCTTTAAACTGGGCACTCGAATCGAAAACAACTCGAATTTTGCCTGGTTTCTGGGGGTGGTACACCCCAAATGTAGGTAAGTACCAACATTCTTCACCTGGTTTCAGAGTGGGTGCTGGTTCCGCTTGATCTTTGTCAAAGATTTGTTGCATGAAGTCAACATAGTGTTTCTTCATTTCTGCCTTTTTCTGAAGTGTACGTTGAAGGGAAGCAAGACGTTTCAGAGCTTGCTCTCTGTTATTTGGAAGATAACTACGAGGGAGGCGAAATGGTAAAGGAGCCACCCAGTGATTTTCTTCATCGATGTAGACTTCTTTGTCCATTAATGCAAGAAAGATGCCATCTTCAACAGACAAAGCCGTTTTGTCGTCATCAGGGTTTCTTTGAAAAACATTGTTTCCAAGGTCGTTTGCATTTGTGACCAGAGTCATCTCCTCAGGACAGAAAGGAAAGTTTGAATGACATTGCTGTGTAGGAGCACTGCTTCTCTCTTTTACATTGATCATCCTTGGACAGGGCTTGAGGAAGGAGCTGCGGCCATTTTGCAGTACATTTGTCTTGAAGACGTTCGCACTAGAAGGCTTGTGAGCTCCCCCAAGGCAGACTTCCCCTACAATAACCCAACCTAAATCCAGTCGCTGGGCATATGGTGTGTTATGCGGACCATTGTACTGTTCTCGTACCTTATGAACACTCAGGATGTCTCGTCCTAGCAACAGAAGGATAGGAGCATTACGATCAGGTGGGGGAATTTTGTCTGCAACTGGTTTGAGATGAGGGAAGTAGTGTGTGATGTCTGGAGTAGGAATTTCAGATCTTTCATCTGGGATCATGTTGCACTCTAGGAGAGGAGGAAGTGCTACTTGAGTTTTCCCATCAAGTGATGCAACAACAAAATTGTTGGCTTTCCTGCCTGCTGTCTCCGTTATGCCTGAGCACGTTTTTAGAGTGTAGAGTGAAGAATCTCCCTTGAGGCCAAACATGTCGAAAAACACTGATTTCACCAGAGACCTGTTGCTTTGATCGTCCAACACTGCATATATCTTCTTAGCTTGTTCAGGACAGTTTCTGGGGTAGACATGAACAAGTGATATTTTTGAACATGATCTTGGTCGGGGAATGTTGCTGCAGATTTCTGTACACTTAGATGTGACTTCAGGCGATGAATCCATCTCTCGCTCCCCGCCATGCTCTTGCCCTGTTCTCAGAGTCTCCACTGACCAAGGAGGTGGACCTGGATGTAATGCAGAGATGTGTTTGTCACTGTTACATTCTTTGCACTTTACAGCTGCCTTACAGTCCTTTGCAATGTGCTTTGTCGATGCACAACAACGGAAACAGATGAACATCTCTTTTAAAAATGTCTTCCTTTCATCTATATGCTTGCCTCTAAATCCACGGCACTTAGCTAAGGGATGGGGCTTGTTGTGGATAGGACACAGATTGTTTGGTTCTTCTGCTCTCTTTTCCAATGTGCTGTGTGAGTGTACAAAAGATGTGGCTGCCACTTCTGTTTTTCTTACTGACACTGGTGTTCGTTCATTATACCTTAATGGTTTCTCTGGTTTTGACTGACTTGAACTACTAGAGGTGGAGAATGCAAAACTTGGATCATTCCTCATCTTCGCTTGACTCGATATGAATCGTACAAAGAAACTGAATGGAGGAAAGGAAACGTGATGATCCTCCTTGTACTTGGAGCCTTGTGTGACCCAACGCTCCTGCAAGCTGTAAGGTAGTTTTTCCACTATAGGATTGACTCCTCTTGCAGTGTCAAGATATGTTAGACCAGGCAACTGCCCGCCTGACTTTGCTGACTCTATTTCTAGAAGTATGTCTCCTAACTCTCTGAGACGGTAACTATCTTTGTTCGAGATTCTTTGAAACTTCTCAAGTTTTTGTAGTAAGGCATTTTCAATCATCTCAGCACAGCCGTAACTTTCATCCAAACGTTGCCAAACCATTTGGACGCCTGTTATAGGATTGTGGACGTGTGCTGACCTGATCCTCATTGCTTGTGAAGATGAATCTGGGCCAAGCCACTTGGTAAGTAAGTCAAGCTCCTCTCTGGCTGTTAAATTGAGCTCTCTTGTGACATCTCGAAAAGAGGTTTTCCACGCCCAGTAGTTTTCTGGGTGGTCATCAAATTTTAACAGTCCAGAACTCACCATCTCTCTCCTCACCAGGTACTTAGCCAAGTCTGTCATCTGTTGGTTGCCACGTGCATAGTCTCTGATGCTGGATGTGTGAGACATCGGTGCAGGTGGATACCATGAATAATCTGCTCCTTGCTGATCGTCTGCCTTCTCGTCTGGAATGCAAAATTTAGGAATATTCTCTTCCTTTACAAGTAAACTGCTGTTAACTGGGTTATGCTGATGGCTTTCTACATGTGTGGTAGTGACCGGCTGTTGCTGTAAGACTGGAGGTTGTCGTTGAGCAAACGTCACCATTGGATGGCTATGTACATACTCACTTGTACGTTGAACAGGATCTTCCAGAGTTATTTGAGCCAAACCTTTGTGAGGTTCGTCTTCTACTTCAGCTGCTGCTTCATAGACTGCTGCTTCAGCTGAAGCTACAGTAGCACTCCTTTCCTTTTGTAGCACATATAAACTGGCTTCTAACTCTGCTTTGCGCTGTGCTGTTTCAGCTGCAACCCTTAGTTGCTCTGCCTCAATTCGAGCTTTCTCCCTCATCATGACGGCCTCCTTTTCTGCGAAGGAAACATGTATACGAGCTGCTTCGGCTTTAGCTCTTGCTTTAGTGGCTGCTGCACTGGCTGAAGACCTACTTGATCTTTCAGATGACTTGCTGGAGACTTGGGACCTGGTCTCATATGCTTTCTGTGTCTTATCGGTCTCATTTTGTTGCTCCATGATTTGTATGTTTATTGTGTTTTCAAAGAGCTATAGATGGATTTTGCTGCTTTCAGTAGGATTCCACTGTCTTTACCCGCTGTGGTAGATGTCCTTTTACTATTCTGTCCTCACAACTGCGTTTCTGAGCAAGGCTAGACAGATAGCGAACAAAAACTCCAATAACCGTTTTCTGGAACAAGGTGGCTTTAGTTATGATCGTTTCTGTAAAACTGAAAAATACAGTACAAATGTTGTGACAATATATTGCATATATAACGTATACACATGAAATTATAATGTAAATAATTAAATGTATAAAGTACTGTACATCAATGAGATGAAAACTCAAAATTATTTAAACTACTCTTTTGAACTGTAACTCTTTGTAGTCACATGTAACATCACATATAATGTTTTTAAACGCATTTATCCAGCAGCTAAACAACTCAGTAATGTTAGCTACTTAGCTGTTAGCAAACAGATCTCCATTTTACTGCCATCTGGAGGCTTACTGTTTTCTTCTCAACAGAAATCATAAAAATACATTAAACAACACATGACTTGTTACTTACGGACATATCAACTCCAAGGCTTAAACGTATGGAGACAACTGAACTGCATGCACACTGTAGGCTGCTCTTTGTGTAAATGAAAGTAAACTGAGGGAGAAAATGAAACTTAAGAAAATACAAGCAGTACACACAGTGTCCACCAGGGGGAGCATGGAAAATGCCTGTCATGCTGGTTACACAGGAAACAGTATATATATATATATATATATATGTGATCTGGGATGACAAAAAAAGTTGGTCTGACTAGTCTGTGTTTTGGCCACCAATCTGCTTGGGGGACACTCCTGAAAGTTTGTTATGATAGCACAGAGGTCAGAAATGGGGAATTATTGAGGTGAAATGCCCATACAGTGCTCGAGACAGTTTTTGTCTGAGCCTGAGCCTCACCAAGTGAGGCAGCAAAATCAGACAAGTTGTCGCATGTTGCATGATAGGGCCCCAAAACTCAAACACGATCACGAGTACTATCACCAAGTAGAAGGACAAATGACCATTACTGGTGCTCAGTGGTGCGATTTTGTCATCTACACAAAAGCATTGCTATTCAGAGAATTCCATTTAACCACCAACAACTTCTTCTATCCCTACTTTCTACCCATGTTCATTGTGTCACAAGAGTCTGTGAAGTAATGTAAAGAAAACAGTGATTTGCAAGGACACTGGAGAAAAAACATTTATTTCACAAGGAGAGGTAGCAGATTAACAAGTGCTGCGATGATCGTAACTATGTTGTCTGCACTCTTGACCAGTCCGAGGTCCAATGTGGCGTGGCAATTTACCTGGTCCCCATGCTCAAGCTGTTCCAGGAATCCACTGTTGATTGTCAGCTCCTTGTCTGATACCCGGCCACCCCAGCACTTGAACAGAAAGCAAACTGCTCCTGTTGGAGTAATTCCAACCAACATCTTCAACATGTTCTGATGTTTGTATGGAGAGTATGTGACATTTCGAGCTAGTAAATTAGATGGCCGCTGTATTAAGTCTTTTTTTTATCTACACTAAGACTTACCATGAACAAAATGAGCCTCACAAACTCTGTCACTTGCTGCAGGAATCCATGCTTTCGTCTGAGCGTCCAGGTTGAATAGCACACAACCATTTCTTTTGTTTTTCGCGATCCTTTAATGAGGGAATCGAAAAACTTTTTTTCAGGCCCCCAACGAGCCGTACAATCGACGATGCAGCAAGAGTGAACCATCCTCTTCACTAAATCCTCCTCCAAACGTGCAAAACAATCAAATGTGCTGTTTCTTGCCACACGATTCCCATGATGCAACGCAATAAACATATTTCATTATTTATTAGGGACCGAAGCACTGACCAGTGCGAAGGACCCTATTGAAACCCTAATTAGGGACCGAAGCACTGACCAGTGCGAAGGACCCTATTGTTTTTCAAATGATTATTTAGGGACCGAAGCACTGACCAGTGCGAAGGACCCTATTGTTTTTCAAATGATTATTTTTAGGGACCGAAGCACTGACCAGTGCGAAGGACCCTATTGTTAGGGACCGAAGCACTGACCAGTGCGAAGGACCCTATTGTAACCCAAATGATTATTAGGGACCGAAGCACTGACCAGTGCGAAGGACCCTATTGTAATCCTTACGATTATTAGGGACCGAAGCACTGACCAGTGCGAAGGACCCTATTGTTTTTCTAATGATTTTTTATTTTTTTTTCTTCTTCCTCTTTGACGCCCTTTTTCACTGCCTGAACGTGAATGAAAACTCACCAAAATCTCCAACGTCATTGGGTCTGGCGAAAAATTTGATATTCTCATCATTTCGTAAAAAAAAATCGCAAAATGACTCAGTGGCGCCCCCTTCAAATTTTCAAAAGGGCCTCCCTATTGAGGTTTTTTCATCGTACGTGCACGACAATTTTTATGCACATTAAGCATGCGAGATCTCACATAAAATCCTCTTACACCCATAGTCAAAACCAAACAGGAAGTCCGCCATATTTTTTTTCAATGGCGAAAATTCGCGTTTCACAGGTTAGCTATTTGAACGAACTCCTCCAAAAGCAATTATCCGATTGACACAATGAGAATGTCAGTGTGTTCTCGACATGTTGAAGATCTCTCGTTGTGCTCTGCACGTTATTTCCTCAAAGGGCGTGGTCATACGGACGCGTTGTTCGTCACAAACAGGAAGTAGTTTGTTACGGGCCTTAATATAGTCATACATTCATCAAACATCACACATGATCCCAGTGGAAAAATAAAACTAGACATGTTGGCATAAAAAGTGGGCGTGGCTAAATGACTCAGTGGCGCCACCTTGAAATTTTCAAAAAGGCCTCCCCATTGAGCTTTTTTGTCCTACGTGCATGAATTTTTTTATGCTCCTTAAGCATTTCAGGAGCTACATAAAATCCTCTTACACCTATCGTCATAACCAAACAGGAAGTCCGCCATATTTTTTTGAATGCAACAAAAATGGCCGAAATTCCTTTTTCACAGGTTAGATATTTGAACGAACTCCTCCAACAGCGTTTATCCGATCATCGTAAACTCAGTGTCAGTGTGTTCTGGACATGTTGAAGATCTTTCGTTGTGCTCCGCACGTAATTTCGTTTAAGGGCGTGGCCATGGCGTACCATCAAACATTGATGTCTCGGCGCACCCCTATTTTACCTTTCTGAAAGGCCTCCCCATAGAGGTTTTTTTCTCTGACATGCATGACAATTTTTTTTTATGTTAATAGTGTCAGGAACTACAATAAATCCTCTTGCACACATAGTCAAAACTAAACAGGAAGTCCGCCATATTTTTTTTTTATGATGAAAATTCGCTTTTTACAGGTTACCTATTTGAACGAACTCCTATAAAAGCGTTTATCCGATTGACAAAAAGTCAGTGTCTGTGTGATTTTGACATGTTGAAGATCTCTCGTTGTGCTCCGCACGTTATTTCGTCAAAGGGCGTGGTCGTACATACGCGTTGTTTGTCACAAACAGGAAGTAGTTTGTTACAGTGCTTAATATAGGTGTAGAGTCACCAAACATCAGACACATGATCCCTGGGGAAAAGTTAAACTTGTCATGTTGTTATAATAAGTGGGCGTGGCTAAATGACTCAGTGGCGCCCCCATGAAATCTTAAAAATGGCCTCCCCATAGAGGTTTCTTTTTCCTACATGCATGAGATTTTTTATGCTCATTGGGCATGTCAGGCGCTACATATAATCCTCTTACACCCATAGTCAAAACCCAACAGGAAGTCCGGCATATTTTTTTTGAATGGCTGAAATTTGGGGTTTACAGGTTAGCTATTTGAACGAACTCCTCCAAAAGCGTTTATCCCATTGACACAATGAGAATGTCAGTGTGTTCTCGACATGTTGAAGATCTCTCGTTGTGCTCCGCACGTTATTTCCTCAAAGGGCGTGGTCATACGGACGCGTTGTTTGTCACAAACAGGAAGTAGTTTGTTACGGGCCTCAATATAGTCATACATTCATCAAACATCACACACATGATCCCAGTGGAAAAATAAAACTAGACATGTTGGCATAAAAAGTGGGCGTGGCTAATTTACTCAGTGGCGCCCCCTTGAAATTTTCAAAAAGGCCTCCCCATTGAGGTTTTTTTGTCCTACATACACAAATTTTTTGTTGCTCATTGGGCATGTCAGGACCTACATAAAATCCTCTTACACCTATAGTCATAACCAAACAGGAAGTCTACCATATTTTTTTGAATGCAACAAAAATGGCCGAAATTCACGTTTCACAGGTTAGCTATTTGAACGAACTCCTCCAACAGCGTTTATCCGATCATCGTAAACTCAGTGTCAGTGTATTCTAGACATGTTGAAGATCTCTCGTTGTGCTCCGCACGTTATTTCGTTTAAGGGTGTGGCGATGGCGTACCATCAAACATTGATGTCTCGGCGCACCCCTATTTTACCTTTCTGAAAGGCCTCCCCATAGAGGTTTTTTTCTATTACATGCATGACAATTTTTTCGTACATTCATAATGTCAGGACCTACAAAAAATCCTCTTGCACACATAGTCAAAACTAAACCGGAAGTCCGCCATATTTTTTTTTAATGGCGAAAATTCGCGTTTCACAGGTTACCTATTTGAACGAACTCCTACAAAAGCCTATATCTGATTGACACAACGTCAAGGTCTGTGTGTTCTAGACATGTTGAAGATCTCTCGTTGTGCTCTGCACGTTATTTCCTCAAAGGTCGTGGTCATACGGACGCGTTGTTCGTCACAAACAGGAAGTAGTTTGTTATGGGTCTTAATATAGGTGTAGAGTCACCAAACATCAGACACATAATCCCTGTAAAAACAATTAAACTTGTCATGTTGTTATGATAAGTGGGCGTGGCTAAATGACTCAGTGGCGCCCCCATGAAATCTTAAAAATGGCCTCCCCATAGAGGTTTCTTTGTCCTACATGCATGGGATTTTTTATGCTCATTGGGCATGTCAGGACCTACATAAAATCCTCTTACACCCATGGTCAAAACCCAACAGGAAGTCCGCCATATTTTTTATGAATGGCTGACATTCGCGGTTTACAGGTTAGCTATCTGAACGAACTCCACCAAAAGCGTTTATCCGATCATCGCAAACTCAATCTTAGTGTGTTCTAGACATGTTGAAGATCTCTCGTTGTGCTCTGCACGTTATTTCCTCAAAGGGCGTGGTCATACGGACGCATTGTTTGTCACAAACAGGAAGTAGTTTGTAACGGGCCTTAATATAGTCATACATTCATCAAACATCACACACATGATCCCAGTGGAAAATTAAAACTAGACATGTTGGCATAAAAAGTGGGCGTGGCTAAATGACTCAGTGGCGCCCCCTTGAAATTTTCAAAAAGGCCTCCCTTTAGAGGTTTTTTTGGCCTACGTGCATGAAATTTTTTATGCTCATTGGGCATGTCAGGAGATACATAAAAGCCTCTTACGCCCATAGTCATAACCAAACAGGAAGTCTGCCATATTTTTTTTTATGCAAGAAAAATGGCTGAAATTCCTTTTTCACAGGTTTGCTATTTGAACAAACTCCTACAACAGCGTTTATCCGATCATCGCGAACTCAGTGTCAGTGTGTTCTGGACATGTTGAAGATCTCTCGTTGTGCTCCGCACGTTATTTCGTCAAAGGGCGTGGCCACGGCGTACCATCAAACTTTGATGTCTCGGCACACTCCAATTTTTTAACCTTCGATGACTGTCAGGCCTGCTGCTTGGCCACGTGTCGCGGCTGCACACCCGCGGTCGCACTCTCGCGGTCTCGACACGCGCCAACATGCGCGGGGTGCTTCGGTCCCTTCATCACCGCTTGCGGTTTTAATTAGGGACCGAAGCACTGACCAGTGCGAAGGACCCTATTGTTCTTCAAATGATTATTATTATTATTTTTTTTTTTCTCCGGTCCGTCTCTTTGACGCCCTTTTTCACTGCCTGAACGTGAATGAAAACTCATCAAAATCTCCAACATCATCGGGTCTGGCGAAAAATTTGATATTCTCATCATTTCAAAAAACATTTTCGCAAGATGACTCAGTGGCGCCCCCTTCAAATTTTCAAAAGGGCCTCCCCATTGACGTTTTTTCGTCTTACGTGCATGAAAATTTTTATACACATTAAGCATGCGAGATCTCACATAAAATCCTCTTACGCCCATAGTCAAAACCAAACAGCTAACCTGTGAAACGCGAATTTTTGCCATTGAAAAAAAATATGGCGGACTTCCTATTTGAACGAACTCCTCCAAAAGCGTTTATCCCATTGACACAATGAGAATGTCAGTGTGTTCTCGACATGTTGAAGATCTCCCGTTGTGCTCTGCACGTTATTTCCTCAAAGGGCGTGGTCATACGGACGCGTTGTTCGTCACAAACAGGAAGTAGTTTGTTACGGGCCTCAATATAGTCATACATTCATCAAACATCATACACATGATCCCAGTGGAAAAATAAAACTAGACATGTTGGCATAAAAAGTGGGCGTGGCTAATTTACTCAGTGGCGCCCCCTTGAAATTTTCAAAAAGGCCTCCCCATTGAGGTTTTTTTGTCCTACATACACGAATTTTTTAATGCTTATTGGGCATGTGAGGACCTACATAAAATCCTCTTACACCTATAGTCATAACCAAACAGGAAGTCCGCCATATTTTTTTGAATGCAACAAAAATGGCCGAAATTCACGTTTCACAGGTTAGCTATTTGAACGAACTCCTACAACAGCGTTTATCCGATCATTGTAAACTCAGTGTCAGTGTATTCTAGACATGTTGAAGATCTCTCGTTGTGCTCCGCACGTTATTTCGTTTAAGGGCGTGGCTATGGCGTACCATCAACCATTGATGTCTCGGCGCACCCCTATTTTACCTTTCTGAAAGGTCTCCCCATAGAGGTTTTTTTCTTTGACATGCATGACAATTTTTTTGTACATTCATAATGTCAGGACCTACAATAAATCCTCTTACACCCATAGTCAAAACTAAAAAGGAAATCCGCCATATTTTTTTTTAATGGCGAAAATTCTCGTTTTAAAGCTTACCTATTTGAACGAACTCCTATAAAAGCGTTTATCTGATTGACAAAAAGTCAGTGTTTGTGTGGTCTTGACATGTTGAAGATCTCTCGTTGTGCTCCGCACGTTATTTCGTCAAAGGGCGTGGTCATACGGACTTGATGTTCGTCACAAACAGGAAGTAGTTTGTTACAGTGTTTAATATAGGCGTAGTCATCAAACATAACACACATGATCCCAGTAGAAAAATTTAACTTGTCATCTTGTTATAATATGTGGGCGTGGCTAAATGACTCAGTGGCGCCCCCATGAAATTTTAAAAATGGCCTCCCCATAGGGGTTTCTTTGTCCTACATATATGAATTTTTTTATGCTCATTGGGCATGTCAGGATCTACATAAAAGCCTCTTACACCCATGGTCAGAACCCAAAAGGAAGTCCGCCATATTCTTTTTGAATGGCTCAAATTCGCGGTTCACAGGTTAGCTATCTGAACGAACTCCTCCAAAAGCGTTTATCCGATCATTGCAAACTCAATCTTAGTGTGTTCTCGACATGTTGAAGATCTCTCGTTGTGCTCTGCACGTTATTTCCTCAAAGGGCGTGGTCATACGGACACGTTGTTCGTCACAAAAAGGAAGTAGTTTGTTACGGGCCTTAATATAGTCATACATTCACCAAACATCCTACACATGATCCCAGTGGAAAAATAAAACTACACATGTTGGTATAAAAAGTGGGCGTGGCTACATGACTCAGTGGCGCCCCCTTGAAATATTCCAACATGCCTCCCCATTGACGTTTTTTTGTCCTACATGCATGATAATTTTTGTGCACATTGGGTATGTCAGGAGCTACATAAAATCCTCTTACACCCATAGACATAACCAAACAGGAAGTCCGCCATATTTTTTTCAATGCAATAAAAATGGCTAAAATTCCTTTTTCACAGGTTAGCTATTTGAACCAACTCCTACAACAGCGTTTATCCGATCATCATGAACTCAGTGTCAGTGTGTTCTGGATATGTTGAAGACCTTTCGTTGTGCTCCGCACGTTATTTCGTCAAAGGGTGTGGCCACGGCGTACCATCAAACTTTTATGTATCGGCGCACTCTAATTTTTTAACCTTCGATGACTGTAAGGCCTGCTGCTTGGGCACTTGTCGCGGCTGCACTCCCGCGGTCGCACTCTCGCGGTCGCGACACGCGCCGACATGCGCGGGGTGCTTCGGTCCCTTCATCACCGCTTGCGGTTTTAATTTTCCTTCTTTTTTTTTTTGTTCCGCCTCTTTGGAGCCATTTTTGACGGCTTGAACGTGAATGAAAACTCATCAAAATCTCCAACGTCATCGGGTCTGGCGAAAAATTTGATATTCTTGTCATTTCGTAAAAAAATTTCGCTAGATGACTCAGTGGCGCCCCCTTGAAATTTTCAAAAAGGCCTCCCCATTGAGTTTGTTTTGGCCTACATACACGAATTTTTTTATGCTCATTGGGCATGACAGGACCTACATAAAATCCTCTTACACCTATAGTCATAACCAAACAGGAAGTCCGCCATATTTTTTTGAATGCAACAAAAATGGCCGAAATTCACATTTTACAGGTTAGCTATTTGAACGAACTCCTACAACAGCGTTTATCCGATCATCGTAAACTCAGTGTCAGTGTATTCTAGACATGTTGAAGATCTCTCGTTGTGCTCCGCACGTTATTTCGTCAAAGGGCGTGGCCACGGCGTACCATCAAACTTTGATGTCTCGGCACACTCCAATTTTTTAACCTTCGATGACTGTCAGGCCTGCTGCTTGGCCACGTGTCGCTGCTGCACACCCGCGGTCGCACTCTCGCGGTCTCGACACACGCCGACATGCGCGGGGTGCTTCGGTCCCTTCATCACCGCTTGCGGTTTTAATTTTCCTTCTTTTTTTTTTTGTTCCGCCTCTTTGGAGCCATTTTTGACGGCTTGAACGTGAATGAAAACTCATCAAAATCTCCAACGTCATCGGGTCTGGCGAAAAATTTGATATTCTTGTCATTTCGTAAAAAAATTTCGCAAGATGACTCAGTGGCGCCCCCTTGAAATTTTCAAAAAGGCCTCCCCATTGAGTTTTTTTTGGCCTACATACACGAATTTTTTTATGCTCATTGGGCATGTCAGGACCTACATAAAATCCTCTTACACCTATAGTCATAACCAAACAGGAAGTCCGCCATATTTTTTTGAATGCAACAAAAATGGCCGAAATTCACATTTTACAGGTTAGCTATTTGAACGAACTCCTACAACAGCGTTTATCCGATCATCGTAAACTCAGTGTCAGTGTATTGTAGACATGTTGAAGATCTCTCGTTGTGCTCCGCACGTTATTTCGTTTAAGGGCGTGGCCATGGCGTACCATCAAACATTGATGCCTCGGCGCACCCCTATTTTACCTTTCTGAAAGGCCTCCCCATAGAGGTTTTTTCTTTTACATGCATGACAATTTTTTTGTACATTCATAATGTAAGGACCTACAATAAATCCTCTTACACCCATAGTCAATACTAAACAGGAAGTCCGCCATATTTTTTTTTAATGCCGAAAATTCGCGTTTCACAGGTTAGCTATTTGAACGAACTCCTCCAAAAGCGTTTATCCCATTGACACAATGAGAATGTCAGTGTGTTCTCGACATGTTGAACATCTCTCGTTGTGCTCTGCACATTATTTCCTCAATGGGCGTGATCATACGGACACGTTGTTCGTCACAAAAAGGAAGTAGTTTGTTACGGGCCTTAATATAGTCAAACATTCACCAAACATCATACACATGATCCCAGTGGAAAAATAAAACTACACATGTTGGTATAATAAGTGGGCGTGGCTACATGACTCAGTGGCGCCCCCTTGAAATTTTCAAAAAGGCCTCCCTATTGAGGTTTTTTTGGCCTACATGCATGAACTTTTTTATACTAATTTGGCATGTCAGGAGCTACATAAAATCCTCTTACACCCATGGTCAAAACCCAACAGGAAGTCCACTATGTTTTTTTTGAATAGCTGAAATTCACCGTTTACAGGTTAGCTATCTGAACGAACTCCTCCAAAAGCGTTTATCCGATCATCGTAAACTCAATCTCAGTGTGTTCTAGACATGTTGAAGATCTCTCGTTGTGCTCTGCACGTTATTTCGTCAAAGGGCGTGGCCACGGCGTACCATCAAACTTTGATGTCTCGGCACACCCCATTTTTTTAACCTTCAATGACTGTAAGTCCTGCTGCTTGGCCTCGTGTCGCAGCTGCACTCCCGCGGTCGCACTCTCGCGGTCGCAACATACGCCGACATGCACATTAAGCATGCGAGATGTCACATAAAATCCTCTTATGCCCATAGTGAAAGCCAAACAGGAAGTCCGCCATATTTTTTTTCAGTGGCGAAAACTCGCGTTTCACAGGTTAGCTATTTGAACGAACTCCTCCAAAAGCAATTATCCGATTGACACAATGAGAATGTCAGTGTGTTCTCGACATGTTGAAGATCTCTCGTTGTGCTCCGCACGTTATTTCCTCAAAGGGCGTGGTCATACGGATGCATTGTTCGTCACAAACAGGAAGTAGTTTGTTACGGGCCTTAATATAGTCTTACATTCATCAAACATCACACACATGATCCCAGTAGAAACACAAAACTAGCCAAGTTGGTATATAAACTGGGCGTGGCTACATGACTCAGTGGCGCCCCCTTGAAATATTCCAAAATGCCTCCCCATTGACGTTTTTTTGTCCTACATGCATGATACTTTTTGTGCACATTGGGTATGTCAGGAGCTACATATAATCCTCTTACACCCATAGTCAAAAACTCCTTTTTCACAGGTTAGCTATTTGAACGAACTCCTCCAAAAGGGTTTATCCGATCATCGCAAATTCAATCTCAGTGTGTTCTAGACATGTTGAAGATCTTTCGTTGTGCTCCGCACGTTATTCCGTCAAGGGGCGTGGCCTTGATGTACCATCAAACTTTGATGTATCGGCGAAGTTTTTAACCTTCGATGACTGTAAGGCCTGCTGCTTGGCAACTTGTCTTATTCCAAAAATGACAACAACAAAATTAAAACCGCAAACGGTGATGAAGGGACCGAAGCAACCCACGCATGTCGGCGTGTGTCGTGACCGCGAGAGTGTGACCGCGGGCGTGAAGCCGCGACACGTGGCCAAGTAGCAGGCCTTACAGTCATCAATGGTTAAGAAAATGGGGTGCACAGAGACATCAAAGTGTGATGGTACGCCATGGCCACGCCCTTTAACAAAATAACGTGCGGAGCACAACGAGAGATCTTGAACATGTCTAGAATACACTGACACTGAGTTTATGATGATCGGATAAACGCTGTTGTAGGAGTTCGTTCAAATAGCTAACCTGTGAAACGTGAATTTCGGCCAATTTTATTGCATTCAAAAAAACATGGCGGACTTCCTGTTTGGTTATGACTATAGGTGTAAGAGGATTTTATGTAGCTCCTGACATGCCCAATGAGCATGAAAAAAATCGTGTATGTAGGACAAAAATCCTCTATGGGGAGGCCTTTTTGAAAATTTCAAGGTGGCGCCACTGAGTCATGTAGTCACGCCCACGTTTTATACCAACTTGTGTACTTTTATTTTTCCACTTGGATCATGTGTCTGATGGTTGGTGAGTGTATGACTATATTAAGGCCCATAACAAACTACTTCCTGTTTGTGACGAACAACGCGTCCGTATGGCCACGCCCTTTGAGGAAATAACGTGCGGAGCACAACGAGAGATCTTCAACATGTCGAGAACACACTGACATTCTCATTGTGTCAATCGGACAACTGCTTTTGGAGGAGTTCGTTCAAATAGCTAACCTCTGAAACGTGAATTTTCGCCATTGAAAAAAAATATGGCGGACTTCCTGTTTGGTTTTGACTATGGGCGTAAGAGGATTTGATGTGAGATCTCACATGCTTAATGTGCAAAAAAATTGTCGTGCACGTACGATGAAAAAACCTCAATGGGGAGGCCCTTTTGAAAATTTGAAGGGGGCGCCACTGAGTCATTTTGCGAATTTTTTTACGAAATTAGGAGAATATCAAATTTTTCGCCAGACACGATGACAGTGGAGATTTTGATGAGTTTTCATTCACGTTCAAGCCGTCAAAAGTGGCTCCAAAGAGACGGAAGAAAAAAAAAAAGAAAAATTAAAACCGCAAGCGGTGATGAAGGGACCGAAGCACCCCACGCATGTCGGCGCGTGTCTCAACCGCGACAGTGCTACCTCGGGCGTGAAGCCGCGACACGTGGCCAAGCAGCAGGCCTTACAGTCATCGAAGGTAAAAAAATGGGGTGAGCCGAGACATCAAAGTTTGATGGTACGCCGTGGCCACGCCCTTTAACGGAATAACGTGCAGAGCACAACGAGAGATCTTCAGCATGTCTAGAACACACGAAGATTGAGTTTGCGATGATCGGATTAACGCTTTTGGAGGAGTTCGTTCAGATAGCTAACCTGTACACCGCGAATTTCAGCCATTCAAAAAAAATATGGCGGACTTCCTGTTGGGTTTTGACCATGGGTGTAAGAGGATTTTATGTAGCTCCTGACATGCCCAATGAGCATAAAAAATCCCATGCATGTAGGACAAAGAAACCTCTATGAGGAGGCCATTTTTAAGATTTCATGGGGGCGCCACTGAGTCATTTAGCCACGCCCACTTTTTATGCCAACATGTCTAGTTTTATTTTTCCAATGGGATCATGTGTGTGATGTTTGATGAATGTATGACTATATTAAGGCCCGTAACAAACTACTTCCTGTTTGTGACGAACAACGCATCCGTATGACCACGCCCTTTGAGGAAATAACGTGCGGAGCACAACAAGAGATCTTCAACATGTCGAGAACACACTGACATTCTCATTGTGTCAATCGGATAATTGCTTTTGGAGGAGTTTGTTCAAATAGCTAACCTGTAAAACGTGAATTTTTGCCCTTGAAAAAAAATATGGCGGACTTCCTGTTTGGTTTTGACTATGGGTGTAAGAGGATTTTATGTGAGATCTCGCATGCTTAATGTGCATAAAAATTGTCGTGCACGTACGATGAAAAAACCTCAATAGGGAGGCCCTTTTGAAAATTTGAAGGGGGCGCCACTGAGTCATTTTGCGAATTTCTTTTACGAAATGACGAGAATATCAAATTTTTCGCCAGACCCGATGACATTGGAGATTTTGATGAGTTTTCATTCACGTTCAAGCCGTCAAAAGTGGCTCCAAAGAGACGGACCGGAGAAAAAAAAAAAAAATAATAATAATAATCATTTGAAAAACAATAGGGTCCTTCGCACTGGTCAGTGCTTCGGTCCCTAGAAATAATCATTAGGGTTACAATAGGGTCCTTCGCACTGGTCAGTGCTTCGGTCCCTAATTAATACCGCAAGCGGTGTTGAAGGGACCGAAGCACCCCACGCATGTCGGCGCGTGTCGCGACCGCGAGAGTGCGACCGCGGGAGTGGCCAAGCAGCAGGCCTTACAGTCATCGAAGGTTAAAAAATTGGAGTGTGCCGACACATCAAAGTTTGATGGTACGCCGTGGCCACGCCCTTTGACGAAATAACGTGCGGAGCACAACGAGAGATCTTCAACATGTCTAGAATACACTGACACTGAGTTTACGATGATCGGATAAACGCTGTTGTAGGAGTTCGTTCAAATAGCTAACCTGTGAAACGTGAATTTCGGCCATTTTTGTTGCATTCAAAAAAATATGGCGGACTTCCTGTTTGGTTATGACGATAGGTGTAAGGGGATTTTATGTAGGTTCTGACATGCCCAATGAGCATAAAAAAATTCGTGTATGTAGGACAAAAAAACCTCAATGGGGAGGCCTTTTTGAAAATTTCAAGGGGGCGCCACTGAGTAAATTAGCCACGCCCACTTTTTATGCCAACATGTCTAGTTTTATTTTTCCACTGGGATCATGTGTATGATGTTTGATGAATGTATGACTATATTGAGGCCCGTAACAAACTACTTCCTGTTTGTGACGAACAACGCGTCCGTATGACCACGCCCTTTGAGGAAATAACGTGCAGAGCACAACGACAGATCTTCAACATGTCGAGAACACACTGACATTCTCATTGTGTCAATGGGATAAACGCTTTTGGAGGAGTTTGTTCAAATAGCTAACCTGTGAAACGCGAATTTTCGCCATTGAAAAAAAATATGGCGGACTTCCTGTTTGGTTTTGACTATGGGTGTAAGAGGATTTTGCATGCTTAATGTGCCTAAAAATTGTCGTGCACGTACGATGAAAACACCTCAATAGGGAGGCCCTTTTGAAAATTTGAAGGGGGCGCCACTGAGTCATTTTGCGAATTTTTTTTATGAAATGGCGAAAATATCAAATTTTTCGCCAGACCCGATGACATTGGAGATTTTGATGAGTTTTCATTCACGTTCAAGCCGTCAAAAGTGGCTCCAAAAAGACGGAAGAAAAAGAGAAAAATAATCATTAGGGTTACAATAGGGTCCTTCGCACTGGTCAGTGCTTCGGTCCCTAATAATCATTTGAAAAACAATAGGGTCCTTCGCACTGGTCAGTGCTTCGGTCCCTAATAAATAAATAATCGTAAGGAAAACAATAGGGTCCTTCGCACTAGGGTCCTTCACACTGGTCAGTGCTTTGGTCCCTAATAATAATAAGAAAATAATCAACAAAATATTTTAAAAATGATAATAGATATATAGATAGATACTTTATTGATCCCGAGGGAAATTCAAGGCATCCAGGAGCAGTACACAGACAGGCAGGACACAAGACATTGGTTACAATACACACCCGCTGTCCCCCCTCCCCTCTGTATACAATAATCCCCCAAACAAGATTTAGGAGCCCCTATGTGACTAAGAGTAAACATAATTACAGGTTAAACCTGTGCAGTTAGCATTAGCATTAGACTTGAACTTATATAGCATAATGTACATAACCTGCGAAGGAGAGAAAAACATGTGCTGATTAAAAGAGACCTGTAAACAGTTAAAGAGCCTCAGAAACAAAAGTGCTGACCTTCTAGAAACTAGTTACATGTGCATGTACAGAGGTGTTTGAGGTAGTGCCAGAGGTGTGAGTACAGTCATTAAACAGTCAATGCAGGGGTGCAGACTGGGCCATTAAAATGCTCAGCAACATAACGGAGCAGTGATTAGCATTAAGTGTCCAAAACAATAAGGTGAAACCAGGAGTGATTAGGGTGATTGCCGTTAAAGTACCCAACTATTGATGAGCAGATTAGCATTAAGTGTCAAAGACAATAGAGTGAAACTTGACCTAGTTAGGGTGATCATGTCAACCATTACAGATGTAGCATAACAATACTTTAGGATGAAACCAGACATGATTAGGGTGATTAACATTAAAGTGACCAGTGCACAGTAAGGTGACTATCAATATTAAAGTGTCCAACTGGAGGCTGACTCTGAAGTCAGCAGTGCAGATGATGAGTGAGAAAAAAAGTGAAAAATGAGTCCTGGGTTCTTCCCTGCCGTGACAGTGAAGTGTTGTACAGTCTTATGGCCAGGGGGACAAAAGAGTTCTTGAGTCTGTCCGTGGAGCACGACTGTGACAGCAGTCTGTCACTGAACATGCTCCTCTGCCCGGTGAAAGTGCTGTGCAGGGGGTGGTGTGTGTTGTCCATGATGGAGAGCATTTTGTCCAGAGTCCTCCTCTCTACCACTTTCACCAGTGAGTCCAGCTCTGTGCCCACCACAGAGCCGGCCCTCCTCACCAGTCTGTCCAGGCGTGCTGCGTCCCTCTTCTTGCAGCTTCCTCCCCAGCACACCACTGCGTAGAAGAGGACGCTGGACACCACAGACTGGTAGAACATCTGCAGCAGCTTTTTGCAGATGTTGAAGGACCCCAGCCTTCTCAGGAAGTACAGACGACTCTGTCCCTTCCTGCAGGTAGTGTCCATGTTAGGAGACCAGTCCAACTTGTCATCCAGTTGCAGCCCCAGATACCCGTAGGTCCTGACCACCTCCACGTCGACCCCCCCGATGGAAACAGGTTCTAGATGTGGTTTGTTCCTTTGGAAGTCCACCACCATCTCCTTGGTCTTGGAGGTGTTTAGCTGCAGATGGTTGGCGCTGCACCATGTCACAAAGTCCTCGATCAGGCTCCTGTACTCCTCCTCCTGTCCATCCCTGACACAACCAACTATCGCAGTGTCGCCCGAGTGTTTCTGCATGTGGCAGAGCTCAGAGTTATACTGGAAGTCAGAGGTATACAGGGTGAACAGGACAGGGGAGAGCACAGTCCCCTGTGGTGCTCCGGTGCTGCTGACCACAGTGTCAGATGTGTAGTCCTTCAGTCTGACGTACTGTGGTCTCTCTGTGAGGTAGTCCATGATCCACCTCACCAGGTGCGAGTCCACCCTCATCTCGGTCAGCTTGTCTCTCAGTAGGAGGGGATGGATGGTGTCGAAGGCGCTTGAGAAATCAAAGAACATGACTCTCATCACGCTGCTCCCTTTGTCCAGATGAGAGTAAGCCCTGTGTAGAAGATAGAGGATGGCATCGTCCACCACCTTTGCCTGATATGCAAACTGCAGGGGATCTTGTGCGTGTTGGACCTGGGGTCTGAGGTGTTGGAGCAGCAGCCGTTCAAAGGTCTTCATAACGTGGGATGTCAGAGCGATTGGTCTGAAGTCGCCTGGCTCACTGGGGTTTTTCTTCTTGGGGACCGGGGTGAGGCACAAGGTCTTCCAAAGCACAGGAACCTTCCCAAGCCACAGGCTCATGTTGAAGACGTGCTGAAGTGGCTCCCCTAGCTCAGCAGGCCAGGCCTTTAGCATCCTGGGACACACCTTGTCCGGGCCTGCTGCCTTCCTGGGGCGGAGTCTTTTCAGCTCCTTGCTCACCTGGTCTCTGGTGATGGTGGGGGGGAGGGGGGAAGGATTGTCTCTGGAAATTGTGTTTGTCCTGGTGGAGGTGTTGGAGGGGGTGAGAGGGAGGGAGGGGGTGTGTAGAGGGGTGCTGGGGGGACAGGCACTGGCTGCAGCAACGGGGCAGTCAAACCTGTTAAAAAACAAGTTGAGCTGGTTTGCTCTCTCAGGGTCCCCGTCTTCTGCGTTGTTGTTTTTCTTCTTGCAGCCTGTGATGGTTTTCATGCCCTCCCAGACCTCCCTCATGTTGTTCTTCTGCAGCTTCTGCTCTACCTTCCTTCTGTACTCCTCCTTTGCCTCTCGGAGTCTGACCTTGAGTTCCCCCTGCACACGCTTCAGCTCTGCCTGGTCTCCCTCCTTCAATGCCCTTTTCTTCCTGTTGAGGATCTCCTTGACATCACTGGTGATCCAGGGCTTGTTGTTCGGGAAGCAGCGCACAGTTTTAGTGGGAACCACAACGTCCATACAGAAGTTCATGTAGTCAGTTGTGCAGTGTGTGACCCTCTCAATGTCCTCACCATGAGTCTCTTGCAGGGCACTCCAGTCGGTGTTCTCAAAACAGTCTCTGAGAGCCTCCTCTGCCTCAGGAGACCACTTTCTAAAGGTCCGTGTTTTTACCGGTTGTCTCTGGCTTGAGTAGGACCAGGTTGTGATCGGACTTCCCCAGAGGTGGTAAGGGGGTGGCAGTGTAGGCGCCCTTCACGTTTGCATACAGGAGGTCAATTGTCCTGTTCTTCCTGGTGGGACAGCTTACAAACTGGTGAAAGTCCGGTAGTGTAGCGTTCAATGTAACATGGTTAAAATCCCCTGAGATGGCAATGAAAGCATCAGGGTGCAGTGTTTGTAATCTCGAGATGTTCGAGTGGATGACGTCGCACGCTGTCTCGACGTGCGCTCGTGGAGGAATGTATACACAAACAACAATGGCGTGGTAAGGACGGAGACCTACCGCCAGCAGCTCGATGTCTTTGCTGCACGTTGCCTCCTTCACAGTAACATGTCCATGGTGGCACCATCTGGTGTTAATAAACAGCATGAGTCCTCCTCCTTTCCGTTTGCCGCTGCGTTTCGTGTCTCTGTCCGCTCTCACTGTAGTGAAGCCCGGTAGATCCATGTTAGTGTCCGGGGTGTTTTGGGTCAGCCAGGTTTCTGTGAGGCACATTAAACTGCACTCTCTAAATGTCCGGTTGTTCCTTACAAGAGCAGCCAGCTCGTCTGTCTTGTTGGTTAGACAGTTTACATTCCCCATAACTATGACCGGAACCGAGGGCTTGTCAAGTCAAGTCAAGTCAAGTTTATTTATATAGCACTGTTCAGACACAAGGCAATTCACAGTGCTATACAGACATAGAAACAGAAAAACATTAAAACAGAGCTTAAGGAAAGAATGCAAAATACATCATTAAAAGACGGGGATGAAAGTGAAAATACTCGATAAAGGAACAACTGTTAAAACTATCAAAGAAGGAAGAATGTGTTGCAGTAAGGCAGACAGTATATTTCTAATTGAAAGCCTGAGCGAATAACAAAGTTTTAAGGCCTGATTTAAAGGAGTTGAGTGTGGCAGCAGTCCTCAGTTGTTCAGGGAGTTTGTTCCACAGTTGAGGAGCGTAGTGACTAAACGCTGCTTCACCTTGTTTGGTTCTGACTCTGGGAACACTGAGTAAACTTCTTCCTGAGGACCTGAGCGGTCTGGATGTTTTATATTCTACAAGTAGATCTGACATGTACTTAGGGCCAAGACCATTTAATGCTTTATAGACCAGTAGTAAGATTTTAAAGTCGATCCTCTGACACACAGGCAGCCAGTGCAGTGATTGAAGCACAGATGTAATGTGCTCCACCCTCTTTGTGTTGGTGAGGACTCTGGCTGCTGCGTTCTGGATCAGCTGCAGCTGTCGGACAGATTTTTTACTAAGGCCTGAAAACACACCGTTACAATAATCCAGCCTACTGAAAATAAAAGCATGAACAAGTTTTTCTGAATCTTGTTTGGTCAGAAAACCCTTGATTCTTGCAATATTTTTCAAATGGTAATAAGCTGATTGTACCTCCATCGCTTAGCCGCTAGCCTAGCCTTTAGCTTAGCGCCGGCTCTACAGCCTCTCTACCGCCGCCTCAGCTCCTCAGGTATCGGGTGAACGATGCCGGCTTGTCCCGCTGTCCGGAGTGAGAGCAGCTTCTCCCTTGAATAAGCAAGTTCTCCGTTGCTATTTCCACGAAAACACGAAAAAGTATCCATAGTTAGCACAGAGCCAAAACAAACGAATAACATATTAAGACGAGTACGACAGGGACGGAGCTACTGAACGTGCGGCCACTCGCGTCGGCGCACAGGTGAGACATCTTGAACACAGGTGAGACATCTTAATAATAATAACATGTCCAAAAAGGAGAAGTAAGAAGTATAAACTTATTTGTTCTTCTCCTTTCACAATATTAATCACATATTGCTGTCATTTCAATTTGATAACATAATAAAGTGTAGGCTGTTTCCGAGATTTTTTTTTTTTTTTTTTTACAGTACAACTTTTATTGTAAGCTTCCTTCTTCCTCTCTGTATTTTCTAAAAATTTATACCTGTATTTGAACTGAGTCAGGCTTATACATTGCCTCTCCTCCACACTCATAGAGCTTCAAGTCTTACCCCCAGGATTGAAATACAAAGACTTTTCATGGTGATACATGTTATATTCCAACTGTATTGTCTTGGAACAATGATGAGGACTCCACTTGTTATGACTTTATCCCTTTATTTATTTCAACACTAAACATACGTGGCTTGTGTGGTAGCCTACTTCCAGTTATAACCCATTACCAACCGAATACCCTGCGGCTCTCACTACTACAGTAGCCTTGGTAGCTCAAAATACATAACATCTCCTCCCCTCTTATACTTGATGTCATACACAACATAAAATGAGCTGTCTTTCAAAAATAAAAATCATTCACATTTTCTGGAATACACTACTATCACAATATACAGTAACAACAAACCAGCCTAATACCATAACATTTTTTTTGCTTTAACACAATTAACAAACATTGGTATAACTGTAACTCAGGGATGAGGGTAGACTGCCTCGATCCCTTAACTGATCCCAAGGGGTTTATTCTGCCCCTGATGGTTTGAGATAGTTACTAAACTATTCTTCTCTGAAGTGTGCAGGGGGCCGCCGTTGTCTTCTAGGATACCTGTGCTCGACACGAACATCATTCTCATTGTTCTCTGAGGGTATAAGATCTTTTGGACCCGAATGGACAGATGCCTCAGTTCCCTCTGGGGTCACATTTGCAGCTGGAACCACTGTCCCTGGTGTTGGGTGTAGTGCTTGGGTGTGGACTGGTCCAGTCTGAGCAATGATGGTAGCAGGAACCCATTTAAGTTCTCCACTGTAGTTCCTTGCTACAAGAACTAGTCTCTCCTGGTGTGAAGACTCTGTTCTTCGCTTGTCTTTCTCTGCTTAGTATCTGTTTCTCCTGTTGGCCTCAGACAATGTTGTTTACTTTTGAGGGCTTCAACAGATCAAAGGATGTCTGCAGGTCTCTCTTTAACATTAGGCTTGCAGGGGATACCTTCGTAGTTCTGTGAGGGGTGCTTCCGTTGGTGGAGGGTTCCTTGTCCCTGTGAGGATTTTAGAGCATGTTTGAGTGTCTGAACGAATCTTTCAGCAGGGTCGTTGGTGGCTGGATGATAAGGAGCTGAGGTGATATGCTGCACTCCATTGGCCTGTAGAAATGTGGACATTTCTTGTGATACAAGTTGGGGCCCATTGTCTGAAACTAGCTGGGCTGAAGATCCAAACTGACATAACATTTCTCCTAGATTTTCGATGGTTCTTTCTGTTGTGGTCGATCTCATTTTAGCCACCTCAGGTGCCTTACTGTGAGCATCGATAGCAACCAAGAACATCCTATCTTCCACTGGCCTTGCGAAATTGATGTGGACACGTTGCCATGGCGCCTGAGGAAACTCCCACGGGTGCAGGGCGGCTAATGGCGGGTTGTTTCTAGTTTTGTGGCCAGGGGGACAAAATGTGCCTATTCTCTCTATTTGTTTGTCCATGCCTGGCCACCAAAAGTAGGTTCTTGCAATTTCTTTCATCTTGAGAATTCCACTATGGCCTGCATGAAGCTGTTGAAATATTCTTGTTCGCAGTGACTGTTGAACTATCACTCGCCTTCCCCATAGTAGACATCCTGACTGGACTGAGAGTTCCAATCTCCTTCTAAGGTAAGGTTTCAGACGCATAGTGTTACCAGCAGGTTGACCTTTGACAATAATGTCCATGACCTTGGAGAGCTTTAGGTCGTTGCGTCTCTTTTTTGATCTGTGCAGCTGAAACAGGTGCTTTTCCCATCTCCCTGAAGTAGAAAATGTCAATCGTGTTAGGTTCAGTCTAGATAAACCGTCAGCATTGCAGTGCAAGTCTGACTTATGGTATTTAATATCGTAGGATATCTGTAGTCTCGATGCAGCGAGAGATGGTATCCCGGGGTGGGGTCCCAAGATTGTTGTGAGGGGTCGATAATCTGTCAAAAGAGTGAACTTCCTCTTGTACAGATACTGGTGGAATTTTCTCACCCCGAAAACAATACTCAGTACCTCCCTTTCCAACTGAGTATAAAGACTGCCTTATTTAAGGTCCTAGAGGCAAACGCAATGGGCCTTTCCACACCGTTTGGCAGTATGTGAGAGATCACTGCCCCCACTCCATATGGAGGTGGATCATATATCACAAGCAAGCTGAAGTGGAAGTGATGTATTGAAGTGCGTTAGGACCTTTGAGGTAGTCAGGGCAACCTTAGCTGGCTGACATTTTGCGGGGGCGGTGCTTAAACAATTGCTGTGATTTTGGATGGTGCTGTATGAAGCCCCTTGGCATCAATAACGTGCCCGAGGTATTTCACAGATGCCTTAAAAAAGTCTAACTTTTCCCTACGCACTCTCAGTCCGTACTCACTCAGCCTTTTTCGGAGTAGCATCCAGGTTGCGTAAGTGCTCTTCATTGTTTGCTCCCGTGCACAGGATATCTTCTAAATAGCACTGATTCCCCCATTTTTCTTCTGCACAGTCACTAGTTGTTACAGGCTTCAGCACTCCATTGTTGACCATGGCCTCTAAATCAGCTTCCACCTTTGGTTTGATGGCATACGGCACTGGTCTGGCTCTTAAGAAAACAGGTTTAGTACCAGGTTTCACATGTAACTTCACTGTAATGTTTTCCATGCAGCCAAGCTCATCACGAAAGACTTCTTTATGCTTTTGCAGTATAGTCTCGAGCTGTGTGGAATTGTCTGTCATTTTTCTGACCTCTTGCCAGTTCAGATGGATTGTGTGTCACCACTTTCAACCCATTATGGCAGCAAAGTTACCTTCAGTAATGTAGACTTGGAGCCTCACGGTTTGATCATTGCACTGCACCAGTGTATCTGTCATCCCTTTTATTTTAAAACAGTGTCTGATGGACGTAGTGGAAGGTGTCTTATATATTTCTTCCAAGTTTTGTATGACACTAATGATGCTCTCGATCCTGTGTCTATTTGCATCTTGAAGGAATGTCCCTCCAACTTTGCTTTGGTTCAGAAACCATCTGAATTCTCATCCACAGTCATCACTCGTAATGTGTTTACTGAGACAAACAGGTCCCCCTCCGAAGAATCACTGTCACTCTCCTTTGTATTTTTGACTGTGTACTTGTCTATTTTTCTTGAAAGGTGAATTCTTGTTTTTATTTCCAACCTTTAGGCTTTCCTCTTTGATCATTTTACTCCAGCATGCTCGCTCCACATGACCCTTTTTCCCCGCATTTACGGCAATCCATATCCTTGCACCAGCATGCCGATGTAAGATGGCCAGATTTACCACAGCGATAGCATGGCCCTTGATCCTGACTGTTGCTGTTGAGTTTGTGAATCGTCCCTGGCGCATGATGCAGCTGTTGGGCCTCTTTTCAAGGATTCAAGGATTCATGGTTGTTTATTGTCAAATATGCTCCATGTTAAACATACAGCACAGATGAAATTGCAATCCCCCCAGTGCAAAAAAAGAGCACTAAAACCTAGCAATAAAAACAATACTATAAAACAAATAACTTAGCTAAAGACATTTGGACAACAAATAACGAACGACAGACAATCGACAGACAAGGGCACTTGTGAGTAATTCACCATGAGGTAGTAGTGTGTAGATAAATTAAAGTATTTACAATATAAACAGAGTGCAGATTAAGCTAAAAAGTGAGGTAGTGCGTTGAAAGGTAGCAAATGGTGCAAATAGAAAAAACAGTAAAACGGCTGTGCAGAGTTTTTAGGGTGCGTGAATTAGTGGAGGACGCGGGGGTGGAGGTGGAGGGGGGTGAAGACAGATGCAGTAGGGGTGGACTGTGGCAGGGTGCAGGGGGGGGGCAAAGGGGGAAGGAGGCAGAGGGGGTGAGGAGGCAGAGGGGGTGAGGAGGCAGAGAGGGGGGGAGGCAGAGGGTGGGAGGAGGGCTGGGGGGACGAATGGGGGGGAGAGCAGGGAGGGAGTTAAGTCTCCTGACAGCCTGGTGGAGAAGACTGTTCTTGAGCCTGCTGGTTCGGGCACGGAGACTCTGCAGTCTCCTCCCAGATGGCAGCAGGCTGAGGAGGCTGTGAGACGGGGGGGTGGGGTCACCTGCAATCCTGGTGGCTTTGCGGGTGAGACGTGTGTTGTAGATGTCCAGAAGGGGGGGAAGAGAGACACCAATGATCTTCTCAGCTGCTCTCACGATGCGCTGCAGAAACTTAAGGCAGGACACGGTGCAGGCGCCGTACCACACGGTGATGCAGTTGGACAGGATGCTCTCAATGGTGCCTCTGTAGAATGTGTGCATGATGGAGGATGGGGCTCTCGCTCTCCTCAGTTTGCGGAGGAAGTAAAGGCGCTGGTGAGCTTTTTTGGCCAGTGATGCAGAGTTCAGGCTCCAGGACAGGTCTTCAGAGATGTGCACACCCAGGAACTTGGTGCTGCTCACCCTCTCCACTGCAGCACCGTCGATGGTCAGAGGAGCATGCTGGGTGTGCGTTCTCCTGAAGTCCACAACAATCTCCTTCGTCTTCTCCACGTTCAGATGGAGATTATTGTCCTTGCACCACAAGGCCAGTCTGCTCACCTCACTCCTGTAGATTGACTCATCGTTGTTGTTGATGAGACCCACCACAGTCGTGTCGTCCGCAAACTTAACGAAGAGGTTGGAGCTGGAAGATGGGGTGCAGTCATGGGTCAGCAGAGTGAAGAGGAGGGGGCTCAGCACACATCCTTGGGGGGCCCCCGTGTTCATCATGATGGTGCTGGAGGTGTTTCTGCCGACCCGGACTGCCTGTGGTCTCCCTGTCAGGAAGTCCAGCAGCCAGTTGCACATGGAGGTGCTTAGGCCCAGGTTGTCCAGTTTGTGGATGAGCTGCTGCGGGATGATGGTGTTGAATGCTGAGCTGAAGTCGATGAACAGCATTCTGACGTGGGCGTCCTTGGTCTCCAGGTGGGTGAGGGCTGAGTGGAGGGCAGTGGAGATGGCGTCGTCGGTCGATCGGTTAGGCCGATATGCAAACTGGTAGGGGTCCAGGGTGGAGGGGAGGGCAGACTTGATGTGCTGCATGACCAGCCGCTCGAAGCACTTCATGAGGATGGGGGTAAGCGCGACCGGGCGGTAGTCATTGTAGCAGGATGGAGACGGCTTCTTGGGGACCGGGATGATGGTGGTGGCTTTGAAGCATGTGGGGACAACAGCTTGGCTCAGTGAAGTGTTGAAGATGTCGGTGAGGACATCTGTGAGCTCCTCAGCACAGTCTCTCAGGACACGACCTGGGATGTTGTCAGGACCTGGCGCTTTCCGTGCATTTGATCTCTTGAGGGATCGTTTCACGCTATCCCTGGAAAGCGTCAGTACCTGGTCGCCAGGAGAAAGTGGCGTCTTCTGTGCTGGGGTGCTGTTGTCTGCCTCAAAACGAGCAAAGAAGTTGTTGAGGTTGTTTAGCAGAGAGGTGGAGCTGTCACAGGTCTGCGGAGGGGGCTTGTAGTCCGTGATGGTCTGGATCCCCCGCCACAGGTTCCTGGTGTCTCTGCTGTCGGTGAAACGGTCTGCGATCCTCCTGGAGTATTTCCTCTTGGCCAATCTGATGCCTCGTGACAGGTTGGCTCTGGCAGTCCTTAGGCCCACCGCGTCCCAGCTCTGAAGGCAGTGTTCCTGGCCTTCAGGAGCCTATGGACTTCACCCGTCAGCCATGGCTTCTGATTGGCCCGAATGGTGAAGGACTTGGTGACCGTGACATCGTCCATGCACTTTTCCATGTAGGACGTGACGGTCTCTGTATACTCCTGGAGGTCGGTGATGTTGTTGTTAGTGGCCGCCTGTTTAAACATGTGCCAGTCAGTGGTGGAGAAGCAGTCCTAGAGTGCTTCTGTGGACCCCTCAGGCCACACCCGTACCTGCTTCCTAACTGGTTTGGTGACTTTAACCAGTGGCCTGTATGCTGGCATTAGCATAACAGTGGAGTGGTCTGAGTCTGCTGCTCACTGATGTGCTTGTGGAGTTCATTCAGAGCCTCACTCCTGCTGTTGGTGGAGCCAGGAGGGATGTATATTGCTACCATAAACAAAACAAACACGTCAAAAAAGATCCGCCTACAACAATTAGTAATTTTGTATTCTTTCAACTCCACTTTCTTTCTTGTCATTATCTTAATTTGACCGTCACATATCACCTTTCTTCAACTTCTGGTAGGTATCAGCTCGTAAATTGAAGCCACAGAGTCAACCTCCGCCAACACTGCATGAGCGGATCCTGGAGGAAATCAAGGCAGAGAGAAAACTAAGACCAGTATCGCCTGATGAGATTCGCAAGAGCAAGTTGGGTAGGAAAACACAGCTTTATTCTTTTGCAAATACTGATTATCATTAAACATTGGTGTTTCGTATCAGTATGCAAATATAATTAAAATCAATGTGTATGTTTTAATTTGGTCCATTCTCTGGTTCTCAGCTTTGAAAAACAAATGTACTGTCCCAATAAGGTAGGAATTTAAGGGATAACAATCTTGAGACACTTTACAAAAATCTGGTAAAACACCTTACTCTTTATTATTACAAAAGACCAGGCACCATATTCATTGTTATGTTACAGAAAGCAGGTAAAGACCTTACTTATTGCTATATAACAAAAAAGCGTAATCCATCATGAGCACTTAAGAAACATTTAGCAAAAGTTACAGTGGCAAGAAAAAAACTGCCTTTGAACAGGTAGAAATCTGGGGCACATCCAGGCTCATGTGGGGGGAGGGAGGAGGGGGCAGTTGGCTCAGGCAGGCCTTCTACCAAATATCCTGAGGAACTCAAGAGAACTCAAGAGCTCCCAGGAAAAGATGTGGTTAGTAACTGTGATTTGTATTCATACAGTATTTTGGTAATGCACAGACATACAGAGAGAGGGAGAGATAAGATTTCTGTTACCCTGGTAGTCTTAACCCTATAGCAGCACAACCAGGAGCTTTTCTATACCTGCACCAGCCCCAACTATAAGATTTACATTTTAAACCTATTCTTAAATGTACAGTGTCTGTATCCCGGACCCTGACTGGTCGATGATTTCATAGGAGAGGGGCCTAATAAATAAGGGCTCTACCTCCCGTAATACTATAGGTACCACAAGCAGGCCTGCATTCTGGGAGCGTGATGTTCTTGAAGCGTTAGGTTGCATGAAGGCTGATATTGAATCAAAAAGCAGCTGAAATAGCTTCTTTACATTTAGCTACAGCACTATCAGATAAACTTCTAGAGAGCACATTTTTATTTCTAAGTTAAGTTAAGTGGAGTTCGTTCTGGTAATAAAAAGTCAAATGTTATTCGGAAATGATCTGAAGAGGGTTTATGGGAAATCTTTTAAGTTATTGACTTTGATGCTATAAGCTAGAACAAGGTCCAGGGTGTGGCTAAAGGAGGAGTGGGCATGTTTTTACACTGGTTAAAGCCAATAGAGTCTAATAATGACATGAAAGCTGTGCTAAGGCTATCATCAACACCCACATAGACATTGAAGTCACCTACAACAATTATTTTATCAGTACTAAGGACTACATTTTAGAGAAATTCTGCCAATTTCGAGAGACATTCAGAATATGGGCCAGGAGGGCAGTAAACTACAGCAAATAGAAGTGGCTGAAAGGTTGTTGAGACTGCATTTGAAAGACTAAGAACAAGGCTTTTAAAAGAAGTATAATTCAGCTTGGGTTAGGGTTAGTTAGAAGACTATACATAGCTGCTACTCCTCCACCTCAGCCAGTGTCTCGAGGTAGATGACATGAGTTTTACTGTAATATGACTGGGGGGCAGGGCCATCCCTCCCTGTATGTGGAACACGTGCTTGCATAGGGTATAATAGTTAGTGAGGGCTCTCATGTTTGCATTGTTTTTATTATTATTATGCTTGCAGACAGCGCATGTCAGTTGGAGGAGAGGAAGGAGACCTTTGCTGTCCATCCTGTCATTTGACACTTATGCATGCACGCATAACTGACATCCTCAATCAACTTCTGACTGATCAGAGAGGCAGCCCCAGCAAGTGCTGCAGAGTGAGAAGTGAGGAGATAATGAGTAAAACACATTTCAAGTTTGGAGCCAGTAAGAGGAAAAAAACACAAAAACTTATGCTTTACTTGAAGGTGTTGGGGTTTTCAGAAGCGAATTCTTGACTGACGGTTAGGTTGGGTTTTATAATGTCAAATTTGATTGTCAAAATAAATGTAATAATTAAGTTTCATTAATTATTAATATAAATCAATAATTGTTATTAAACTGAGTTTAATAAGACCTCGGAGCACCACCCTGTAAACAGGGAACTACCAAAATATTACAAATATCAGTCTCAAATTGATTAATTAAATACCAATATCATTAATAATTAATAATCTGTATTTAATTGAAGGTGTGAAATCCGAACACAAAGCCCTTTCACCCAGCCTAAGTCACAATGCAAATACACAGTAATGACAAACAACTGCTCTTTTAATTATAACAGAATTTATTTAACAAAGAAACATCAAGTTAATAATTGAAACTCAATCAAACAAACAACTGTTATAAACTAAACTACAGAGACAAACTTAAACAAGCATGGTGTGTGTGTGTGTGTGTGTGTGTGTGAGAGAGAGAGGAGGAGAGAGAAAACAAGACGGCTGAGGGGGACAAAGCACCATGTGGTCAATCACATGGTCAAGATGGTGGACAGAAAGAAAGGGCCATGTGGTTACCCATCGAAATAGCTGAAGCTCTCTGAGCTGAGTTCAGAAACTATAACTTAAACACCAGAAAGCCAGTGGCCGGACTTTGATTCAACGATACACTGGTCTGTCTGATGATGAAAGTAGTTAACTGAAAGTAAACTAGCATAGCATTAAGTGAAAACACAATGGTGAACACAGCGGTTCAGCACAATGAAACAAATGCAGCAGCTTACAACAGAATGTGACGTATCGTCAACAGTAATGTACAATTATGCCTATTTCTAAAAGCTATTTCTGCCCAGACCAAAATCTCTTACTGTGGATCACTCCTAGTGATTGTTGCAAGGTTCGTTTGGTCTTCACTTTGATGAATGTTCAAATCAGCAGCTCCAGGCAGGTTTCCTTCGTGGCAGATAGGTAGGAGTAGGTAGCAGGATTCAGATATGGGACTTGAGCCTTGCTCTTAATGTCCTTCTGGATTCTGGAGCCGGATTCTTCGTGTCCTTGTGGATTCAGGGATCAGCGGCATTCTTCATCACTCTTGTCCAATTGCGTTTGTCGACGTCTTACAAAAATCCAAGGGGAGAAACTCTTCGCGTTCGAACCAGGTAGTTCTGATCGTGTCCAAAACTCTCAAAAATGTGCCGTGGAAGTAGTCAACTGAAGTCTCTGATGCTTGATTCAGCATGTGAAGATCGACAGAACCTATGCAGCAGTCAAGGAGGAGGGATTTGCAGTCCCTAGAAGCTGTAGTCATCTTGTGAAAAATCCAGAGTAGGCTACCTGCAGTTCCTTGAGGTTAGCCAAGAGAGGAGGGGGTTGACCTCCTTGAATGCTGAGGTCCAGCATTTGAAAGAGTCAGGCATCCTCTAAAGCTGGAAGAATCTAAAGACAGGCTTACTTTGGGCCTCCTCCAATAAGGATAGAGGATTCAGGACCCCCCCATTACTTTTTTCACACCTACATGTTAGGTGCCATGGGGGGGGTGCTCTATGTAAGTTCCATTCTGTTTGTCCCTCCTAAAACTTTACTCAGGCTTTAGAAAGGGGATACAGGCCTGAGTCCTTTGTACAGAACACATGGCTAGCCAGAACCCAACAGTGGGTATGTTGAATACATTTGCAAAGCTTTGTCAGCATAAACTACTCTCCTACACAAGGATAAACCCTGTCTATTCTTTGTGCTTACAAAAGTTTTAGCATGACATCCCGAACAAATACAGACCCATCTCCAACCTCCCCTTTCTCTCAAAACTACTGGAACGTGCCATTGCTTCTCAGCTCAAATTCCACCTCTCTGCCAACTACCTTTATGAATCATTCCAATCTGGTTTCCATCCCCACAGCACCGAAAC
Source organism: Symphodus melops (assembly GCF_947650265.1). NCBI lineage: Eukaryota > Metazoa > Chordata > Actinopteri > Labriformes > Labridae > Symphodus > Symphodus melops. The sequence goes on from NC_136695.1 coordinate 7,749,947, forward strand.
AGCTGTCCTCAAAATCTCTAACAACCTTCTCCTTTCCTCTGATGCCGGAAACCTAAACAGCGACATTCTACTGGACCAAAGCGCAGCATTTGACACCAATCACTCCATTCTTCTCTCTCACCCCTGAAACCACCTTTAACATCACTGGAACTGCTCTAACCTGACTCAAATCACTTTCAGCTCCTGCAAGCAACATGTCCGATGTGTCCATGGGCAAGACACTTAACCCTGAATTGCTCCCCCTGTTGCGTCAGGGGCGTATGAATGTGTGTGAATGGAATTAGTTATTTGATGGGCCATATAACCAGCCATCAGTGTGAGTGAGTAGGTGTGACCTGCAGTGTATAAGCGCTTTGAGTAGTCAGAAAACTAGAAAAGTGAAAAAACCATTTACCATTCCTCTTTCCCAAGGTGTTCCCCAAGGTTCGGTTCCCTGTCACATTCCCTGGTTGGGGGTTGGTTTGTTTCTGTTTCTTGTATCGTGTCCTGTGTTTGTGTTTTACTTTGTTCTTGTCCTCAGTTTCTGGTCTTGTGCTTTTTGTTCCTTGTTTCCCTCCTGTCTGATTACCTGATGTGGCTCACCTGTGTCTCGTTAACTTCACCTCCCTCTTCTGTCAGGTCTGTTGGCCACATGTCCTTCTCCCCATTGTTTTTCCACTCTGCTGATTACCTGATGTGTCTCACCTGTGTCTTGTTAACTCCACCCCCTTTCAGTATATGTCTGCGTTTTCCCCTCACCCCTTGCCAGTTTGTCTTGTCTTCTTTAGCAGCGATACCAGCACTTTTGTATTGACTTCCTGATTCTGATCCTGATTGTTTTTTGACCCCGAGTTTGCCCGCCGTCTTTGTACCACTGCCTGGAACTACTGACCTTTGTGTATTGAACCCTACCTTTAATAAATGGACTTTGATTCTGCTTCTACCCCAGAGTCGTGCGTTTGGGTCTCCTCCTCTGTTGTGACGCTGCATCCGTGACAGTACGAACTGGCCATTTATGGACCCAGCAGGATTTTTTTCGTTTGACCTGCGTGAGGTTACATATAACCTCAGGTGCATTAAAAATTACTTTAAAATGGCTTGCTGTGAAGAGGAAAGGGAGGCAGCACTTGCTGAGGCTCGAAGGGAGATGAACTCAAGGCCTTGGCTGACTCATGCTCCCCAAATGGACGAGAGTATTTTTTGAGTCAAGCCCTCCACAGCAGCCTAAGCCTCAGTCCTGGCCTCAACTTGACCCTCAGCCTACTGCTCTACTCAAGCCTCAGTTCAGGCTTCAGCCCAAGTTAAGGCCTCAGCCCAGGCTTCAGCCTCCTGGTGCCTCAGAGACTCTGCTTCCTGTCCCTGTTCCGGCAGAGCGCCGTCTGCTTCCTGTCCCTGGTCCGGCAGAGCGCCGTCTGCTTCCTGTTCCGGCAGAGCGCCATCTGCTTCCTGCCCCCGTGCCTGCAGAGCGCTGTCTGCTTCCTGTTCTGGCAGAGCGCCATCTGCTTCCTGCCCCCGTGCCTGCAGAGCGCCGTCTGCCACCAGCTTCGGCAGAGCGTCGTCTGCCACCAGCTTCGGCAGAGCGCTGTCTGCTTCCTGCCCCCGTGCCTGCAGAGCGCCTGCCCTTTACTGGTCGGCCTCCTGGTCATCCCCCAGAACTCTCTCCTGTGTCTGCTCGGCCTCCCGGCTGTCCCCCAGAGCACTCTCCCGTGTCTGCTCGGCCTCCCGGCTGTCCCCCAGAGCTCTCTCCCGTGTCTGCTCGGCCTCCCGGCCAACCCCCAGGACTCTCCCCTGAGTCTGTTCGGCCTCCCGGCCGTCCCCCAGAACTTTCCCCTGTGTTTGTTCGGCCTCCGGGCCATCCACCTGAACGGACTACGGCCTGTATGCCTGAAGGTCCGGAAAGTCCTGTTTTATTTTGTAATATCTTTGTTTTATGTCTTTTCATTGTCAGGTTTTACTTTGTACATGTCCTCAGTGTTCTGGTCTTGTGTTCTTTGTTCCTTGTGTTTCCCGCCTTTGTGATTACCCTGATGTTCCTCACCTGTCTTGTTAGTCTCACCTGTGTCTGATTACCCCTTGTCTTTTTAGCCTGTGTTTTCCTCAGTTCTCTGTCAGTTCATTGTCTGATGTCTTTTGTATGTCGTTGTGTCTTTGGTCGCTTCTTCTCCCTGCTCCCTGTGTTTTCTCCTCCTGGTTTTTGTTTTTTTTGCTTGAGTTGCCTTTCAGAACGTTTTCGATTTCTGTTATTTAAGTAAGTTTTGGTTTTTGCGTTTCGTTAATAGATTATTATTCTGCGATTGGGTCCTCTCTCTCCTGTTTCCTACCTGCTACCTCGTGACACATTCTCCCACTTGGTCACATCATTGGCCTCCATGGACTCCAGTTTCACTGCTTTGCAGACAACATCCAGCTCCACATCGCCACGAAAGCCATCACTCCTGCCACTCACTCAATCCTCACTAACTACATCACAGAAATAAAAACCTGGCTCCAAACCAACTTTATCAGACTCAACTGCGACAAATGAAAAGTCATCATCATCATCGGCCCCAAAATCCACCATCAACCCTCTCCTTGGACAAACACATCGCCAAAACATCTCCACCTCCGGCCATCCCTCTTATTTACAGTTGTTGAGACCCTCACCCACACATTCATCACTTCCAAACTAGACGACTGCAACAGTCTCCTCTACAGATCATCATCAAAATCAATAAGGAAACTTCAACACATTCAGAATTCTGCTGCCTGTCTCCTCACACACCCGTACCAGAGACCACATCACCCCTGTCCTTCACAACCTCCACTGGCTCCCCATCCCCAAGCATATCCACTTCAAACTCCTAGTCCTTATCTACAAAGCCCTCCATAACCTGGCTCTCCCTTACCTGTCTGAGCTCCTCCACTGGCACACCCACACCCTCTGGTGATGCAAACCTTTAGGATAAACTATTGATCCTTGGGGGACAGGGCCTTCTCCGTTTCATTTCCCACCCTCTGGAACTCGCTCCCAAAAAACATTTAAGACTCCCACACGTACCTCCTTTAAGAATTCTCTAAAAACTCATCTCTTTAACACTACCAACAATAACTTACTCCCATCCTTCCCCCTTACATTGATTGTCTTTTGTTTTGGTTATCGGTTGTTTGTTTTTTTTATTGTCAAAGCATCTTTGAGTATTTTGAAAAGCGCTTTATAAAACAAATTTATTATTATTAAAAATGTTAATGCTTAAGTTTATTATCAAATGTTTGGTTTTGATTTGATTGTTTGGTTTACTTTTTTCAAACCCCTAAAAATAACCTTTGAACATAGACACATAGACACATAGAATTGTAGGAAAAAAACCGGAGGGTCGCCGGCTCAAGTACCGTTTCGGACCAAATATGAACATTTGTTTGGTATCTGGAGAGGTGCCAAAGCACTTCCTGAGCACTGCCAGTATGCCCCTGAGCAAAGCACTAAATCCCCCCCCCCCAGCTCTTGAGCGCTAACCAGGGGCAGAGCTGCCCATGGGATCCTGTTTGCTTGTGTGTCTGTTGTTTACACCAGAGTGTAAACACCTGATTTCCCCTCGGGGATCAATATACTTGATACAGTAAAATAAATAAATAATAAAGCTATGGGGCTCCACATATGAATAAACTGGGTTGAGATAGGATGGTTCTACTGAGAAACTCGATGAATAATCTTGCCTTCAAAATGACGGGAAAAAAAGCATTCATTGTTTTATGTAGTTGAAGTTAACAGCTGACGTACAATATGGTGGAATATTCTTCTCTATCCTAATGTAAGAGGTTTTCCCTTTTAGGTTTTGGCAAAACTTGCAGTACCCCAAAGGATTTGTTCCGTGTTGGATTAGGTAAAGTATGAGCATTGTTGAGTTTTGGGCAGCCTTTTCCCACAACTAACCAAAAGACACTGTCTTTCTGCATCCCTGACTCTCAACTAATATCACCTTGGAGGATTTTAATACTAGGGCCTGGCCAAGACATACTGTTGGTAGATGCAGTGCTCCATAGTGCAATTATGGCTGACTGTGTTATAAATGTCTAAAGTCTAGTAATATATTTTCTTTGGAATGTTCCCGTACATAAACGTATCCTAGGTGTTACACTCTCATTTGGTGGGCCATTTTAGCATTAAATATGTTTAATTTGTTAGAGATGACATGATCCACAATTAAATAGTGAGCAGTCCCCACTCTTGCCTTCTAGTTCATTAAAAGGAAACAACATCAACATGTCCCCTCCAAAAAAGATTTTATCAGCTGTAGCTGACTTTTGCTGCATCCTGTGTTCCCTTTTCCTGCTCTCTTCTTCTTCCACTCTAAGAATCCTCTTTTTCACCATTGAGGGTTTTTAAATTAAGAATGCATTTATGACAAAGAGCTGGTATACATTATCCTGCTGCATTCTCGCCAGCTCACTCACAGCTGCAGAAAAAATACAAGGGGGCTGGCAGAAGTACCTTGTTACTTTGGGGTAATTTGGGAATTTGGTTTCAAGGATGTAGTTTTCCCAATTGTATACTGTAAAAAGGAATCAATTGTTGGTATTTCAGGAATATATACTTAAGGAGACATCCATTCTCTGTGAGTACCCCCAGTTTGCTTCTCTGCTTCTTCTTCGACCAATTTAACTAATCTCTCCTGTCCAATGTAACCCTCATATAGGTCTCAAAGGTTTTCCATAGGATGTACATTGCTGGTTCAGTAATGTGCTATAATGGCTGGTCTTAGATTAGATAGATTGAGAAGATTTTTGAGCAACATATCTTACAAAGCTACTTAATAGGTGTCCCAGACTGACATAAATAGTGATGATAGTACAATAGATCACCTTTGGTCTGAAATAAATGTTGGCTTGCATTTTGTTTTGATAATGAGTTACTTTTTCAATATGGTCTTACTTTTTTCAAAATTAAAAGAAACTATTTTTCTTTACATTTCATAGGACTCATCTGTAAACGCATTGTAATATGAAAGCTATTTATTTCCTAATTTTGGGGTGCAGGACTGTTCTAAACACATAACCCAGAATGCAAGAGTTCATGTTGGAAGTGTTTTGATATTTATCCTAAAAGTTCCTATTTTTGTTAGGTAACAATATTTTGTTTGGCTCTTTACAGATAAGTTTAGTCCATACATGATCCGGCGGGTGTCCAGCTCTCTGTCTCTGACTGATGGATCAACATCTGTCAGGGTTGAACCCTCAGGATCTCAGTCTGTACCACAGAGGAAGAGGCTCCTTAAGGCTCCAAGTCTTGCTGACCTGGACAGCTCTGACTCTGATGTCAGTATCAATTTGTGTTTCAATCTTTCAAAATTACATCTGGCATGAGTGGACCAAATAACTCTAACTAATTATTTACCCAGGATGAGATGGTTGGGAAGCGCTCAGCCAGCAGCTCCAGCGTTGCTACATCCATGATGGATGACACATCCCCAGAATCTGTGTTGGGAAAGAAGAGTCAGTAATTTTTCTTATCTATCTCTTTCACAACGTAATCTACTCCTATCCTCAGTGTTGGGCACAGTAATAGTTAGTCTTCAATAAATTAAGCTTCTTGACAATGATGCTACTTCCAGGAGTACAGTAAGCTACAGTACCACAAAATCAACAGCTTGCTAGCTATTTTCAATTTTTACATTTAATGTTATTTCATTATAATTATTATATTTAAAAATATGTATATTATTTTAGTACTATTCTGTTTGAGGCTTCTCAGCGTTAACAAGTTCAAAACAATTAATTACAAGGGATCTATTATGCCGATCCATATTTAAATAGATTTAAAGAAATTTACGATGTTGGCAGTCCAACCTCAGCACTGTTTTTTAAACGCAAGATACACGGTTGTTGCAGGCCTATTCCCCATACATGGTTTCCTGCTGCTCTTAATGAGATATTACAGAAACTTTGTAAGACTATGCTAGAACCTGATGTCAGGTTCTGCAGACAGATTAGAGCCATGCATAGGGCAAAAGTTGTAGACTGCCTTTTTAAGGACACACTCACCTGGAAGCTCACTTAAATTTCTCAGCAACTGCAAACAGACCTGGCCTTTTGGAGGAAAGTGGGGCTTTAATGAGTCAGAAACTGGAATTAACTGTTTCAGGCACAGGCTAAAGTGAGGGATTTTACTGACATTTATTAGATGGATAGAGAAGATTTTTGAGCAACATATCTTACAAAGTTACTTAATAGGTGTCCCAGACTGACATAATTAATGATGACAGTACAATAGATCACCTTTGGTCTGAAATAAATGTTGGCTTGCATTTTGTTTTGATAATGAGTTACTTTTTCAATATGGTCTTACTTTTTTCAAATTTAGAAGAAAATTATTTTTTTAAATATATTTCATAGGACTCATCTGTATAAGCTTTATCTAAATACATTTCAAGCAAATAACTTTGGCCAGTTACTGTAAATGTACCTCTTTTCCTAGGACAGTAATTTAACAACTGTTGTAGTTGATAACAAATTAACATTTGTTTGAGATTTAAAATATAAATCATTTAAACGTCCCATATTATGCTTTATCTGATTTTGTATGCCTCTTTAGTGTGTTTCTGGGTGTCTTGTGCATGTTTAGGCACATTTATTTGCAAACATACAGCGGAAAGGCTACTTCTCCTACGTCCTGTTGGTAGTCGCAGTAGCTACATGAAACGCAACTCTAGTTAACTCACTTCCGGTTTTTAGGCCTAATTCCTGTGCCAGTCTATTGGCTCGCATTTTCTACTCCTCCTTAGAATGCGTTGTTTCATTTCAACTTTGAAATTTAAAAATGTACCTTTGTGTACACTAGCACACTACTTGATCAATAATACAGCTAAGCTACTGAAAAGTTATTTGATTCAAAAATCAATGCTACCAACAATCTTCAAAATAAAATTGTCGTTAAATTACTAACACCCACTATGTGTACTGCCCAACACGGCATATCCAACTGTTAATAGACTGTGAGAATTGTATCCTGAGATTTTGCTGTCTTTTGTGGTGTTTAAATTCTTAATTTCTTAATCACTGAATTGACTGATCAGTTCAGTATTTTCAGTTAAGCTGCCTTGGTTTTTCTCCTTTAACTTTCTTCTATCCTTATGAACATTAGCTCCCCCCATGTTCCTGCCCATCTCCTCTACTCCCCAGCCAGAAAGGCGTCAGACCCACCAGAGAAGACACTCCATTGAGAAAGAAACTCCCACCAATGTTCGACATTTTCAGCCGCCCTCCAAACAGAACTCCAAATCCCTGGTTAGTCTGATATATTTTCAAAAACTCTTTAACCTTGGTAGAAAAAAGGTACTGAGACTCTTCCTTTTTTGTGATCCTATATTTATTTAAACTGAAATTACCCAAAATAAATAAAATGACACACATACACAACATAAGAAAAACTACAACTAGCTATACATAAGCATGTTGCATGTTACCATATAACAATAAAATAGCCTTTTGTTCAGAAACAAAACAACATACCTTTTGGGCTTATAGTTCAAAGGGGCTATATGTAATTTTCAAATACCAATACCGCATGGCCTTCAGTCGAACAATTTATATATAGCGACAAGTTACATATATATGTAACTTTTTACATTGTTTTTTTTAATTGCTCATTAAGTAAACATTAAACTGATGTGAAAAAGTAAATGTTTACCTGTTTAATGTTTATCTGTGTTGCCTGTTCAAAATTTTCTCTGGGTTGTATTTTCCACGAAAGCTCCAGGCCGCTTCGCTTACAAAAATCAATAGTACAAACTACAAACTCACCGCGCACTCCTGGTCTTCGGCTGCACAGCCAGAGGCCGGCTTCCACACACTTGTAGCCGTCCTAGGAGCTCTCACAGGTGAACAAACTTATCACACACTGCTGCTGTCAGGCAGTGCCTGCTGAGGCTGCCGTTAGTATGCAGAACAAGACACACACAGACTCCTTCACAGATTCTTAAGCCCCGTTTTCACCGAGCGGTTCAGATCGGTTCGTCTCAGTACGCCGCGCATTTTGCAGTGTTTCCATACACTAATCCCGGGAAAGTGTTCCAAATAACTAATCCGTACCATCCTACTTTTTGGGACCCTTCCGTTGGGGTGCCAAGAATATCGAGCCGACCCGAAAAGGTCGAGCTAAACACTGCAGTCCGTCACTTCCTGTGTGACATCGGCAAATGAAACTCTGCCTTGTTTTTGGCGATTTTTTACGTCTGCATTTCTCCTCGCCGCACACAGCCTTCTCTGAAACATAGCTTGATTGTTTTTTTGTAATAAAGAGTCACATGCCAGTGACAGAGTAGATGAACTGCTGGATGTCTTCCATTGTTGGTTTAGATAGATAGATAGATAGATAGATAGATAGATAGATAGATAGATAGATAGATAGATACTTTATTGATCCAGAGGGAATCAATAAATCAATCAATCAATAAATAGGATGGTTTTGTTTGTGTCGTGTTTTTCTCCTTTGTAGAATTTATTAGTGAGCAGTTAGCTGTTAGCGGTTAGCTGCTATCATGTGATGCTATTACGTAGGGGCAACCAACATCCAGCTTACAAACTGGATCAGGCTTAATCGAAACACGTGTATGACCACTTACCTCCTCTTTTAACATTGTTCCAGTAAATATCCTTGGGCGATGTTTCAGGGACAATGTTGATGCACATCTGTGTACGTACAAGCACCTATGATGAGCATACAAAGGAGAGCAAGCAACAGGTTACAGTTTAAATCTTAAACGGGCAACCCAGATAGACAGTAAACATCTATTTCTTCACTTCAGTTAAACATTTACTTATTAATGAGTGATTAAAAAAACAATGTATACATGTAAATAGTTACATATATGTAACTTGTAGCTTTATATAAATTGTTCGCAGTTCACCTGACAGCTATGCAGTATAACTACAAACGCAGTATTTTTGAAAGTTACATATAGCCCATTTCAATCAACCATCCCCACCTCATGATCATAATAATGAGAAAGTGTCTGTATCAGAGTCTTTATCTTCTCCAGAGTCATATCACATAGGTTAGTGCTAGCCTCCTTGACCCCATTTATACGGGCAGTTGCTAGTTCCATGGCAATAACATCAGTATATGTGAGAATCCATTGCGTTTGAGGTTAATTTCAGCACATCGCAATTAGCTTTATGGCTACAATTAGGCCAGCAAAAACAATTGCTTTCTGATATTTGATCATTTTCAATGTAACATCAATACAGGTATGGAAACATCTATGGTTACAGTGAAAATATGGGATAAATGGGCGGTTACCTGCACCAAAAAACAAGTCACAGGTAGACATTCCTAGAATGTGTAAAAAGGTTCTGTTGTCACCCTGAGGACAGAGGGAGCAGAAGGGATCGGCTACTTGGGATCACTCCTGGGGATCGTTGCAAAGTTGGGTTGATCTTCAATCTACTAAATGTTAATAAACAGAATCTCTTCTCTGTTCTGTGGCAGATTAAGAGGGAAAAAGGCAGTCTGATTTGTGACAACAGCGATGCTCTATTGTCTTTTGGGTGCAGGAGATTTCCTTGTGCAACACTCCTGTCCAGTTGTGAAGATAATATAAGAAAAGAAAAGTCTCTTTGCTCGACCGTAAGTTTCTGAATGCGCCAAAACTCTTAAAACATACAGTGGAAGTAGGAAAGGTGGGCCAGATTTGTCTTCTAATGCTGGAAGGCAAGCCTATGAGAGAGAATGAACTATTGGAGACTTGAGCTTTAATAGCCTGGGACTCCCTTCAGTTATCCTCGAGATCACCCCCCCCACACTTAGGTTTGAGGTGCTGCAGGGCATGCTGGGACTAAGTGTTTATGCAGGGTCTTTGTTCATTTCACTCTTGAAGTACTCAACTCACTCCGGAGTCTTTCCAACACATGGCTGAGCACAACATATGTACTGTTAAACCAAGCCTTCTCCCAGTCGATCAAACACACCAAACTGGACAATTTAATCCTACTTCTTCTGCAATAATAATGTTATAAGATTTCACCTGATCTTATTTTCATTTTTTCATATTTATTTATGGGACAATGTATGCAATAACATTCCATCCTTATATGCACTGTGTGCAAGATAGTGTTCATACTGTTTGTACAGACATCTTTAAGTTACAGGCATTTCAACGGTTCCTTTGTTGATGCATATTTTTACGAGCTCTTCAATTGATGCATAATCTTTACTAGCTCTTTGATTGTTTTGATGCATATCTTTTTTTCTAAACTTGTATTTTTTTTTATTTAATTAAAATTTGCACTGTTTTATATCCTGCTTTGCTGCTGTAACACTGTAAATTTCTCCGCCTGCGAGATGAATAAAGAATTATCTTATTGTTGCTGATATTTATATTATCATCCAAAACTTGAAATCTTCTACCTGTCAACTCGATTCCCTACCTACCCATCCCATCCTCATTAATAACCAACAGCATCCAGTCCTCTCTTAGTACTCCTGTTCAATCATCCTTCAAAACAGCTACAATTACTCCGATACTTAAAAAACCTGGCGCTGACCCCAATAACCTTGAGAATTTCCGGCCGATTTTTAATTTAAAAAAAATACTGCACAGTAGTTGCAGCTCAGGTTCACACACACACCGCTGGCAATCACCTGTTTGAAGAAATCCAGTCTTGTTTCCATCCCCTTCAAAGCACTGAGACAGTCCTGGTAAAAATCACAAATTATCTCCTGATGGCAGCTGACTCTGGACTTTTAATAACACTCATCCTGGTAAAATCCTGGTTCTCCCATAACTGTCTTAAACTCAACGGCAACAAAACTGAAGTTGTCCTGGTTCGATCCATATCCACTCTGGCCAAGTCTGAAATCTGTGCAATAACAATTGACGACTCCACAGTCCCTCCCTCACCCCAACTAAATATCCTGGGTGACATCCTCGACAGCACTCTTTCCTTTATTCAAACATCAATAACAACACTTGGTCAGCATATTTCAATCTGCACAACTTCAAACATCTCTTACACTCAACAGCACCGCCATCCTTGTCAATACCCTGGTCACCTCCCGTAAAGACTAATGCAATTATCTCCTCTTTTCCACAACTGAAGCCACTCCATAAACTTGAACTGGTCCAGAACTCAGCTGCCGGGATCATCACTAGAACAAATCACTCATGTCCTCTAACAACTACATTTTTATTTGTATAGTGTCAATTCATAACAAGTGTTATCTCAAGACACTTTACTAAAAAAAGGTAAAAGACCACACTTATTGTTGTAATATAAGGGCCCAGCTTAATCCGTCATAGTGTAGTAAGAAAAAACTTCCCTTTAACAGGCAGAAAACTTCAGTAGACCCGGGCTCATGATGAAACAGCTACTAAATGTGCTTGGCTTGAAAATGGGATATGGGAGATGCGATAAGATGCATGAAGAAGGATAGGATAGGATGTGGGGGAGATTGGCTGGTTTGTATCGTATTGATTTTAAAATTCTCCTTCTCACCTTCAAGGCTTTCCATAATCTTGCACCTTTCCAATCTCCTGCAAACCCTCCCGGACCCTCCATTCTACCTTCTCCATGCTCCTCACCAAACCTTCCTTCTGCCTTTCACCTATAAGGCTCTCGAGCCTTCAGCCCCCAATCTCTGGAACTCTCTCCCACAATCCATTTGTGACATTAAATTTCTCCCCACCTTCACGGCTCAAAACATGCTTTTTTGGATTAGCAGATTGTGTTTGACCATGCACTTCTTGCTGTTTTTGTTTTATGTAGTTGATAAGTTTGATCGTTTCATTTTTACTCTACTGTAAAGGTGACCTTGAGTGGCATGAAAAGCACCCATTAAATATATGGTTATTATGATTATTATTTGTCAAGAAGAGGGTGATCATGGAGGTCACAGCCCTGGGGAACAAGAGCTCCCACAGTCTGACAGGCCAATTTTGTTGTCAATTATCCCTGACGGGTGATGGTTGGGTTGTATCTTTACAGACGGTGTTGGAGTCAAACTATGGGTTTGTTTTGTGTCATTGCATTTTCCTTTGGTTCTGTGTGTTTGCCTTCTTCTAGGCACTATGGGGAGCCTGGGTGGATTCCGTGTTTAAAGCACGGCTCCAGGTGAGATGGGACAAGGGATTGGAAACTGTTTTTCCACCATGTTAGCCTGTCAGAGTTATTACATCCAAAGCAGATTTGTGTTTAATTTATAGATGTAGAAAAAAATGTAATCATGTCAGAAAAGCAAGTATTAATTTCTAACATTCTGAATGAAAGTTTAAAGTAGCCCAAAATCATTTATTTTCTTCAGATGTACTCTGATGTCCCAAGTATATTTTTAGTATACTAGCTGGTTTTAGCACAGAAAAGCCACTGCCTGAATTTTCTTCCATTCCTTGTTACACAAATGCAGCAGGTGTTACTCTGATGCAGTAGGTGGAGTGTAGATCTGGCTCATCAGTTCGGCTACTAAAATGACTTAGCTCAGTGCTGGTAATGCATGTACTGCTTGTACTTTCTGTGGAGCAGCAAGGCATTCAGTTTTTCCTGTTTTATTTGGAAAAGATGGCTCGCTTCAGATTGATCCATATATTTTGGGCAACTTTGTGGATGACACAGTAAACAGTGGATTTTGGCACACAGAAAACCCTGAATAGAACTCTAGGATAGTCCGTGAGCAAGCCACTACACATAGATCAGGATTTCCAGCTCGCTACCCCAGCCATGGTCTTTTTCCTTCTGTAGGAGCTTCTGCAGACCATGCATGGTGCTTCTGCTGAGACGAAAATTCTGCTTTATGTAACACCCCCCTCTCAGGTGCTATCAGGTTACCCAGAAATCCCCGGCAGGGGTCAAATCAATGACCAAACAGAAAAATGAAACTGAGACAAAATTAGAAAAGAAAGGTGCCAAATGTTTATTAACAATAATATAAAATCCCGGTGTCGACATAACAGTTGGTACAATTAATGTGGGGTCCACGGGAGCTGCACTGAGGAAGTGGCAGGTACGACAAAACAAACAAAACCCAAAAGAAGACTAGAAACAAAACTAACCTCAAAACAACACCAAAAACTAACCCACACAGTAAAAACAGCAGAGGGAAATCTGCCCGTCCCTAAAACAGAAATAAAAACATTAGTTTCCCAACCAAACCCCATATACAATGTAAATTAAAACTTACAAAACATGTCGGCTTACCGGTCCTCCCAAACTCAGGACAAACAAAAAAACACAGCCGGCGTGGTCGAGGGTGTGCACCTTCCCTCTCCTCCCAGCTGGAAACCAACACCTCCCTCTCTGTTCCTGCCCCCCCCCCCTTTATACCTAGCAGGAACAGCAGCGTTTCCGGTGCCACCGGCTACATTCCTCCCCCTCCAAGTGCATCGGCGCCCCGACGATGTACTAAAAAATAGAAAACACTGTATATTAAAAACAATTAACTAACTAACTCGTCTCCCGTACTGGTGGCGATGGATTTAACCTCACTGGTTGGGGTAGTCTAAACGGATTGAGATGTTGTCCAGCAGTTCTCCTGGTTGTTCTTTGGGGAGCCACTTCCCCCCCAGAGGATTCGTCCGAATCTGAAGCCTCGGCCCTCTCAGCCTCCCCCACACTGTCACTCTCAGAGTCTGGGGTTTCCTGCTCCTGTTCAATTATATTATGGGCCTCACCACTACCTCGCTCCTCCTCATCTCGTCGCTCATAAATCAGTACTCCTGAAGGTATCACTTCTTCGTCTGAGTCCCAATCTTCTTCCACAGCCTGATCCACTGATAGACATTCATTGCGCTCCCTGTCAATTTGCAAAGTACCAGTCTGTACCTTCCTCAGTTCTGTGCGGTGGACCTGTCGCACTGGCCCATCTTGGTCAATTGGAGCAATGGAATAAACAACCCCCTGTTCTAGAGGCTGTCGAACCACCCGATAAACTGTTGAGTCCCAGGCGTCTTGGATTTTATTACGTCCTTTTACAGAGTGGTTTCTGGTGAAGACAAGGTCACCTTCAGCCAGCAAAGGGTCATTAACTTGACTGAGGTACCTCTGATCCCTCACCCGTCGTCTCTCCATCAACCGCTGCTGTACATGGCGATAAGCTCCCTGCAGGGACTCACTGTGTTCCTGCACCCAGTCTTCCACACTGCCCTGGCCAGTCTCCCCCTCCTCGTTGGCACCCAGTAAAAAGTCTATGGGCAGACGAGGCTCCCGCCCAAACATCAAAAAGTATGGAGTCATTCCTGTGGACTGATGGATGGTCGTGTTATATGCATAGGTTACCTGAGAGAGATGCCGGGGCCACCGCCGTTTCTGGGCAGGAGGCAGAGTACGGAGCAGGTCATGCAGGGTGCGGTTAAAACGTTCACATTGGCTGTTTCCCTGTGGGTGGTATGGGATAGCACGGCTCTTCTGGACGTTGTAAATCTTACATAGTTGCCTGGTGAGGTGGCTCTCGAAGTTCCGCCCTTGGTCCGAGTGAATCCGACACGGAGGTCCAAAACGGTGAAACCAGTGTGTAACCAGCATCTCTGCCACCGTGCTTGCTCTCTGGTCCTTCGTGGGAATGGCCTGGGTATATTTAGAAAAAACATCCGTTACAACAAGCACATTTTCCCGCCCATCTGTAGCAGGCTCTATCACAGTGAAATCTATTGCCAAGATCTCATGGGGGCGGGAGGCATGCAGACTGCCCATAAATGGTTTCACTTTCGGTTGTACCGCCTTGGCCAATACACACCTCTGACAGTCTCTGCACCACTTCTCTACATCCTTCGCCATATTTGGCCAGTAACAACGGGCTCGTACTAGTTGTAAGGTACGTTCAATCCCTTGGTGCCCATGCTTGTCATGGAGGTTGGACAAGATGTTTTGCTTCAGCGATTGTGGCACTAGTAGCTGGTGGATTTCTTTACCTCCATCCGGTGGGTTGACTCGTCGGTACAGCACCAAATCCTTTTCTTCTAAGCGCCCCCACTGGCGAATCAAATCCCTGGTCTCTGCCTTCAGCCCCTCCCTTTCTGCTGGACTTGGGACCCGGGCCTCTTTCCAATGAGCCAATAATGGCCCAATCACCGGGTCAGCCTTCTGTAGCGTATTCAAATCTGTCCTCGAGTAGCCAGGGAGAGCAGAGATTTCACACACAACACCACAATACCTTCCGTCCTGTTCAGTCTCTCCACTAGGCAGCTCCTCGTCCGGCCTGCTTTGGAGTATGTACTGTCGGGAGAGAGCATCTGCATTTCCATTTCTAGAGCCAGGACGATATTTGAGAGTGAGGTTAAAAGAGGCCAGCTGGGAGGCCCAGCGCTGTTCCAGGGCACCAAGTTTTGCTGTTTTCAAATGGCAAAGTGGATTATTATCCGTGTAAACTGTACAATGGGCTCCCAACAAATGCTCTCTAAACTTTTCAGTGACCGCCCACTTAAGGGCAAGGAACTCCAGCTTCATAGAGCTATAGTTTTGCATGTTCCTTTCAGTTGGTCTAAGCCCCCTACTTGCAAAAGCCACTGGCCTGAGTCTCCCTCCCTGCTCTTGAGAGAGCACAGCACCTAACCCGCAATGACTAGCATCAATTTCCAGTACAAAGGGTTTTTGAAAATCTGCATAGGCTAACACTGGTGCTGAAATCAAGGCTTCCCTAACCTCCACAGGTAAAAACTTCACCTCCGTCCGAGCAGCCCCTTCTAAATTATTATACACCAGATGGGCTTTTTCCTTTTCACTCAAGGGTTTAGTGTTCACAAAATTGTCCATCTCGTCGATCCATTCCTCAACGGTGAGAGAGTCTGGTCTGTCCAACTTTCCTGAAAACTTTGGTACCTTGCGGTCCTGTTGTACATAAACCACCTCCCTTCTCTCTCCTCCCGCTGTTGTGGGCCTGACAGGATCAGCACTAGAGGACCCGGCTGCAGTCAGTCCTTTTAGTTGATGCTCCAATTCACGGATTTGGTCCTTCATCTGGTCCACGGTGGGTTCCATTCTGGTCTCGGTATGTAGAGCAGACTTTAATATAACCGTCCCCAGATCCGACCAATCACCGTCTCACTGGTTCCCCCCACTGTTCTTACTGTGCTAATAACAAACGGTGTTGATAAAACAAGAAAGAAAAAATAATAATAATAATAAATAACACGCCGTCCGCCACTTCCTACAATATGTTAAATATGTTTACTCGCTTGGCACCAATCCAAAAAAAAGAGAAAACGGGATCCTGCCGACAACGCCAAATGTAACACCCCCCTCTCAGGTGCTATCAGGTTACCCAGAAATCCCCGGCAGGGGTCAAATCAATGACCAAACAGAAAAACGAAACTGAGACAAAATTAGAAAAGAAAGGTGCCAAATGTTTATTAACAATAATATAAAATCCCGGTGTCGACACAACAGTTGGTTCAATTAATGTGGGGTCCACGGGAGCTGCACTGAGGAAGTGGCAGGTACGACAAAACAAACAAAACCCAAAAGAAGACTAGAAACAAAACTAACCTCAAAACAACACCAAAAACTAACCCACACAGTAAAAACAGCAGAGGGAAATCTGCCCGTCCCTAAAACAGAAATAAAAACATTAGTTTCCCAACCAAACCCCATATACAATGTAAGTTAAAACTTACAA
Organism: Symphodus melops; assembly: GCF_947650265.1. NCBI lineage: Eukaryota > Metazoa > Chordata > Actinopteri > Labriformes > Labridae > Symphodus > Symphodus melops. Next base: position 7,766,502 of record NC_136695.1, read on the forward strand.
AACATGTCGGCTTACCGGTCCTCCCAAACTCAGGACAAACAAAAAAACACAGCCGGCGTGGTCGAGGGTGTGCACCTTCCCTCTCCTCCCGGCTGGAAACCAACACCTCCCTCTCTGTTCCTGCCCCCCCCCCCCTTTTATACCTAGCAGGAACAGCAGCGTTTCCGGTGCCACCGGCTACATTTAGCTTAGCTTCTACGTTGAACGACAGATGCAGGATAGGAATGCTGTGGTTCAACAAACAGTATGGTTTGGATGAACAGTCTGGAGAAGGAAATGTGTTAACGTCATTAGTCTGAATTGGAAGGGCTTTTACCAGTAGCTGTACTACATACAATACAGTTCGTTACTACAATTAGGCCTGCACAATATGCCAAAAAGCATTATAATGAACTATAAAAAATTCATGTCAGTTGATATCGATAATTATCACAATAATTGTCAATCATTATTTCTTTCAAATTTAGAGGCTTATTTTTGCTCCTGATTGAAAGTGGAAGAAACTAGATAGTTAATTACGGTTTGAATATTTTTTGTTGTCAGAAGATGACAAACTATAATTAAACTTGGAAATTTCATCATCATAAGCTCAGTGCACAGAGCTGGAAAATGCTGACAAGTGTAGCTGCACTTGTCTTCAGAAAAGTAAAGGGAGCACTTTACTCAGTTTTTTTGTCAGTCTTTAAATAGCCAAACTGTCTTGAGTGGCCTTAATTGTCGGTGTTTCTCCGTGCCTTGAGCATGTTTTCTTCAGTTTTGCTCGTGCTAATTTTGGCTGTTTCCATCCTGCTCCAAACATCTGTAAGCTCACCTACCCCATCTCTGCAACATGACTGACTGTTCGTTGTCTTTGGCTTTTTTTCTCTTTAAGGTCAGGTGGCAACTAGCGTTCAAGGCGCATTGGCACCCTCTTGTTTCCCAATGGTTGGATGTTGCAAGTACAGGTTTAAATCTATCGAACATTTTGAATATTTTTATGGAGAAAAACGTTCACAGCTACCTTGCTATGCCAGCTATGCTATGCTGCTAGTAGCCCTTGAAGCTCTGTTCAAAGGGGTAAAGTGGCACTTAAAAAATAGGGGTAGGGTTAAGGGTGAAATGGGTGAAGTGTCAGCTCCCAGACTGGCTCAAGTCTGCTTTCAATGAACTTTTAAGTCTGTCTTTATTGTCCTGTATTGGTTCTGCCACCATGCTTTGGAATAAAAATTTGAATAAAATTAGTCTTTTCAAAAAGATGATTGATTTAAACAGGTCTTAGAAGAGAAAATCCCTCTAGCTCAAAGAATTTACTGAATAGAGCCCATATTCATATAAAGAGTGTTTAACCACTGGATTCTTATTGGATTGGATCGGGGGAGAGGAAGTGACAATCCCAACAGAGCTCATAAGCGAAGATCTGTATTTAAGAGAGAGATGAGTCTGTAAGAGGCACAGTCTAGTGGGTCTTTTTCTTTCTTAGCAAAAAGTTTCTTAGCTAAGAGTTATACAAGCCTCATTAAATGATGGCAGGAGAAAGCCCTTCATGTGGGATTCAGACATAATTACACGCAATTGTGGAGAAATTAAATACAAGAATGTCTTGAAAAAAACTCAACTGGAAAGCCATCAGGGTAAATACATTTGCCAGGCTCTTCCAGTCTTTGTCGACAGTCTAGTAAACGTTTGGGAATTAAAATAGTTAAGAAGTTGATGGTAGTGTCAATGGTTTACCTGAAATTCTAAGGTGTAGAGGTTGGCAATTTTTCAGGCTTGTTGCCATGTATGCAAAAAATGGCCTTGTGTTTTAGAAGATTTTTACTGTTTTACTGTAGATTTTCAGTAGAATGAGTTGTAGTCCAGTTATTTTAAGCCAGAATAGGGATCAGCATTAAACAAATTGCAACGGAAGCAAACTCAACTGATTTTGTATCCTCAATATGTCCTGAGTAAGGGAAAAAAGCCCAGAAGAATCCCAATAGGAAAAAAGTTTCGAAAAACAAATATAACCTATTCATATGCCTATTTATTGTTTTTCTCACAGGAATAGGGGGGAAAATAACCTTCAAATATCAACATGAAAATTGAGTTGATTACTTACATAAAGACAAACAAAAAATGTATTTAAGCTGTTTTTAATTGTTTGTTAACATGTGCTAACAGGGCATAATCTAATAAGGTGTATGGATGTGCTAAGTTGCATAAATACTACAGATCAGAAAACAGATAACTATAACAGATCGAAACAATGGGTACAGCCAGGTGATAATGTCTTGTTGAATCTTGTTGACATATAACACTAAAATACTTAATGTTAAGGAACATTTAAGCTACCCATGAGCATTAATACATAAAGGCAGGAAGAAGTACTTTAAACTAGCCTTTATTTATTATTATGCAGGGGGTTTGGGGCTGCGTTTGTGGGACTTTTTCTGGGGAATTAGTCTGGGGGAAACACAGGAGACGAGGGTAAGGAGACTGCAGAAGACAAAAGGTAGATAATATAAAAAGTGGCTGTATCAAACAATCAAATTACGTGCACAATGTGCCACGAGAGAATCTCATATTTTTTCGAGTCACAGGCCATCTGCATAGAGTTTGTGCAGCTGACTTCACAGTATACAACAAAATGATGGTTTCTTACTATTTCCAAATTATCATCATAATTTAGCCTACTGATGTTTTGGTTTAATTGATGTAGCTTCTATCTAAGCATTCTAACTGTCATAGCCCTGTTCTGCCTCTCAGTACTTTTCCATTCAGAAGGCCTCCTTCTCGCGCTACCTGTCAGCCACACCCCACTCATCAGCTCACCTACTCTCTCAGCTGCAATTGATCAGTAATCAAGTCACACCCACCTCATCAACTCACTCAGCTCACCTACTCTCTCAGTTGCAGCTGATCAGTCATAAGGACACTACATAAGCTGCTGCTTCAAACATTTTCAGTGCAAGATCATCATCGCATCCATGCCTCGCTTTCCAGCGTTTCCCCTTGGACTGATCTCCCGGTACCAACCCTGCTTGCTTTGGACTGTCCTTCTCTGTCCAAACCCCAGTAATTACCTCAGCCTTCTGTCCCCGACCATGACTATTGCTTCAGTCCCTTCCATTTCCTGTTTGCCTGTTTTCCGGGCTGAAGTGTGTGTGACTTTTATGCCAGTTTCCTGTCGTGCAGCAATTGGGTCAATACACTGCCTGTTACACTAATATAGTGACACTTTGAGTCCTACAGTACTTCAACATTTATTTTGGCAGTCAGGTCCAGTGTGATGCAGTCTACTCTGGGTAAAAGAGATGAAGTGATTAGGCTAGAGTAGCAGGAAACCATTTTCTCTTTATAACATTTATTAAAGGCTAATACTATCATTTTCACCAATAATAGCCACAGTACCACAGCTCAACACACATCCAGATGATCCCAATAAATAAAGTATCACGTAAATTCTGGCAGGTCACGGAGTCACGCTTAATATTGTGCCAGAATTTGCGTCAGCTGATCTCACGTGCTGAAAGCAACCTATTAGCTAAATAGTTCTTACGCCACCTTATTTAAACTGCTCTAGCCTGCCAACACTACTCTGCTCCCCTCTGCATGCCACTTTTGCAAGCGCCTTGACAACACCGAAGCCGTCAGTGAAGACACTGCTACTCACCCTGCTGCTTGTCATGTCAGTCCCCATCCCAATGAGGATCAATGACACATCCACTTTGTCTAAGACTCACAATATCCGTGATCTGAATCAGAGGAAGCCTTTCTTGAAGAGAACCCAGCTCTCTTTGCTTGAGCCCTTGTTTGGGTTTAATATCCACCAACAAAAAAGAACTGCACCCGCAACTCTGCTGCCGTCTCATTTCCGGTCGCCGCTCCACCGTCCACAGGGGCTCATCTCCCGGACTTCAGCTCTATTTCTCCAGTCCTGTTATTTAGCCAGCATCCAGTGCTGTCATTTGTCGGCATGAAATCCAGGATCCAGGCCCTTGAATCCACTCCATCTCAGCCGGCAAAGTCGTAGATCAATGACGTCACTCCTGCACGGTGGATGATGTCATGAATCAGAGGAGATTTCTGGGATATGCAGTTCAAATTGCATCAGGGGTCAATTCCATGCTGCAATTCCCCAGCTTTAGCTGCTTTGCTCCTAACCCTTGTTTTATTGATTGTTGATTACAGGTCTGGTTCAAGGATCTTTGCTTCAAATGATTTTCTCATGATCAAGCTCTGCAAGAAGCCTGATAACGATCCTGATCATTTGAATCAGGTGTGTTGGAAGAGGGAGACATTTAAAACATGCAGGATAGTGGCCCTCGAGGACCAGGATTAGGCACCTGCCTTAAGTACACCGAGCTGGCAGCTGATGCTGAGCAGAATGGATGGAAAGCCAAGGTCTGTCCAGTGGAGGTTGGCTGCAGAGGCTTTGTGGGCCGGACAACCATCAGGCTGCTTAAGGACTTTGGAGTTCGAGGCCAAACCCTGCAAAACACCAAAGCCCTCTCAGGGGCAGCAGAGACAGCCAGTCGATGGCTGTGGATAAAGAGGAGCGACACCATCTTGAGCTTTAGTAAGACCTGCAGCATGTAATGGTTGAAAACAGAGGGGGGCCCACCTGGGACCCCAGGTGGCACCAATGAGCCCTCTGGAGGTGTCGTGGGCCTGTCATTGAAACACCGTTGAAGGAGGGTGCCCACCTGATGACCCCAATGATGCTGTCAACCATCCCCGCTTCCTCCTCTCCATCCCCCATTTTGCAATCCCACCCAACCAGGTTCAGCACCGTAACAGCACTGAAGCAGCGCCGATGGATGTAGCCTACTGTCACCACTCTACTCAGGTTTCTTGTATCATGGGATTATTCCATCTAGTCCTAAAATTGAACTGATTGACCTAACATTGTTCCCGAATTATCGGTCCTTGCTTGCATTGTACTTCAACTCTTATTGAAGTTGCTTGGATAAAAGCGTCGGCAAAAATCATGGGGGGTTTTCAATAGCAAGCGGTCAATAATTCAGCTCTTCTCAATTAAAAGACTAATCACCCATTTAACGGCAGGGTGTTTTTGGTGCTTATTTCGATCTGTTATTAGAAACAGTGTTGCTCTTGTGCGGATTAATTAGTGGTAGCAAATTCACTACATGCTCAGTTGCATCACTATTACTGATAATTCACACGTTTCTATCTTCCTTAAATCATTGAAAGACTGATATCTGAAACTAATTCTGTCTTCTATGAAGGATTGCTTAAAGAAGCCGTACCAGCCATTCTGAGCCACTCTTTGCCACAGTTAAGGGGAAATCGCTATCCAGAGCTCACTCTTTGCCTCCTTGGCCAATTATGTGGGTGGCCATTCTGCTCACTACATTCGTACAGGAGCAGAAACAGCTGCTCATTTATAGCACCTGTGTCGCCGCTCAAAGCCACTATATCTCCGGCTGGAGTCTCAAGCTATTTGGATGCTCAAATGCAATGCGTGTGCTTTAATCGGTGAGCTTTAAATAAGTGTTTAAGCATGTGATTGGCATGTCCAACACTTTAGGCTTTCTTACATGTATTCAATTAGTAGTTACCTCATACTCGTGGGTTAATTTCTTTCACTTCTCCTTCCTCCTGCTGGTTCTTCCACACAGTCCTGGAAGGCGAGGGAGGTTTGCCTGGTATGCGTGTGTTGGGGGTTGCTGCTATCTCTCTGCCTGATGGCGTTCCTTGTATGCACAGGGATGGGGCTGTCCCTGCCTAATGCCTTCCAACGTAAGCACGTGGAAGGGCAGGGAGATCCTTCAGAGCCATACCACCAAATATACGTTATTGCCTCAAAGTATTATTTTCGACAAAGTGGTCATGACTGAAATTGTAGTTTATCACCAGGTGTGTTTGTCACTGTTTCTTACTCTAAGTTGTCAACAAGATTCAACAAGACATTTTCACCTGGTTATACCCAATATTTAGATCTGTTGTGGTAGTTACTGTATGCAAGATATCACATACTTAATTATATTATGCCCTGTTTTCTCATGTTAACAACATGTATTTTTCGTTTGTCTTGATGTAAGTAATCAACTCAGTAATTTTCATGGTGACATCTGAAGGTTATTTTTTTCCTTTCTTCACGTGAGAAAAATGGAGGGTATATTTGGGTCTTTTTTGAAACTTTTCCCTATTGGGAATCTTCTGGGCTTTTTTAACCCTTCAAGGTTCAAGGTTCAAGGTTCTTTATTTGTCAATTCCAAAATATGTCAGACATACAGTGAAATCGAAATTACGTTTCCCCCCTCTCCACGGTGCAATGTAGATAAGAAAAAGGTAAATAAAATAAAACAAGGTAAAAAAGATGTAAAAAAGATGTAAAAAAAGATAAATAATATTTACATTAATAAACCTAAATGTGCAAAAGTATTAAGTTAAATAAAATGGAGTATAGAACCAGATTATAAGAAAAGTGAAACTTGTGCATGCGTGCAATGTGCAATAAGTGACCAGGGTTCTGTTTCAATGTTCAAACAGGAGGAGGTTCTAATGTTCAGTGTTCATGGGGGCAGAGGGGAGGGAGGGGAGGGAAGGGAGGGAAGAGAGTTCAGCTTCCTGACAGCTTGGTGGAAGAAGCTGTTTCTCAGTCTGGTAGAGCCGGCCCGCAGGCTGCGGTACCGTCTCCCCGATGACAGGAGGCTGTGTGAGGGGTGGGTGGGGTCACTCACAATGCGGGTTGCTTTGCGGGTGAGGCGGGTGCCGTAGAGGTCCAGAAGAGAGGGGAGCAGGACACCGATGATCCGTTCAGCCGCCTTCACTGTGCGCTGCAGGGTCTTGTGGTTGGCAGCAGTGCAGCTCCCCAGCCACACAGTGATGCAGCTGGTCAGGATGCTCTCGATGGTGCCTCTGTAGAAGGAGCACATGATGGGTGGGGATGCTCGTGCTCTCTTCAGCTTACGGAGGAAGTAGAGGCGCTGCTGGGACTTTTTGGCCAGTGATGTGGTGTTTGCTGTCCAGGAGAGATCCTCACTGATGTGGACCCCCAGGAACTTGGTGCTGCTCACTCTCTCCACAGCAGCACCGTCGATGGTCAGGGGGGGTTTGGGAGTGGGGGCCCTCCGGAAGTCGACAACAACCTCCTTGGTCTTGTCGATATTCAGGAAGAGGTTGTTGTCTTTGCACCACGTTGCCAGTTGGCCCACCTCCATCCTGTAGTGCGTCTCATCGTTGTTGGAGATGAGACCGACCACTGTTGTGTCGTCCGCAAACTTCACAATGTGGTTGCTGCTGAAGGATGGAGTACAGTCGTGGGTCAGCTGAATACCAATTCAGGACATATTGAGGAATCAAAAATCAGTTGACTTTGTTTCAATTGTAACTTGTTAAACCGTTTTTCATAAAATGACTGGACTATTGTGAGAAGATCTAATTACTTTTGAACTTCTACACATTTTATATAGCTCTGACTTTGCATGCATTTCCTTCGTCGACCCCAGCATTTCAAGCACAGAGTCTGTGAGATGTTTTCTGTTGCTGAAAACCATCAGAGAACCACCAGAAAACAGAAAATCTGTCTATTAAAAAATCTATGCTGAACTACACTATAATTGTAATAATGTGTCCTCCTTATTTGAGCTGTCAATGTGTCTGCATCTGAATTTACTTTTCAGTGAAGAAAGAGTGCATTTACATGTACATAGGGCCAAAATGTATTCTGTACACAGTAGTTGCTTTGAAGGGGGAAATGCATTTATATTTTTAGACTGAAAGTTTGTTCTGATCCTTAGGTGTTCGATAAGCTACTGCTAGGAGGATACTTACCACTGAATTTGTGTCTATGTATTTTTTGTCACAGGAGGAATTTTGTTTCCCTGTCGAGTGTCTGTCTCTGACGGTGGACGAGGTGATGCACATAAGACAGGTGCTGGTTAAGGCAGAGCTGGAAAAGTTCCAGCAGTACAAAGATGTCTACAATGCTATGAAAAAGGGAAAGGTATTTTTTATACCAAACATACTTACAGATATCATGTGAAGAATAAACAAGCAAATCCATAGAATAATTAATGATTGAATGAATGATTGAAATTAATGAAAGGAACTGTTTCTTTAATGCCAATAGCTCACAGTCATCATACACATTTGATACATGAGACAATTAACCTTTTCACACTGTTTTTTTTGGCAAAAATGTAGTAACTAAGCTCAATAGTCATCACCTCTTGTTACGTTCATATTGTACACATTGGTCTTTCAGTCTGTGACTTCACATTGCTTTGACAACCTTGCTCAAGAACAGCACAGTGGGAGCTCCACATAAACACACAATGTCAGACATGCACACAGCGCTGCGTTCCCCTGCTGGCTCCATGCATATATGTTACCTTAATGTTGATATCAGAACCACTGGTATCATACATACAATATGTATATGAATCTATTCTATACATTTGCAACTCTATACAGAGATGAAGAGAGTGATATGGCTCACTCATAATAGCTTCAGTTATCAGTAAAACCAGCCCCACCACATCATGACCAAAATTATTTATTCAAATATTTCTGTCTAAAAAATAGTAATATTTATGACCCTATTATAACTTTGTCATCTATTTTCCCACTTTGCAGCTCTGCTTCTGTTGCCGAATCAGAAGGTTTTCCTTTTTTACCTGGTCCTACATCTGCCAGTTTTGTAAAAAGTAATTAATCTCACGTGATTATTTTCCATTGCAAAACAAAATCTAAACGAAAGGGCTTTTTTGTGGTTGCATTTGTCATTTACTTTGTTTTGTATCTTTTCTTTACAGGCCTGTGTGTTCACAGTGCTGCAAAAAGGTAGGCAAGATAAATAAAGTCACTGGTGCAACATTAATTAATGCTTCAATGTCATCTTTCCTGACAGAGGCGGTGCTTTCAGCAGTGAATGTGCAGGTCTAGTAGCTATACCAACAAAGTCATGTTCAGGGCCGCCCCTGAGCAGGATTTTAATTTGAGCTAGCTACTGTTGACAGCTGTCAACTTCCTGTCATGCATATCTTGCAATACCTATCTCACTCTGTCGCCAATCATAGCAACGCGGTCTGCGCAAAGACGTCCGCGTCATTACAAAATCTTGGAGATGCACAGCTGAGCTCTCAGACCCTCCATGGACCGCCCTCGCAATGTCGCGCCGGCTGTGATTGCGCAATATTTACGTTGACTCGTGATCGACTTGGAATCAGTCCGCGGTCGACCAGTAGATCAGGAAATGACACAGACAAAACTTCTGAATTTTATGTGCAGAATTTAATCAAAGAATCGTGAAGAATTTAAAATTGACATGAATCAAATATGCTCTTAATGTGATGTCTAAACTAATATACTGAGTCATATAACCACTGAAGAGGATAATGGGTATTCTAATGGGTTGGTATCGCTGTATAACTTACGTAAGGTAAAGACTTAATAAGTTTGTAAGGAACAAAAGAGTAAATTATTTAAGTGAAGTTTTGGATCTGGAAGATTACAACTAAGACACGACCTGATCTCTCTGCTCGGAACACTAGCTGTGACTGTCGTAGAATTAGTACTACGTCGCCTAGTAGTACTGCTTGGATCTCCAACGACGCCTTTGTTCAGCTGCACCAGAAAGTTCTGCTGTCCTGAACTGCCTTGACAACCTAGGTCTAAGTTGATTTTTCAGCAACGGTGTGGATCAGTCGGCGAATCAGCTGTGTTCTGCCAGTGTTCCACTCGTTTGAGCGGATCCAAAAATGTGGTATTACAAAAATTTAACTGTTGTCAGCTCTAATTTGAATGGCTTATTCAGTTAGTTCAAGTAACAAAGTCTTTTATTAATGATGAATCAATACTTCAAAAATAATGTCAAAAAGTTAAAAATGTGTGAAGAGGAAAAACAATGGATTTTAATTGCATGCGGACAAAACTAACAGAAGTCAATCTGCAGAGACCTTTTTCCACATAGTTGGAACAAGAAAAACTTGAAATTGAATTAAACAAAAGAAGCAGGAACAAAGACATAAGCTTACAAGGGAGCAAAAATGGTGATTGCAAGAAGAGCCAGACTAAAAGGTTACAAGTGATCGCACAAACTTTTCGCCCATGGATGATGTAGGTTTGGTATGATGTGAAATGAAACAGAGTTTACCTATTAAATAAAAATTATACCATTTGGCTTATATCCAACAACAACATACTCAAGATTTAAACAAGTATTTCTATTCAACACTCATAACATCATATATATGAATGGTCTAAAAAAAGGCAAAAAATACAGTATTTTTATATAATGTTTTTCTCACGATTATGCTGTGTCAGTATATTAGTTCTGACTGTATGAAGTAACTAATGTTCTCCTCCAAGTTCTAACCCCAAGAATCAAGTAGCCGGCCCCTCCATGTTAACTGTAGCAGAGATACAATATCAATTTCTGATAACTCAGTCATAGATGGTCGTAGCAGAATCTAAGTTGCATGAAAATGTCCCTCTTAATGTCCCAATTATGTTTATCTGACTTACCGTTGAAGTCGACAAAACATTCCTAAATATCCAAACTGAACAGTTCTCACAGTTCTTCCTGCCCCAGGTCGTAAAAGTCAATTTGATACACTCCAGTTATCACCTCTTGGCTTTGAAGCCATTATTGTCGTTTTAATCAAGTTTTTATTGGCAGGAGGTGTTTTGACTTGGTCATAGTCAGATAACCCAAGGTCGTTCACACCTACACAAATGGTTGGTTTCCCCAATGTATATGCAATTAACAAGACATTCAATAAATTCATGGCTGCTGGAAAATGTAATCTCCAGTCCACATTTAGACAGAATTATCCTCTCTTCTGTCTCGTGATTAGCAGGCTAGCAGCTGGGGTGTTTATGCCACAAAGTTTTTCTTTTTTATTTCAACAACATATAACAAGTGAAGAACGAGCCTCCTCTTGCTTTTGCTTTTTCTTTATTTTGCTTGCTACCGAGTCATATTGCTGTTTGGAAGCCATCTCTCTGCATCCAACAGCCCATCGGCGCATCTGACTGCTGCATATTTTCTGTTGTGTCACAGGAATGACTTTGTCATAAACAACTGTCAGCTGGCTTACTTCACTTCAAGGTTCACATGAACCAGCACCATGGTGGTGGTTCATGAATGGTACCATGGACATATTCTCTGCCATTTGATAACCGTTTTAGGGGGGGCAATCAAATCAAGAGTAACTCTATGTGAATCCACAGTCCTATCAACAAAGTGATCCAGCTGAGTTGGACTAAATTATTCAAAGTTTTTAACTGGATTAAGACATGGTACTGAATCAAAAGCAGCTGAAAGGTTCAAGGTTCTTTATTTGTCAAATATGCTCCATGTTAAATATACAGCACAGATGAAATTGCAATCCCCCCAACCCCCAATGCAAACCTGCAGTGCATAAAAAGAGCACTATGCTTTGCACTATGCTTTGTTAAATTTAGCTACAGCACTATCAGGTAAACTTCACTTTTGAGAGCACCTTTTTATAAAGTGGAGTTAATTCTGGTAAGAAAAAGTCCAATTTTATGAGGAAATTATCGATAAAAGATAATTTTCTCAGAAAAGTGTTAAGTTATTGATTTCAATGTCATTAGCTAGAACAAGGTCTTGGGTCTGGTTTAAATGATGAGATATTATAAGTGCTAAGGACTACATTTGTGTAATGGAATATTTTGGGTGACGTTTCAGCCTCAGAATTTAAATTCGTCCTTTTTCTAAACCGAAAATTTTTTTTATAATCGTTTTTAACCATGGTTTATTCCACACATAGGCTGGAATTAATTAATCGATACAATTTACCCTTTTTATTATTAATTTCTTTCATTACGTTATACAGCGATACCATACTCAGCCCATTAGAAAATAAACTATACAATTCTGTGGTCATCTACCTCATTATTTCATTCTTGCAGTCTCATTGCATATTGTATATCATAATCATACACGCATATCATAGTCCTTGCATATTCTATCCATTCATTCATTCATTAATGTTGTTGTTCATGATTCTTTTGTTAAAGTCTGCACATACAATTCAGAAACTTTTGTCTGCTGTGATACTGATTCAAGCTGCTCCAGAGTTCATTCTGATATGAAATTGATTGTTAATAAACTAATACATTAAGTTTAATTTCTCCCCTAAAGGAGTGTTGCCCCCAAGTATTAGCTATATTAATATCACGTTAAATTAATTAAACTACATTTGAAAGAAATTGTGAAAATTGTGATAGAAATTCAGAATATGGGCCAGGAGGGCAGGAGTCAAACTTACACTGCATGTCACACTTACCCATACATTACAACAAATGTAAGTGGCTGAAAGTGGCTTCTTTAGACTGGATGTAAAAGACTAAGAACAAGGCTTTCCAATGAATGAATCAATAATTCAGCTTTTGTTGAGGGTTAATTAGAAGACTAGAATTAAAGGTAGCTGATACCCCACCTCCTTGGCCAGTGTCTCAGGGTATATTAACTAATAGTTCCTGCATGGGATATGTCTACAACTCAAAGCTCATTGCAGCTGTTATATGGTTGGACACATTGAAGTGTCTCTGAGAGGTTTTCAGCATATTCAATGGAACCGAATAGATAGATAGATAGATAGATAGATAGATAGATAGATAGATAGATAGATAGATAGATACTTTATTGATCCAGAGGGAAATTCAAGGCATCCAGTAGCAGTATACAGACAGGCAGGACACAAGACATTAGTTACAATACACACCCGCTGTCCCCCCTCCCCTCTGTATACAATAATCCCCCAAACAAGATTTAGCAGCCCCTATGTGACTAAGAGTAAACATAATTATATGTTAAACCTGTGCAGTTAGCATTAGCACTTAGACTTAAAACTTATATAGCATAATGTACATAACCTGTGAGGAGAGAAAAACATGTGTTGGTTAAAAGAGATCTGTAAACAGTTAAAGAGCCTTAGAAACAAAGTGCTGGCCTTCTAGAAACTAGTTACATGTGCATGTACAGGGTGTTTGAGCTTATGCCAGAGGTGTGAGTACAGTCATTAAACAGTCAATGCAGGAATGTAAATTGGCTCACCAACTTAAAGGAACAGTGATTAGCATTAAGTGTCCTAGACAAAAGCTGAAACCAGGAGTGATTTGGGTGATTATCATTAAGTACCCAACTATTGAGGAGCAGATTAGCATTAAGTGTTGAAGACAATAGAGTGAAGCTTGACCTAATTAGGGTGATCATGTCAACCATTACAGATGTAGCTAAACACAACAGTAGGATGAAACCAGACATGATTAGGGTGATTATCTTTAGTGACCAGTGCTCAGTAAGGTGACCATCAATATGCATTAAAGTGTCCAACTGGGGGCTGACTCTGAGGTCAGCAGTGCAGATGAGGAATGAGAAAAAAGTGAAAAGAAAAAAAGAGTTCAGGGTTCACCGTGTGCTTCTTCACTGCCGTGACAGTGAGGTGTTGTACAATCTGATGGCCAGGGGGACAAAAGAGTTCTTGAGCCTGTCCGTGGAGCACGGCTGTGACAGCAGTCTGTCGCTGAACATGCTCCTCTGCCCGGTGAAGGTGCTGTGCAGAGGGTGGTGTGTGTTGTCCATGATGGAGAGCATTTTGTCCAGAGACCTCCTCTCTACCACTGTCACCAGTGAGTCCAGCTCTGTGCCCACCACAGAGCCGGCCCTCCTCACCAGTCTGTCCAGGCGTGCTGCGTCCCTCTTCTTGCAGCTTCCTCCCCAGCACACCACTGCGTAGAAGAGGACGCTGGACACCACAGACTGGTAGAACATCTGCAGCAGCTTTTTGCAGATGTTGAAGGACCCCAGCCTTCTCAGGATGTACAGACGACTCTGTCCCTTCCTGCAGGTAGTGTCCATGTTAGGCGACCAGTCCAGCTTGTCATCCAGCTGCAGCCCCAGGTACCCGTAGGTCCTGACCACCTCCACGTCGACTCCGCCAATGGAAACAGGTTCTAGATGTGGTTTGTTCCTTCGGAAGTCCACCACCATCTCCTTGGTCTTGGAGGTGTTTAGCTGCAGATGGTTGTCACTGCACCACGTCACAAAGTCCTCGATCAGGCTCCTGTACTCCTCCTCCTGTCCATCCCTGACACAAGCAACTATCGCAGTGTCGTCCGAGTATTTCTGCATGTGGCAGAGCTCAGAGTTATACTGGAAGTCAGAGGTGTACAGGGTGAACAGGACAGGGGAGAGCACGGTCCCCTGTGGTGCTCCGGTGCTGCTGACCACAGTCTCAGATGTGCAGTCCTTCAGTCTGACGTACTGTGGTCTCTCTGTGAGGTAGTCCGTGATCCACCTCACCAGGTGCGAGTCTACCCTCATCTTGGTCAGCTTGTCTCTCAGTAGGAGGGGATGGATGGTGTTGAAAGCGCTTGAGAAATCAAAGAACATGATTCTCATCACGCTGCTCTCTTTGTCCAGATGAGAGTAAGCCTTGTGTAGAAGATAGAGGATGGCATCGTCCACGCCCACCTTTGCCTGGTATGCAAACTGCAGGGGATCCTGTGCGTGTTGTACCTGGGGTCTGAGGTGTTGGAGCAGCAGCCGTTCGAAGGTCTTCATAACGTGGGATGTCAGAGCGATTGGTCTGAAGTCGCCTGGCTCACTGGGGTTTTTCTTCTTGGGGACAGGGGTGAGGCACGAGGTCTTCCAGAGCACAGGAACCTTCCCGAGCCGCAGGCTCATGTTGAAGATATGCTGAAGTGGCTCCCCCAGCTCAGCAGAGCAGGCCTTTAGCATCCTGGGACACACCTTGTCTGGGCCTGCTGCCTTCCTGGGGCGGAGTCTCTTCAGCTCCTTGCTCACCTGGTCTCTGGTGATGGTGGGGGGGAGGGGGGATGGATTGTCACTGGAGGTTGTATCTGTTCTGGTGGAGGTGTTGGGGGGAGTGAGAGGGGGGGAGGGGGTGTGTAGAGGGGTGCTGGGGGGACAGGCACTGGCTGCAGCGACGGGGCTGTCGAACCTGTTAAAAAACAAGTTGAGCTGGTTTGCTCTCTCAGGGTCCCCGTCTCCTGCGTTGTTGTTTTTCTTTTTGCAGCCTGTGATGGTCTTCATGCCCTCCCAGACCTCCCTCATGTTGTTCTGCTGCAGCTTCTGTTCTACTTTCCTTCTGTACTCCTCCTTTGCCTCTCGGAGTCTGACCTTGAGTTCCCCCTGCACACGCTTCAGCTCTGCCTGGTCTCCCTCCTTGAATGCCCTTTTCTTCCTGTTAAGGATCTCCTTGACATCGCTGGTGATCCAGGGCTTGTTATTCGGGAAGCAGCGCACAGTTTTAGTGGGAACCACAACGTCCATACAGAAGTTCATGTAGTCAGTTGTGCAGTGTGTGACCCCCTCAATGTCATCACCATGGGTCTCTTGTAGGGCACTCCAGTCAGTGGTCTCAAAACAGTCTCTGAGCGCCTCCTCTGCCTCAGGAGACCACTTTCTGAAGGTGCGAGTAGTTATCGGTTGTCTCTGGATCATAGTTTTGTACTGTGGCTTTAGTAGGACCAGGTTGTGGTCGGACTTACCCAGAGGTGGTAGGGGGGTGGCAGTGTAGGCGTCCTTCACGTTTGCATACAGGAGGTCTATTGTCCTGTTCTTCCTGGTGGGACAGCTTACAAACTGGTGAAAGTCCGGTAGTGTGGAGTTCAATGTAACATGGTTAAAGTCCCCTGAGATGGCGATGAAAGCATCCGGGTGCAGCGTTTGTAATCTTGAGGTGGTCGCGTGGATGACGTCACACGCAGTTTCGGCGTGTGCCCGGGGTGGAATGTAAACACAGACCACGACCGCGTGAGAAAATTCCCTCGGCATGTAGTAAGGACGGAGATCCACCGCCAGCAGCTCGATGTCTTTGCTGCACGTTGCCTCCTTCACAGTAACATGTCCATGGTGGCACCATCTGTTGTTAATAAACAGCGCGAGTCCTCCTCCTTTCCGTTTTCCGCTACGTTTCATGTCTCTCTCCGCTCTCACTGTAGTAAAGCCCGGTAGATCCACGTTAGCGTCCGGGGTGTTTTGAGTCAGCCAGGTTTCTGTGAGGCACATTAAACTGCACTCTCTAAATGTCCGGTTGTTCCTCACAAGAGCAGCCAGCTCGTCTGTCTTGTTGGTTAGACAGTTTACGTTCCCCATAACTATCACCGGAACCGAGGGCTTGTACCTCCATCGCTTAGCCGCGAGCTTAGCCCTTACCAGAGCCCCGGCTCTACAGCCTCTATACCGCCGCCTCAGCTCCTCTGGTATCGGGTGAACGATGCCGGCTTGTCCCGCTGACCGGAGCGAGAGCAGCGTTTCCCTTGAATAAGAAAGTTTTCCGCTGCTATTTCCACGAAGGCACGAAAAAGTATCCATAGGATACATAAAGTTATACACTGAAGGTGTACTATAAAAACTATATAGTATAGTACTATAAAAACTATAAAAGTAGAAATATATATACATATATACATATATACATATACTTATATATATATATATATATATATATATATTGTATATATACCCTTTGAGGCATTAAAAACAGACATTAAAAACTAGAGCGTCTAAACTTTGTGTCATGACTACACATCAGTTTCTATGAATAAATAAAGTTCTATAATTTTCATCAGAATTATTTCTTATTAATAATTGTGCTTCCCTTGTTTTTATTCATGCCTATCTTGTCTGACAGATGCGTCTACCATCCAAACCTTATTCAAGCTTGCCTATCTATTCCATTGGCTCTAACAACACTCTCCCCAGAGAGAGGCTTAGTGCTATGGCTGCAATTGGAAAAGGACTCTCAGTGGCTGGAGAACCAATGGGACGGGCCATGGTGTATTCCAATGTGAAGCCAACACCAAGAGTATCAATAGCAGCTGGGAAAGCTTCGGAAGTAACTGCTGCACCTAAATCTGAAACACCCTCTTGTAGCACACAACGCCAAGGCAAGAAGAAGACCATGTCCAAGTAAGAACTATAACACAATTACTCTGTCTTGAGTGCATGGTATATCTTTTCAAATAACTTGAACGTAAGTTTCAAAATGCTAAATATGCAAATGTATTAGAAAGATTTTGGGAATCCTAATAATAATGCAAGTATGACGAAACAAACAAAAGAAAACTTTTTTAGGGTGTATTTACACCTATCCTGTTTAGTTCGCTTAAAACAAACTAAAACCCTGGTGCAGACCTTTTTGGGCAGATGTGAATACAAACCATCAAATTCGGGTGCCCATCAAACAACCGAACTGAGACCCAGCCCACGAGGGGGTCCCAGTTCGCTTCCATACGAACCGTGGTACGGTTCATTTGAATTGTGAAAGCAACCGGACCTCAATCTGACTCATATTGCAACATGTGAAAAATGATCTATGAAAGTAAAAGAAGGAAGCCTTCTGCCGTGTGGCCGTTAGCTCATCAAAAACAAAATCTGTCCATCCAAAGAAGTAACAAAAGTAATCCAACAAATGTAGTTGATTGATCACTGGTATAACAGAAGAAGAAAAAAAGAATGAGGAAGAAGCGATCTCACCAGGAAAGGAGGATGAATAATCTGGTCAGTCAGACCACCTTTGTCTTAGCCCGTCGCAAGTGAGGAGAAAAAAAAAAGCTCAAAATGTTCAATACTAGAACGAGTGCCGCACGCAAGATCTCCATGACTGCTTTTTTTTTTTTTTTTTTAAATGTGGTTATGTTTACGAATTCTGGGCCTCTTGCAATAAGTGAAATATGAAAACAAATGAATGTTGTCTTTGGTCTGGAGCAAATAAAGCGAACCAAAGGGCTTTCCTGGAGTGAATAC
This sequence comes from Symphodus melops, assembly GCF_947650265.1. NCBI lineage: Eukaryota > Metazoa > Chordata > Actinopteri > Labriformes > Labridae > Symphodus > Symphodus melops. Next base: position 7,784,233 of record NC_136695.1, read on the forward strand.
ATCCATTGTCATTGTATTTGCTGCTTGATAAATCTTGCTCCCACGCCTGGCTAATATATAGTTTGTATCTTAAGACTATTGTGCACTCTTATTGTGTTATCAATTTGCAGATAAAAGTTTTTATCAGAGTAAAAATATTATTAATCTTTCTTATAAATATATGGGTGCCTAATTAAAAAAACGTCAAACTCAACACCGGACGCATCGGCCGCTGACAAAGTCTCAGGTGTGGGTCCCGTTGCGGAAGGGCACTGGGCGTGGATCCTCCACGAGCAGAGCCACCAACAGCATAGGCAGCCACACTGTCTATGCGGACAGGTGAAGCGTTTGTGACCCACGTCTCCGTAATCAAAACATTTCATCTGTACAGAGCTGGCTTACACCATGTTTGAGCCGTCACCGTGTTTAACTCTGAAGGACACCTATAGAGTCTGAAAAAATAAACGCCTGGCTCCACAGAGACAAATAAGTAAATTACTTCAGTATAGGATCTTTACACCTTGCTGATTTAAAACCACTTGCAAACTTCCTGAATCGATGAAGATCATTAAACAGCATAACACAGGATCCGGTAATCTGCGTAGAAAGTGGGGAAAACTGCACAAGTTTTCTTTAACAGACACATCTTTCTCGATCATCTGACGTACATGAGGCTCCATTTTCATAAACACAATACAGCTTTGTTCATCCTAGGATGCAAAACAAACCTTGTTATGTCACACCTGCTTCCAACAGACAGCAACACCTCCTCCATGGTAACAGAGACGTCTGGAGGGACTATCTGGACACCATGCCGCATACTCAAACAAATATTAAATAATCCTACCTGATCATTCTGAGAAAAATACATGAAAATACAGGTGAAACAGGATTTAAACTCCTTGCCACTATCATTCCATCACCTCAGCTCGAGCTCAGACTCACCGGAAGCAGAGAGCGGGAGAGACAAAGAAGCATAATTATGCCAGATTCCCCCAAGCCACTAAAAATGCTCTTTTTTAAACATCTCATATTACATATCACAAGGGATTTGTGGCCCCTGAAACTGGCTTTTCTAAATGTGCAGCAGTTGGTAATAAGTCTGAGCGGTTGCATTGTACTGTTTCTATATTGTTTCTATCGTCGTAGACTTAATTTTACCAGTTAAGATGGTTAAATACTCCATCTGTTAGAGGTTAAAGCAGCAGGTTATTAAAGCAAATAATGCAAAATTATAATAAATACAAAATAAATGAACCCTAACAAATGTAAAAAAGGAATGAAAAGAAATAAATATACAATATATAGAATTTAACTTATTTCTTAGTATCGCATGAGAAAAATCAACAAATGATACAAGAGTCTATCCCTGAATTTAAACAAACTTGTAAACACAGAAAAATTATTACAGTTTTAAATGTGTAGTAACATAGTGAGCTGTGCAAATCCAGTGATTACATATGTTAACGTGCATATAAGTGTGCAGACATTTTATAAGATAAGACCCATCAACGTGTAATCGACAGCACATCTCTCACCAACAGCTTCTTTTAATAAGCCTAAAACTCAAACCTTTCTCTTGGCAATCAGTGCTATATTGTGAAAGCCAAGAATAAAAACTAAATAACCCAAAACATAACAAAATACATGAAAAACAACAGGACTCATTACAAAGAAGATCATCAGTTTGACACAATGACAGGAGTATGGAGGCACACGCAGACTCAGTGAGGAGTTTTCCAAAAATCAGTCCTTTATTACAAAACGGGTTCGGTACACAGGAGGTCAGAAGAGCAAACAAATCCAGTAGAGCAAGCAAAGGCAGGTAACAAAAACAGGCAGGAGTCATACACATGAAGGCAAACAAATCCAAAGGAGCAGGCTAAGGTCGGTAATGAGGGACAGGCACCAACAAGGTCAGACAAGAAAAACGCCAGGACTAGGTACTCTAAGGAAACACTACGAACTGATCTGAAGCAGCATTCCATTTTCAAGATTGCTCAAAAAAAAAAAAAAAAAGTGAGCTACTTTGGCTCCGCTGCAAGTATTTCTTTCATTCTTGGTCTTCTGTCACCCACCAGGCTGCATTGTCCACAAAACTTTTTGACAGACAGATTGAATAGCATATCCGTTACAAAGATTGGTTAGAGGTTGTACAAACTACCAATAACCATTGTCGGTACTGACCCTTAAAAAAAATCCATATTATTCGACCACAGGTGACAACACCTCAAAACGAAGACTTATGAGTGACATTTGGGAGACTTTTGGAAGGAAAGACATTTCAAAAATAGATCTGCCCATGATTGTTTGCCACAAATAGATTAAACATTTACACCAGATAAGAAAAACCTGTAGTAACAAAATCAGGAAACAGCCAATTTAAATTCTAAGATCCTGTTTGCTTTCTCTCTGTTGTTGTTTCATGTAGGTTTTCAAAGCATGGATCATTAAAGTCACATGAAGAACTTGAGCTTCCACCAGAGCTGACCGAGGACTGGGCCACTATGGAGGTGTGTGTGGATTGCAAGGACTTTATCTCTGATATAATCGCCTCCAGCAAGTACAGCCTATCACTGGCCACCAAGAGAGCTTGCTTAAAGCATAAAACCCAGTCCTTCTACTTGCCCTCTGAACGAACAATCAAAGAGATCTGAAACGTTTATATCTGGATATTCTCCTGACCTGGCTGTTCACATATGCAGGTCTCATATATTGTACAGGATGGTGGGTTTCCTAAGGTATAACATGACGTAAAAAAAGATGTTGAAGTAGCTCAACAGAGTCCGCAAAACAATGCTATAATGAGAATATTTGCCTTCATATCAATGCTACGTGTAGCACAATGGATTGACAGTATCAACAAAAGAGGGGAAAACAACATACTGACAACTGAGAACGTAATGCAGCCGTTACCTACATGCATGGAGATTGTAGCGGTACAGTGCATACATTAATGCACCATTCGGTTCTACCACTGAGCCACAGCCATGTAAATGGACATGGACTTGACCTTATACCGCGCTTTTCCTGTCTTCTGACAACTCAAAACACTTTTATATTGCATGTCACACTTACCCATACACACCCTTTCACACGCTGATGCTAGTAGTTATAGTATCTGATGTGTCCTAACCAAAGGACACATCGAACATGCTGCTCAGCTGGGGATCGAACCTTCGACCTTCCAACCTTCGCATTAGCTTGAGGTGAATTCTCCGGATAATATCCTGCTACATTCTGACATCGGCTCACTTGGACTTGCTGCTGAAAAATACAAAGGGTCTGGCAGAAGAAACTACTGCTGTATTCTGAGCGAAATATTTAGCTGTTTGCATTCACACAATATTTCCTCCTGGAAATATCAGGATATTAGGTTTTCTGCAAGTGTGAAAACCTATATGTATGATTACTTTAGTTAGGTAAAGCCTTGCAGAATGCCTGAACTGAGCCTTGTGGTTGACAGTGCGGCTTTAGTTGCCTTGTCTTGAATCACTTCCATCCCTTCAGACAGCTGATCCATCAATGGAGGTTGTAGGAAAGGCAATGACCCTGGTGATGTGTAACATTGGAGCTGGCAGATAGGAGCAGCCTGAGTGCTCTCAGTGTGTGATTGCCTGAGTATCTGTATGTGAAGCTCTGTGTGTTCATACGACCTCCCTCTTGCACTTCCGCAACACAGGACTGCAATGTAAACTTTAAGTACATAAGTAAAAAGTAAGTAAATTTAGTTATTGTGCTGTTGCGGAATCGTCGCTAATGTTTTAAAGCACACTGACTTCCCCTCTAATGGCTAAACACCATGGTCAAACCCAACTCACATTCAAAACTAAAGCTCAAAATAATGCTTACTAAGAGTTGTCCCCTTCTAGATCTTTAAAGAGCCTTGAGCTTTGTTTCTGAAATTATCAAACACATTTAGAACTCAACCAGGGGCTAAGCATGAATTTCTCTGTGGTACAACAGGTTAAGGACGCTGCAGCAGTGAGCATGTCCCATTCTCCTGGCATCATTAGAGAAGGTTAAGTGTCTTGCACACATCTCATCAGACATGTGGACCGAACACCTGATCTAATTGAGAGACGAAAGACTCCACCAACTGAGCCTTAGCATTCAGAAGTTGCCTCTGGTGGATGTCTTTGCTAGTGTTTATCCTTTTAGCTATCACTTTCACTTTTGCATTAGTGATGTCGGTCGCGAACGTAACAGCTCTAAGACTCGGCTCTTTGAAGTGAACGACAGGAGTCGACTCGTCATTGGGAGCGAGATGGGAGCCGATTAGTTTTTTTCTTGTCTTTTTTCTGTTAAAGCCGGATATCATTGATGAAGATGTGCGGTTGCGTCTGTGTCCTCACTGAGCAGGGGGAGGGGAGGGGTTATACACACAGCAGACGAACAGGAGAGAGAGACAGAGACAGAGGTTGACACCTCTGTTATGTCCTCCTCGTATTTTTCTTTCAGTTTCGTTTCATTAAAACCGACAGTAAACACGGTCGCAAGTCTCGCGACTGACTGCAGGTTTTTTTTTTAGAACAGCATTTAAATGAATCGGAGCAACAATGTAACGTAGTTTTAAGAGGCAGCGTCTATCAAGTGATCATCTGTTGCAGCAAAGAAGGCAGGGGATGATCAGACAAAGAGGTCTCTCTATATCACTCAGTCAATCACCATATCCTATACCAAACACTTAATATACAGTTAGAGATCACCTCAGGTATTTATTGTGAGGCAGCAACACCACACACACAAATACTTCAGTTATAGTTTTATATATTTTTTACGATTGCAGCAACACACTCATACAAAGACTCATACAAATTTGGGTTTTTTCCTCTCTCTCTCTCTCTCTCCCTCACTCTTCAAGCTGCAACTCTGCAGAGTATATAAATAAAAGTGTGTTTATATCATATGTATATAATGCATATTTTTACAAAAAATCTGAAGAGCCATTTGGGAGCCGAAAGAGCCAGCTCATTTTGGTGAGCCGAGCCAAAAGAGCTGGTTCTCTAAAAAGAGCTGGAATTCCCATCACTATTTTGCATGGACTCTGGCCAGACACACAACAGGTCTCAACACGTTGTGAATTCAGGGAGTCCGAAGACGCCACAGCCCTGGAGGACCAGTTACTGACACTCTTAGCCCAAGGCAGCTATGAGCTGCGGCAGTGGGCCTGCAAGCCAATGGACACAATCTGCCACCTCCCTGCAGAAATACGATCAGAGCTCTCTGAGGTTCCACAGAAATGTTGGTGATGATGGCCTGCCCAAACAACCAACCCCACCTCCCCTCCTATCTTTCTCTCCGCATCTTATCACATCTCCTCCATCCCATTTCCAAGTCCAGTGCAGTTTAGCAGATAGATAGATAGATAGATAGATAGATAGATAGATAGATAGATAGATAGATAGATAGATACACACCCGCTATCCCCCCTCCCCTCTCTATACAATAATCCCCCAAACAAGATTTAGCAGCCCCTACTCTTAGTCACGAGTAAAGGTTAAACCTGTGCAGTTGGCATTAGCATTAGACTTAAAACTTATATAGCATAATGTACCTAACCTGTGAGGAGAGAGAAACATATGTGCTGGTTAAAAGAGACCTGTAGACAGTTAAAGAGCCTTGGAAACAAGGGCTGACCTTCTAGAAACTAGTTACATGTGTATGTACAGAGGTCTTTGAGGTAGTGCCAGAGGTGTGACTACAGTCGTTAAACAGTCAGTGCAGGAATGCAATTGGGCTCGGCAACATGAGGTAGCAGTGATTAGCATTAAGTGTCCGAAACAATAAGGTGAGACCAGGAGTGATTAGGGTGATTGCCATTGAAGTACCCAGCTATTGAGGAGCAGATTAGCATTGAGTGTTGAAGACAAAAGAGTGAAACTTGACCTAGTTAGGGTGATCATGACAACCGTTACAGATGTAGCTAAACACAACAGTAGGATGAAACCAGACATGATTAGAGTGATTATCATTAAAGTGACCAGTTCTCAGTAAGGTGACTATCAATATGCATTAAAGTGTCCAACTGGAGGCTGACTCTGGGTCAGCAGTGCAGATGAGGAGTGGGAAAAAAAGTGAAAAAAGAATCCAGAGTTCACCGTGTGCTTCTTCCCTGCCGTGACAGTGAAGTGTTGTACAGTCTTATGGCCAGGGGGACAAAAGAGTTCTTGAGTCTGTCCGTGGAGCACGACTGTGACAGCAGTCTGTCACTGAACATGCTCCTCTGACCAGTGAAGGTGCTGTGCAGAGGGTGGTGTGTGTTGTCCATGATGGAGAGCATTTTGTCCAGAGACCTCCTCTCTGCCACTGTCACCAGTGAGTCCAGCTCTGTACCCACCACAGAGCCGGCCCTCCTCACCAGTCTGTCCAGGCGTGCTGCGTCCCTCTTCTTGCAGCTTCCTCCCCAGCACACCACTGCGTAGAAGAGGACGCTGGACACCACAGACTGGTAGAACATCTGCAGCAGCTTTTTGCAGATGTTGAAGGACCCCAGCCTTCTCAGGAAGTACAGACCACTCTGTCCCTTCCTGCAGGTAGTGTCCATGTTAGGCGACCAGTCCAGCTTGTCATCCAGTTGCAGCCCCAGATACCCGTAGGTCCTGACCACCTCCACGTCGACCCCCCCGATGGAAACAGGTTCGAGATGTGGTTTGTTCCTTCGGAAGTCCACCACCATCTCCTTGGTCTTGGAGGTGTTTAGCTGCAGATGGTTGGTACTGCACCACGTCACAAAGTCCTCGATCAGGCTCCTGTACTCCTCCTCCTGTCCATTCCTGACACAAGCAACTATCGCAGTGTCGTCCGAGTATTTCTGCATGTGGCAGAGCTCAGAGTTATGCTGGAAGTCAGAGGTGTACAGGGTGAACAGGACGGGGGAGAGCACAGTTCCCTGTGGTGCTCCGGTGCTGCTGACCACAGTGTCAGATGTGCAGTCCTTCAGTCTGACGTACTGTGGTCTCTCTGTGAGGTAGTCCGTGATCCACCTCACCAGGTACGAGTCCACCCTCATCTTGGTCAGCTTGTCTCTCAGTAGGAGGGGATGGATGGTGTCGAAGGCGCTTGAGAAATCAAAGAACATGATTCTCATCACGCTGCTCCCTTTGTCCAGATGAGAGTAAGCCCTGTGTAGAAGATAGAGGATGGCATCGTCCACGCCCACCTTTGCCTGGTATGCAAACTGCAGGGGATCCTGTGCGTGTTGGACCTGGGGTCTGAGGTGTTGGAGCAGCAGCCGTTCAAAGGTCTTCATAATGTGGGATGTCAGAGCGATTGGTCTGAAGTCGCCTGGCTCACTGGGGTTTTTCTTCTTGGGGACTGGGGTGAAGCACGAGGTCTTCCAGAGCACAGGAACCTTCCCAAGCCGCAGGCTCATGTTGAAGACGTGCTGAAGTGGCTCCCCCAGCTCTGCAGAGCAGGACTTTAGCATCCTGGGACACACCTTGTCCGGGCCTGCTGCCTTCCTGGGGCAGAGTCTCTTCAGCTCCTTGCTCACCTGGTCTCTGGTGATGGTGGGGGGGAGGGGGGATGGATTGCCACTGGGGGTTGTGTCTGTCCTGGTGGAGATGTTGGGGGAAGTGAGAGGGGGGGGGGGTGTAGAGGGGTGCTGGGGGGACAGGCACTGGCTGCAGCGACGGGGCAGTCAAACCTGTTAAAAAACAAGTTGAGCTGGTTTGCTCTCTCAGGGTCCCCGTCTTCTGCGTTGTTGTTTTTCTTCTTGCAGCCTGTGATGGTTTTCATGCCCTCCCAGACCTCCCTCATGTTGTTCTGTTGCAGCTTCTGCTCTACCTTCCTTCTGTACTCCTCCTTTGCCTCTCGGAGTCTGACCTTGAGTTCCCCCTGCACACGCTTCACCTCTGCCTGGTCTCCCTCCTTGAATGCCCTTTTCTTCCTGTTAAGGATCTCCTTGACATCGCTGGTGATCCAGGGCTTGTTGTTCGGGAAGCAGCGCACAGTTTTAGTGGGAACCACAACGTCCATACAGAAGTTTATGTAGTCAGTTGTGCAGTGTGTGACCCCCTCAATGTCATCACCATGAGTCCCTTGCAGGGCACTCCAGTCAGTGGTCTCAAAACAGTCTCTGAGCGCCTCCTCTGCCTCGGGAGACCACTTTCTGAAGGTGCGTGTTGTTACCGGTTGTCTCTGGATCTTAGTCTTGTACTGTGGCTTGAGTAGGACCAGGTTATGATCGGACTTCCCAAGAGGTGGTAAGGGGGTGGCAGTGTAGGCGTCCTTCACGTTTGCATACAGGAGGTCTATTGTCCTGTTCTTCCTGGTGGGACAGCTTACAAACTGGTGAAAGTCCGGTAGTGTGGAGTTCAATGTAACATGGTTAAAGTCCCCTGAGATAGCAATGAACGCATCCGGGTGCAGTGTTTGTAATCTCGAGATGTTAGAGTGGATGACGTCACACGCAGTCTCGGCGTGTGCACGCGGGGGGACGTAAACAGCAACAACGATCGCGTGGGAAAACTCCCTGGGCATGTAGTAAGGACGGAGACCCACCGCCAGCAGCTCGATGTCTTTGCTGCACGTTGCCTCCTTCACAGTAACATGTCCATGGTGGCACCATCTGTTGTTAATAAACAGCGCGAGTCCTCCTCCTTTCCGTTTGCCGCTACGTTTCGTGTCTCTGTCCGCTCTCACTGTAGTGAAACCCGGTAGATCCACGTTAGCGTCCGGGGTGTCTTGAGTCAGCCAGGTTTCTGTGAGGCACATTAAACTGCACTCTCTAAATGTCCGGTTGTTCCTCACGAGAGCAGCCAGCTCGTCTGTCTTGTTGGTTAGACAGTTTACGTTCCCCATAACTATCACCGGAACCGAGGGCTTGTACCTCCATCGCTTAGCCGCTAGCTTAGCTTTTAGCATAGCCCCGGCTCGACAGCCTCTATACCGCCGCCTCAGCTCATCAGGTATCGGATGAACGATGCTGGCTTGTCCCGCTGAGGGCAGCTTCTCCCTTGAATAAGAAAGTTTTCCGCTGCTATTTCCACGAAAGCACGAAAAAGTATCCATAGGATACATAAAGTTATACACTGAAAGTGTACTATAAAACTATAAACGTAGAAGTTGGCACAGAGCCAAAACAAACGAAAAACATAACACGACGAGTACGACAGGGACGGAGCTACTGGATATGCGGCCACCCACGTCGGCGCACAGGTGTGACTGAGTCAGCATGAGAGCGGAAGAAGAGTGGTTGAATATATGTAAGATACAATCCACCACCTCTAGTTCTAACCAATGGAGAGAATTTTCATGGAAGAGTACGATCAGGTTCTTCATCACTCCAAGGATAAAATGTTTACAAAATGGACGACCAGAATTAGGGCACTGTTGGAATCTATGTAACACCTCTATGGCTGATCATTTCCACATATTTTGGGGTTGCCCTACAGTCCAATCTTATTGGCGAGAAATAACATCAGAGATAGATTCAATACTGGGCTCTGAGATTGAACATAGTTTCTGCACAATATATCTGGGAAATATACCAACCAAGCTAAGTACCTCAGATAAATACCTCCTTAAAATATTACTAGTAGCTTTCAAGAAAGCAATAACGAGGAAATGGCTAAACAAAGAGCCACCAACAAAAAGAGAGTGGGTAACAATTGTAAAGGAGATGTTTGTCATGGAAAGACTGACTTTTTCTCTCAGACTTTGTGCTGATAAATTTGATAAGTATTGGTTCAAATGGGTGGTGCATATGAAGGTTGTACAAGAAGACCTTTTATGTTAACATATTATGTAGCATTTTCTTTCTCTCTCTTAACAAATGGAAAAGGAACTCCTCATTATTATTATCTCTTGGTCACTTATTTATTCCCTTTCTGAAATCAAGGTAAATTCTATATGCGTTCAAGAGCAATATGGACCATGGATGATATTGTTTGAATTCAATTCACACTTGAGACTCTGTTGAAACTTCCTTTCACCTTTATTCTCTCTGGGATTGTTGGAAAAGTAACTCTGCGCATAAGAAATGACTGCAGAAATGATGAGCTGTATTGTGATCCCACTGGAGCCCTGCCTGTTCGTCAGCATGTACATCTATGTTATGTTTGTGTTACCTTTTTGTCATATTTGTGTTACTTGTAAAAACAAAAATAAAGTTTAAAAAAAAAAGAGGAAGAAAATATGTATTCCTTTACATATAATGGTCCGCTGGCTTATTATTATGAACCTGTTAGATGTGATAGAGAGCAGAAACAGGCAGGATTAAAGGAATAATGGCCTCAGGAGAGAAGTGAAGTTGTGGTGTGAGGAGAGACCCGGAGCAGGCGTCCTGGTGAGTGACAGGTGTCAGCTCGTGATAAATGGGCTAGTGCTGTGTTCACATCAGCATATGTAAAGTTTGTAATCAGATTCAATCAATTAAAAAACAATTTGTAGAAGGTGCAAGTGCCGATCATTCACCTTTACATTGTATGGGAGTTACTCGTAAAAACGGCAAATCTGTACAACGTATTACGGTGCCATGCTGTGCGTGAGAGAGAGAGAGAGAGAGTGACATAGAACCCGATTACACAGCCTGTGCAAATGCAGCACTATGTCTTTATTTTTTATTCCTGATGCAGCCCAGTGCTCACGTTGTTATAGAAAATACAGTGTATGGTGCAGGATGCTCCTGATGTGAGTTCACAGCGCACGTCCACTGAATGTAATCCACACAAACATGCACAACAGCGCACACACTCCATATCTTAATGTGTGCTTTTGCACATATATTAGGCTACTACAAAATGTTTCAAATTTTAATGTGATAGAGGACCGACAGACATAAAGCTTGTGTTTCGGTTTGTTTCCAAACTGCGCGTTCCGTCTTTCCCCACTGCGCACACACGATGCTCTCTTGCAACAGAGTTGGATTTATAATAAATCGTATGATTACATATATTAATACAGACTTTCCGGTGTCTATTATGCGCAAACTACAGAACATAACAGAGGATTCCAGCAGATCAAATCATTAAATGCTTGTCTGCGTATATAATATTTTATGTTAAACACCCAGAGATTTAAATCATTAATAAGGAAACGCTTTTGCGCCTGATGCCGAAATATTCAACGTTTCTGTTCGATCGTTTTTGAGGTTGTGGGAATAATTCACCAAAACACACTATGAATAATCAAGCCACTTACACTATGCGCCCGAATGTGCGCCGTGCAAATTACAAACTATTGCAGTGAAGAGTCTGTGCTGCAGGAAGGCATCCTGTCTGTTCTCACTCACTACCACGTATCATTACACCTCTTTAATCATGTTATGTTTTAGCGTGTTTTTTGTGCTTTAATTCTTTTGTGCTGCCTTCAAAATGTTTGTTTGTAAAGTGTTTTATGCTCTCGGTGCAAGACATACACGTACGCATAAAGCCGATCAAAGCAGAGTAACAAAATGCGACTCCCTTATGTTACGTCATATGACGTGAGTTCTAAACAGCTATGCTAAAAACAGCCACTTTCTCCTTTAAATTAGAGCACTTATGTGTTGAAAAACATACAGAAAATTGATGTACTTATTCAGCCCTACAGCCCTTATCAGACAACATGAAGTGTTAATTTACACTTTTTTTTAACCTGCAATATGCTCTTTAAGTTTCGATTCTGGGAGTGAGGTTGCAAACTGATTTGTTATTGGTCTGTAGATTCATTGGTAGGAAATGAGGAACTAGCGATGTAGTTTTACCCCTGCTAACCAAAAAGGCCTCTGATGACGCAAAATGCAAGATTTTTGCGTCATTGCGTCCTTTTTAGAAAAAATATACAGAATATACATACAATATCCAGTCTCAGGTGAAAATGAAGGCAGGATGCACAACCATTCAAAAATACTACCAGGTTTCCAATAATAAAAAGTTTTAATGCAAACAGATGAAGTATCCCTTTAAACACTCATTTATCTGTTTGACAATCATTGGATCTCTTAAAATTGTCAGCAGTGTGACACAGCATTGAAAACCATACAAAAGACAAACTTGTTTTCTTATTGAAGCTGCAACAGCTGAAATGTCCACCTCAAAAATGTGGGTCATGTTTCCTGTGATGCAAGTCAAGGGTCAAGAGTTCAAGCCATAAAAGCTTAGGGGTAAAATGACAAGGTCTTTTCTGAGCCATAGTGGGAATAATACACCCCCCCCCCCCCCCCCTTAATTTTAGATTCAACATGGCTCAATGTCTGATTGGTGGATGAAGGTAAATGACACCCAAGTGTCACATAATCCCTACCCATTTATGTTCAATGAGAAGAACACAAACACATCTCATATAACTGAAACAATTCAAACCCTGAAATGAGATGTGTTTTTTGGACTAATTTGCCTCATGAGGCAGGCTAAAACAAAGTTCAGTAAATAAGGTACACAGTATACTCTGTTTATGTACACATAACTAGCGTAGGGATTTTTGTAAACTAACTCATTTAAAGGGGTTACCTGGATATTTAGGGTTCAATAAATATATTGTATATTCTAGACCTTAAAGCAATGCCCCTAAAATACTTTTTAGCCATTAGAATGGTCTTTTGTGATCACACTCTTTGTATGTTCATTAGTTCTTTGTTACCTCAGTTGTTACATAATGTATGGTATAGATTGTACCTTCATTCTGTGTTACATTGAGGCTGTAACTCCATAGAGAGAATCTGAGAAATAACTATAATAATAAAAGATCATGCAATACGTACATAAAGTCTCTCATCCACTTCGACCTACAATTAACAACCTGAAAAAGCATGTTATTTTCTCCTATCAGGATTTGGTCCAAAACAAAAAGGTAAACTCCTCTACTCTCAAGTTAGTCTTTCATTGAAATGTCAAATATTATATTAATATTTTCCACCTGGCTATAACATTTAAAAGAGTCAGCAAATGTTTTTAGATACAAGTTTGCTTTGGCCAAAAGCGTGATTGCTCTATCCTGGAAAGATGTCAAGAGGCCGAGTGTGGGACACTGGTTCTCTGAACGAACTATAACTCTGCCTCCATAGAAAAAATTACATATTCAATCAGGGGTAAACGGCGGCTTTTTCGAAACATTTGAAGTCCTTTCATCCATTATCTAGAGAAGACAGATCTGTTACTAAGAATAAAAACATCCACAGATAATTAGTTTTTGCCTCAACAGTTTTACTTTAAATGTAAGTATAAATGTAACTATAAATTTCCCTAATTAATTCTTCATCGTATCGAGGTATGTATTGTTTTCTGTTATCAATCTTTCTTTTGACATATCAACTCTATAGATGTCACAAAAGTGAACATCTTAAAGCTGAACCTTGAAAAAAAACTAGTTTATCAACATTTCCAACATGGAATAATTAAGATTGATCTTACAGAGCAAAAAGGAGACGTAAGACAGAGTCAGGGTGGTTTTATGTCTGCTATCACTCCACATCTCTCATGAGCTCTTGAAGTCTTGAGATTTTCTTTTTCTTACTGAAGACCTCAGTTAGTGTGCAGTGCGTCTTTTTTTTTTTGTACCTTAGCTGTGCAGTCCTGTATCCTAATAAACAACTCAGTGGACAAGGGGAGATTATTTAATCATGACTGAGATTGAATATGCTACTTCTGTCCAAAATATCTTGATGGACAGTCACACAACCACAACCAAGCCAGCAGAGATCATGGGAACTGGGATCCTGGTTTTTTTTTTAATTTGGAGAACAAATGTTCTATGGGTTACGTTACTGGTTTGAGATTATAGTTACTTTTAGTTAAGTTAGCCTTAACACAAACCCCAAAAAATGCACAACAACGCCACCTTGGGAGTTTCACCCAAGGAATTAATTGAATGCTACTTTACCAAGTCTATAAGGCACTCAGGTTCGTTCCACTGAGAGGCAAGAGACGTTGTTTCAGTTATCAAAAAGATATTAAGTTTTATTATTACCAAATCGCTTTAAAAAGGCAATTAAAACCAAACACACAGAGGGACCCTTGCAGATGCTGAGGCTTACCAGCAGTGAAACGGACTTGATGAGGGGTGAGAGGGATTCCGGAGAACTAAAAGTGAAAAGCACGGGGGGACAACATGGCGGCGAGCAGGTAGGACGTGCCTGTATTCCAAAAAACAGCACAAATCCTGTATTTAATCGCTCACTACTCCGGAATAATATCAACCAGACATAATAACAGTCCGAGACGACACGAAGACAACATAAATGGCTAACCGATCTCGGAAATGAAAAGCGTATTCTCATCGAAATTGGACGGGGTTCTGTCCACTATCCAAGATATAAAGACTGAAATTCATGACTTTGCGGGCAGACTATCTGTGGTTGAGAACCGAATTAGCAATACAGAAGATAGCGTCGGGGACCTGCAGAAAACGGTACGCACCCTGGAGACGCAGGTCTCCACCTGCGTCTCCAGGGTGCGTATCGTTCTCAACGCCAGGCTGGATGATTTGGAAAATCGGCACAGGAGAAGTAGCCTACGTCTAGTAAACCTCCCAGAAAAGGCAGAGGGGACAGACGCTGTGAAGTTTCTGGAAGTATGGTTACCTGAAGTGTTTGGAGATTCGCTGTCAGGTCCGGTGATTATTGAACAAGCGCACCGGCTGCCAACCTCTGGACAGCGGTCTCCTCGCGTGCTAATCATGAAGTTCCTGAACTTTCGTGACCGACAAAGAGTAATGGATGCCGCCAGAGAGTTGAAAACGGTAAGTGATGTTTTCCCGGATTTCTCCATGGAGGTGTGCAGACAACGGAGGCAGTTTGATAGTGTGAAAAAACGTCTACAGGCACTGAACATTGAATACAGGTTCAGATACCTGGCAAAACTGACCATCAGGCTTGAAGGACAGATGATGACCTGCAGCACTTCGGAAGAAGTGGAAAGACTTATTGAAGCCCGCAACGAGACAAGCGAATAAGAAGATGCCATTTAACAAAAGATAAACTGAATGTCTGGAATGATTCTCTGCTAGATAACATCTATGGAGGTTGTTTACGTTCAAACCGTACTGGCGCCTGTGACTGGCAGTGCCACGGCTCGCTCTCTATTTTGTAGATTATTGATGATTATTGTTTCACTATATGTGATCTTAGCAGCCCAGATGACAAATGGAAGTGTCCTGGCTTTACTAACCTATGATCGGGACTCTTTATTTCGTATCAAAGTGTCATTGGAGGACATGTTTCATACCTGGGACCGTTACAAACAGGCATTTCCGCCTCCGTTTGAAATCCATCCCGACTCACAGGACTACTTGATGCTGTATCGGGTGCCGGGAAAGACCCGCAGGAGATCCAGGAGATCCAGAAAAAGAGGCTCTCGGTCCGGTATCCAAGTAAAGCGAAGACGTGCTGCGGCGCACAGGGGCTCCGTCGTCTTCGGCTGCCGGGACCACGCTCGGTTCCTGCGCCAGATCCCTCTCCTCGATGTGTGCGTCAGCGTGTCCTCGCTGCCGCCTGCCCGCACTTCAACAACTGTCCTGGACCCTTCGCAGTGCTGGAGCCATGGTCAGGGGTTTTCATCGCCATCGCCTACTTCCGTGTTTATGCCGGCTTTTCCAGCATGGACCAGCTGGAGCTCACGTGACCGCTGGATGTGCCTTCGTCCAATCCCGCTCCTCAACACGGACACTACCTCCGAGACGTCAATCCATGTCGGCCTATTGAATGCTCGTTCAATTGCGAACAAGTCTCATTCACTAAACAATCTTTTTACAAGAGAAAACCTGGATATTATGTGTCTTTCAGAGACATGGCAGAGAGATGAAGAGTTCATTCATTTAAATGATCTCTGTCCACCTGGCTGCTCTGCTGTCGGGAAGCCCCGCCCCTGTCGCCGTGGTGGTGGCCTGGCCATTGTTCACAGGGAGGTCCAAAAATGCAAACTGATCCAGTCCCAAGATTTCTCTTCGTTTGAATCACAGATGGTTAAGATGGGTTCCTCATCCCCTTTTTACTGTGTGTTGATCTACCGTCCTCCTGGCCCTGCTGCTGTCTTCTTAAAGGATTTTAGTGACTTCTTGTCCTCTATTATAAAGCTGGACTCTGTTTTAATCCTTGGGGATTTTAACCTTCATGTTGATGACAGCTCATCTTCCCCTGCAATGGAACTTCTAACATTGACTGAAACTTTTAATTTTGAGCAGCATGTTTCTGAGCCCACTCACCAAAAAGGCCATATTTTAGACTTAGTTTTTACGCTTGGCCTAGACATTTTAAACCTGTCTGTAAATGATGTTCATTTGAGTGATCATAGTCTTGTTCTGTTTGATCTGCACTTCTGTCCTGAGTCCAAGCCTTCAACAGTCAGGTCTCAGAGGCGTGTTATCACTGCTAATACTGCAGATAGTTTCTCTCATTTATTTGATCCTGTCTTGGTCATGAACTGTCTCGATGTGGATGATCTCACTCACTGTTTTAACAATCACTGTGTAGAAATTCTGAACCAGGTGGCTCCTGTTAAAACAAACTCCTCTACCAGGGAAAAAGCTCGCCCGTGGACTAATGAAGACATCCTAAATCTAAAGAGACTATGTCAAAAGACTGAACGCCTGTGGAAATCCACTAACCTTGAGGTGCACAGGCTCTACCTCAAGGACCTTGTGTCTTCATACAATGTGATGGTCGAAAATGCCAGATCCGAATATATCCACCAACTGGTAGCACTAAATAAGAAAAACCCCAAAGTGTTATTTGAAACGATAAACTCACTTGTATGTCCTGCTGCCCCAGTTACCCCCGTGTTTTGTGAAGCTGACAGCAATGCCTTTTTGAGATTCTTCACAAACAAGATAAAGATAATCAAGGACAACATCCCGCCCCCTCTTCGTGTTACCCCTGCTGTTTCTGAGCCTGTCTCCAGCTTGTGGTCCTTGTTTAGGACTGTGACGGTTGCTGATATTTCAGCAGTGGTGTCTAAGATGAAGCCCTCCTCTTGCTCATCTGACGTCCTTCCCTGTAGGCTTTTTAAAAAAGTGTTTGGGGAAATCGGCCCGTGTGTGACCAAAATGGTTAACCTGTCTTTGTCCACTGGTGTGTTTCCTACTGCATTCAAACATGCCATAGTGGAGCCATTACTAAAAAAAAGCAGGCCTAGACCAAACAGATCTTAATAGCTTTAGGCCTATTTCTAAGCTCCCTTTCATGTCAAAGATCCTTGAGAAGGTGGTCTGTAATCAATTGACCCTTTTCCTGGATCAAAGCAGCATCCATGAACCGCTTCAGTCCGGTTTCCGTAAGCAACACTCCACGGAAACGGCCTTACTGAAAGTGTCCAGCGACATTATGATGGCTGCTGACTCTGGAAAGTTCACGGTCCTGGTTCTCTTGGACCTGTCCGCAGCTTTCGACACTGTAGACCATCAGATACTGCTGAGAAGACTGAGGGATCAAGTTGGACTGTCGGGTTCAGTTCTAAAATGGTTCTCTTCTTATCTAATTGGACGAAGCTTCAATGTAACAGCCAACCAAATAAGGTCGGAGTCTGCGGACCTGCTGTGTGGTGTGCCTCAAGGTTCCGTCTTGGGTCCTGTCTTGTTTTTGCTGTATTTGATCCCTCTAGGAGAGATCATACGAAGGTTCGATGATGTTTCTTTCCACCTATTTGCTGACGATATCCAGCTGTACTGCTCTTTTAAGCCGTCCGAGTTCCAGAAGCTGAGCTCCCTACGTCTTTGTCTGATGGAAATCAAACAATGGCTCAGCGAAAATTCCCTGCAGCTCAATGCTGAGAAAACAGAAACATTGATTCTCGCCCCTGATGACTCAATTCCAGGGATTAAGCAGTTCTTGGGGGACCTAGGCCAGTCCGTGAAGCCTAGTCTTAGAAACCTGGGAGTTATTTTCGACAAAGACATGTCTTTAGTCCAGCACTGTAAACAGCTGTCAAGGAACTGCTTCTTTCAACTGAGGAAGATCTCCAAACTTAGAAACATGGTTTCGCAGAATGATTTGGAGCTCATTATCCATGCCTTTGTGTCTTCACGTTTAGACTATTGCAATAGTTTGTTTTCTTGTCTTAACAAGAAAGAGCTCTCTAGACTAAAATTCTGCAGCAAGAATTCTGACCCGCACAAATAGGAGGTCCCACATATCCCCTGTTCTGAAAGACCTTCACTGGCTGCCAGTGTCTTTTAGGTTCAGGTTTAAAATCCTGGTTCTGGCCTTCAGAGCCCTACATGGTCAGGCTCCCTCTTACCTTAGTGAGCTGATCCAGCTTTACACTCCTGTGCGAGCGCTGAGGTCTATGGATCAGAACCTGATGAAGGTCCCTCGAGCTCATTATCACATTAGAGGTGACCGGTCTTTCCAGGTCGTTGCTCCGAGCCTCTGGAATGAACTTCCATCATCCTTGCGCTCAATTGATTCAGTTGTCACTTCCAAGAGTCAACTGAAAACGTTTTTATTTGTCCAGGCTTTTAATTAGTCTCTTTTAGGGCTGCTATGATTTTTGTACTGTCTGTGTATTGCTTGTGATGTTTTTTTTTTTTTTTAAACCCTGTTTGTGAAGCACTTTGTGGCCCCTGCCTGCGAAAAGTGCTATATAAATAAATTTTACTTTACTTTACTTTACTTTACTTACTTCCGGTCTGAGCGGAGCCATGTGAGGACGTTTTTGAGCTCCTCGCCGGGGCCGTGAATTTTGTTTTGTTGGCAACCTCTTACCGACCCCCTATCATTCCCTTTTGTAGTTCTGTTTTTTTCTTCATCGTTTGTTTATCTGCCGCTGTGAAATGACGTCTGTTCAACGGAGAAAGGGCGCCCCTTCCACGGTCACGAGGGCTAAAGCTAGCAGCTCGGCTAAAGACAGTGAGGCGGAGCCCCCCCTTGGCGAGCATGGAAGGAGACGGAGACTCTATGATCCTGCAGGCTATCCACTCTCTTAGGGATGACATGGTGAGGAAGATTGATGACAACGCGGACGCACATTCGGAGGAGTTTCGTCTGGAAATTGGCCAGCTGAGAGACGAAGTGATCAAGTGAACAAGTCAGTGGCCGCACCAAAGCCCTCGAGGACCAGGTGGGGGACCTTCAGGTAACCGCTAATGAACATTCTGATAGGGTAACCGCTCTGGAGCGCGACTTGCAGCTGCTTAAGAGGGACATGAAAATCGTTTCCGACAAAAATGAGGACCTGGAGGCGAGATCGAGGAGATGTAATTTACAGATCGTCGGAATAAAAGAGAAGCGGGAGTCAGGGAAGAATTCGTCTGACTTTATGGCTAAATTGCTACAACAGACTCTGGGCCTTTAGTCGCCTCCCCTGCTTGACAGATCCCACTGTGCCATCCGTGAAAGTCCCCAAGATGGCCAGCCACCTCGCACCTTCGTGGTGAGATGTCACTACTATTGGGAAAAGGAGGCTATTCTACGTAAAGCAGCCACATCTGATGAATTGCTGACACCGCAGGTGGACTCTATCAGGATTTTCCCTGACTACACGCAGGCTGTTGCAAAGCAGAGAGCAGCTTTCAGAGGTGTGAAGAACATGCTTAAGGACTGGGAGGGAGAAAGATTTGGCCTGTGGTACCCCGCGGTTCTTAGAATTACGACCGCTGATGGGGTGCGTCACAGTTTTTCGGATCCGAACGAAGCTGCAGATTTCAAGAAGAACACTGCGGGGACTACATAAGGCAGCCTCAGGTACTTAGCAGGCCGGCTAATGGGCCTCATCCTGTACGCTGATAGCTTTGCTGGCGCGAGTTAGCGGCTAGCGATCTTTGTCGGGTGGACACGTTTTCTTTTTGACATTTGAGAAATGGGTGGCATCGAGTTTTTTTTTTATATCATCGAGTTATACATTTTAAGGGACTGTGCCGCTTTGATGTCCACCGGGATATGTCTTGCTCGACGCATGTCCGCAGGTTATGGCCGATGATGTCGGCACTAACGTACATTTAGACCCACTGAGCTGGCTAGCATGCCACCCATATTTTGTTACCTATTGTTTGACATAATGACCACCTCTCATATTTAGGGTGGGCTGGCTGGCCGGCTTGTTTTTGTTTTGACCTGTTCAGGTTTCCTCTCCGTTTATTTTGGGGGGTTGGTTTACAGGACATTGTATGTGATTCATTTTTGGTTAGAGGTTTGCTAATGTTCTTTCTGATAATTTCAATATTGAACTATGCTGAGAGGCTCCGGCGAGTCTCGGTCTCGCTAGGAAAGCTGTTTGTTGTACTATGTGAGTGTTACTGGGGGTGGGATGCAGTCTCTCGTTTGAGGAAGGACCAGCATGTTTTGTTGAACATTGTTTTAAACTATATTCTTGCTTTGTTCTCTGTGTTGTGGTGTCTTTTGGGGGTTTATCGTATTTGTTTTTATTTAATATTTAAGGCTTTGCTTTTTATGTTTTATATGGTTTGTTTTTGGTTTGTTTTTATTTCCCCCATTTTTTTCCTTCCCTTTCCCCCCCTCTCCCTTTCTACATGCAGGGCTAATGTGATGTTTAATCTACACTGTCACAGGTAGCAGGGTTGCAGAGTCCAGCTGGGGCTGCGGCCACGTTCGTGAGCTGGAACGTCAGGAGTCTTAACCACCCGGTGAAACATAGTACGGTTTTCTCCGTTTTGCGCAACCTAAACTCAGATATTGTTTATTTGCAGGAAACACATCTCAGCTTGGTGGACCTTCCTAGACTTAGGCAAGGTGGGTTCTCTCAAATTTTTCACGCAAAGTTGCAGAGCAAACATAGGGGTGCAGCTGTTTTGATCCGGAAGCATGTGCAGTTCGTGGAATCTATTATTAGTATTCCTCGGAGGTTTCTGATGGCTCACTCATTGCAACTCTCTTTAATGACCTTGAGCTTCCCACGTTAAATCCGGACGAGGCTGCTACCCTAAAGGGGAATATCTCTCTCCCAACTTTCTACACTACTACTGGGCTGCGAATATTCATAAACTGGTCTTTTGGATGTCCCACTTTAGGGAGGGGTCGGGACCGATTTGGACCAGCATGGAGGTGTTTTCTTGTAAACCGATGGACCCAGCCTCCCTGTTGTGTGCCCCCCTGCCGCTAAGCAAGCACTATCACTCTAATAACCCAGTGGTCGGCAGCTCGCTTCGGATCTGGTCTCAGTTTAGACTGCATTTTGGATTTACACAGGCTATTCCGGCTCTCCCTGTAGTCTGTAATCCAGTCTTTAAGCCTGCCCTGCTGGACTCAGCTTTTTGGGTTTGGTTTTCGAGGGGCCTGAAGAGTGTGGCCGATTTCTTTCAGAAGGGTGTATTTTTATTCTTTGAGGATCTGGTTAGTGTCTATGGAGTGGCGAGGACTCACTATTTTAGGTATCTACAAGTCCGCGATTTTGCCCGGAAGTATGTCCCTCATTTCCGTCAGCTCCGTTAAGGGGATGGTCGGAGGACTGTCTGGACCTGTGTCTCTAGGCTGTATTATATAGTCCAGAGCATCTCTAGCCCATCCCTTGATCGTCTTAAGGACTCCTGGGAGAAGGAATTGGGGTTGGATTTATCTAATGAGATCTGGCAATCCGCAATTGAGAGAATACATAAATCCTCCATATGCATAAGACATGGTGTGCTCCAATTCAAGGTGGTCCATAGGTTACATCTGTGTAGGAGTAAAATTGCTAAACTATATCCTGGTTCTGATCCCACCTGCCAAAGATGCTATTTGTCCCCCGCCACTCTCTCTCACGTTTTTTTCCTGTCGGTCGATTGCTCCGTTTTGGTCATCTGTGTTTGATACTCTCTCTCTTATGTACTCGCGTAAAATAAGACCTAACCCTGTCTCAGTTATATTTGGTCTAGCTCCCAGTGGGGTGCCCCTTTCGAATTGTCAGTCGGACTCGCTTGCCTTTGCCTCCCTCTTGGCTCGTCGGCTCATTCTTCTTAAGTGGAAGGACCGTTCTCCGCCGTCGCATGCTCGGTGGGTCAGAGAGGTGATAGCGCATTTGAAACTGGAGGAGTTACGTTATCGTAGTCAAGGTTCCGCGAGGAAGTATCGTGAGACATGGCAACCCTTCCTAGATTATTTTGCCGGCTTGCCTGGTGCAAGTTGTGAGAAATTAACTAGACTTCCAGGAGACAGCAAATGTTCTGAAGAATGAAGGTGAAAGAAAGCCACAGGAAGGCATCCTCTTTCTCAGACAACACCATACAAAATGTAAATGTAATTTGATTATCACAGAGTCACTGTCTCCAGAGGACAGGATACAGTAGACTTCAAACAACCATTGTAATGTAAAAATCACCATTTGTTAACTGTAAGGTCACCTCCCCCATCTCTCTATATTGCATAAAAGGATTTGTAATGTGAAGGTTCGACAGGAGATGCTATGGCCTCTCCTCCGTGCTGCACGTTTATTAAAGAGATCTGATTCAAGCGCCGAAGTTTTGAAGTTCTTCTGAGAATTAGCAACTCTCCACCTCGCAAAGGAGAATTTCCACGACATTTTGGCGACGAGTGATGGGGATAGACGTTCCGCTGATTGCTACCTGAGCTTGGACTGAAGGAAGCTGCCGGCGGGGAAAATTCCACTCTGACAAACGGAGATTTTGGACCCACCTGACGCTGACGTCAGGTGGGATCCAAAAACTCCGTTTGACACGGGGTGCAGACAGCGGACGCTCTATCTAAGTGAGTACGCTGTTTGAATCATTTGCTCAATTTGTAAAAGCCTAGGTAGCTGAAACGTAATTTAAGTCCTTTGTGGTGGTTTCAGTTATGAATTGGGTCCATATAAAGCTGTGTGTTTATGGACGCCTTGAGAGCTCATTCGGAGTTTGTATTCTCATGTAATAGCCGGTATTGGAGGTTTATGTTGTGTGTTAAAGGCTCAAATTATAGAAGCATTGCCCATGTAAAACCTGTGTGGTCTTGGAGGTTTACGTGAAGTATGTCTTAAAACGAGAAAAGTTAAGAAAAAGAAAAAAATGAAAAATGAAACTAAAATATCTAACGAACAGCACGAGGCTGTCTGCACTTAAAGAATAAAACATGTGAAACAACGATTATTATATATATATACAAGGCCCCACTACAATGGGCGTATGAGTGATAATAAATAATAAAAACTTTGTTTGCGACATTCAGTGTCTGGCATGCAGATTGTATGCTATTAAGGTGCGTTGCTCTGAACGAATGTGTCATACAAACCACCTGGCTGAATAAGTTGCGCAAAGTTTTAGTGTGTGTTTTGATAAGATCCAACCATACACTGTATGTGAAGATCAGTGTGATTGTGAAGTTGTGTGAATGATAAGCCCATTCAAAGTTTAAGCAAACCTGTCCCAGTGAGTCATTGAAAATATGGGGAATAAAACCGGGAAGTTAAAAATTCTAGATGACCCTCTTTCAGGTCCTGCTAAAATAATGGCAGAAAAATGGGGGAAAAGTGTTGTTAAGGATGTTCCACTTTGGCACCATATAACTCAGGGGGTGTTTCCAATTAAAGGTACATTAAGCACAGAATGTTTAGAAAGGTGTAGAGTTATGTTGGAAGAAAAGAAACAGAAAGTAGGAAAGAAAGGTATTGACTGGCAAGCTTTCCAAAAATGGGAAAGAGAAGCAGAAATTAAAGAAGCGAAATCACTCGCAGGATTAATGATAAAAAAGAAAGCAGAAGAGAAAGTAGAAGAAGAAGGTTTGTGTGAGAATAAAGAGCATAAGAAACGTAGGGCAAGAGAAAGAAATCTGCCTCCATATGCTCTCCCTGCCATTACTGCCCAGCCGTCGACACCTCCTCCAGAAGCGGGGGTCACTGCAGCCCATACAGCTCAGACTACTCAGAGTGACACGGGGGGGGGGACAAAATAACATGTACCCTGACCTTTCAGCTCTCGCTCTGACCCCCATCACAGAACCACATAACTCTGTTTGTCCAAAAAAGACTTTCTCTCCAGCGGCAGCATCTTTTGATTACTGTTTGCGGAGTCAAGGGGACAAGAGGAATGTATACCAGATGCCTATGATGATGTTCCCTAACCCTCATCCACAACCAACGGGGGATGATGCAAATTCCCAATGGGAACCAGAGGTTTTGATTGAACTGAAGGAGGTCGCAGAGACATTGCCTGACCCACAAAGGACCAGAGGTGAGAAATGGATTAAAGCAATGCAACAATTATTGTCCATGTATGAACCAACCCTCAAGGAAGTGGAAGCAGTTTGTCATAGGTTTTTCAAGCTCTGCTGGACCAACATCAGACCAACTGGCTGGTCCACAGACCCACAGGTTAGGACCAGAGAGTATTCAACCATGATGAACTCCTTGTATGAGGCTGTGCGCACCGTTTTTCCCCTAAGAGTATGCTGGCCTGAAATCCACAACACTAAACAGAAGGAAGGTGAGCCTGCTGTTGACTATAGTACACGTATGGAAATTGTCTTTGCAGCTCACTCTGGCATCGACACAGACAATGTGGTACACAGTGATCTGCTAAAAGCGGCATTGATTAATGGTCTCCATCCGGGACTGAAGAATCGTGTCATGGCTACTTGTGTAGGCTGGGAAACAGAGCCCATGACAACTGTATGGACACATGTTTTGCATGCTGAAAGAAATCAAATTGATTTGGATTTTAAAGAAGCAAAGAAACTTCAATCTGCTCAGATGATGTATTACCAGAGAGGTAACCCGCAGGAACTAGGACAAAGATGGCAGTCACAACAGAACAACAATGGCATGAGGAGCAGAGGAGGGAGGAGAGATCGGCCACACAGATCACTTCAAAGGAGGTATGATGACACTGACAGACACAGGATACAGTGTTACAGGTGTGAAGGCTTTGTCACATGATTGCGCTACCCCCGACTCTTCTCGAGGAGAAAGGAAGGAGTCAAGAGAAACCTGGCCACATGCTCCACCGCAGGGACTCTCCATTCAGGCTCCAGGACTCCCCTTGATGCAGCCATAGAAAATGGAGGGGGCAGGTCAGAGTAGTGAGCAGCACATACAGAGACACACACACACACACACACCTACACACACACAGAAAACACTGATTCGACTGAAAAAGAATAAACATTGCAACTAACACTGTAATGATAATTAAAACTTTAAACAATTTTGAATTTTAGAAATATAATCGCATATTATATTGTTTTCCAGTCAAAATTTAATTTTAGACGAGATTAAAAGATATCCATTTAGTCCTGAGACTGTTTTGAAGTCATTGTTTTATAAATTAAGGTGCTATTGTTGAACTTTCTAAATCTCACCATACCTCCCCCATCGTGCCTGAAGAAAAACCAAATTGGGGTTGGAATTCATTAAAATACTTAAGGGATGTAAATGAAGGTGGTCAGCATCCGGCAGATGTCTGTAACACCTATGTTAATCAGCTTGGGTTTTTTAGTTGTTTTAACAAATGCAAATTCTAGCATTTCTTTTCATCTTGACTCACAGTTCTGGGTGGCTTCCACAATCAATGGTGCATTCTATTCTTGGATGTAGATACCATAGGGTGTTTTTCTCCAATTTTCACTCTGGATTGAAATAGAGCTGAGAAATTAGTTTTTATCAACCATTGTGTATTAATACACTTGTTCAGTATGTTGACAATGTCTGTGTATAGGTTTCCCTATGCAGAGGCATTGTCAAGCTGAGACAGTGTTGTTGTTTGTCCATTTTATGTTTTGTGGCAGAAAACGATCCTAAATTTTGCAGGACAAGTTTGCAAACTATTTTAGTTTTTTAAATAATGCATTATTTTACTCCGGAAGTTCATAAATTTGGTCCTGATTACGTCCACAATCTTGGACGTTCAAAGAAAAACTGCAAAAACAAACAAACAGTTGCCTAATTGGTTTTAACAGGCTATTGTTGTCCATGGATTTTATAAAAAATGGTAGAGATCTCCCAACCCCCAAGTGTGGACGTTTTAACCACGGTGGACAGAACCAGACCTGGAGCTGCTGACAACAACAACTGCTGTCCGGATAACTGAGAGGGACACCTGGAGATGATGACAACATCCACTGACGATCGGATAGCTGAGAGGGATACCGAGATCCATACATCACTGCAAACTTTTCCATGCCATGGCACCGAAGGAAGAACAGCGATCTAACCTACGGAGTGCTGAGAGAGGACGCCGTGGGACGATTACATCACCAACTGTTTCACTACACTGATACTTAGACACCCCATCTCTTACAGAAGGGTAAAACATGGACTGTGTACAACAACAAAAGAAGACACAAGATCCAACACAGGATCATGATCTAAAAACTTGCCACAGAGAGCTGTTTGAACTACATGAGTTGCCTATTTTTGTTCTTCTCTCATTTGTTTTTTATTGTTAGGGACCGAAGCACTGACCAGTACGAAGGACCCTATTGTTTTTCAAATGACTATTTAGGGACCGAAGCACTGACCAGTGCGAAGGCCCCTATTGTTTTTCAAACGATTATTAGGGACCGAAGCACTGACCAGTGCGAAGGACCCTATTGTTTTCCCTACGATTATTATTAGGGACCGAAGCACTGACCAGTGCGAAGGACCCTATTGTTTTTCTAATGATTATTAGGGACCGAAGCACTGACCAGTGCGAAGGCCCCTATTGTTTTCCTTACGATTATTTTTTTTTTTTTTCTCCGGTCCGTCTCTTTGACGCCATTTTTGACGGCTTGAACGTGAATGAAAACTCACCAAAATCTCCAACATCATCGGGTCTGGTGAAAAATTTGATATTTTTGCCATTTCGTAAAAAAAATGCGCAAAATGACTCAGTGGCGCCCCCTTCAAATTCCCCATTGAGGTTTTTTCATCGTACGTGCACGAAAATTTTTAGGCACATTCAGCATGCGAGATCTCACATAAAATCCTCTAACACCCATAGTCAAAACCAAACAGGAAGTCCGCCATATTTTATTTCTATGGCGAAAATTCGCGTTTCACAGGTTAGCTATTTGAACGAACTCCTCCAAAAGCAATTATCCGATTGACACAATGAGAATGTCAGTGTGTTCTCGACATGTTGAAGATCTCTCGTTGTGCTCTGCACGTTATAATTCCTCAAAGGGCGTGGTCATACGGACGCGTTGTTCGTCACAAACAGGAAGTAGTTTGTTATGGGGCTTAATATAGTCATACACTCACCAACCATCACACAAATGATCCCAGTGGAAAAATAAAACTAGACACGTTGGCATAAAAAGTGGGCGTGGCCAAATGACTCAGTGGCGCCCCCTTGAAATGTTCAAAAAGGCCTCCCCATTGAGGTTTTTTTGTCCTACATACACGAAATTTTTTATGATCATCGGGCATGTCAGGAGCTACATAAAATCCTCTTACACCTATCGTCATAACCAAACAGGAAGTCCGCCATATTTTTTTGAATGCAACAAAAATGGCCGAAATTCACGTTTCACAGGTTAGCTATTTGAACGAACTCCTACAACAGCGTTTATCCGACCATCGTAAACTCAGTGTCAGTGTCTTCTAGACATGTTGAAGATCTCTCGTTGTGCTCCGCACGTGATTTCGTTTAAGGGCGTGGCCATGGCGTACCATCAAACATTGATGTCTCGGCGCACCCCTATTTTTCCTTTCTGAAAGGCCTCCCCATAGAGGTTTTTTTCTCTGACATGCATGACAATTTTTTTGTATGTTAATAGTGTCAGGACCTACAAAAAATCCTCTTACACCCATAGTCAATACTAAACAGGAAGTCCGCCATATTTTTTTTCAATGGCGAAAATTCGCGTTTCACAGGTTAGCTATTTGAACGAACTCCTCCAAAAGCAATTA
Source organism: Symphodus melops (assembly GCF_947650265.1). Lineage (NCBI taxonomy): Eukaryota > Metazoa > Chordata > Actinopteri > Labriformes > Labridae > Symphodus > Symphodus melops. Next base: position 7,811,880 of record NC_136695.1, read on the forward strand.
TCCGATTGACACAACGTCAAGGTCTGTGTGTTCTAGACATGTTGAAGATCTCTCGTTGTGCTCTGCACATTATTTCCTCAAAGGTCGTGGTCATACGGACGCGTTGTTCGTCACAAACAGGAAGTAGTTTGTTATGGGTCTTAATATAGGTGTAGAGTCACCAAACATCAGACACATGATCCCTGTAGAAAAATTAAACTTGTCATGTTGTTATGATAAGTGGGCGTGGCTAAATGACTCAGTGGCGCCCCCATGAAATCTTAAAAATGGCCTCCCCATAGAGGTTTCTTTGTCCTACATACATGGGATTTTTTATGCTCATTGGGCATGTCAGAAGCTACATAAAATCCTCTTACAACCATGGTCAAAACCCAACAGGAAGTCCGCCATATTTTTTTTGAATGGCTGAAATTCGCGGTTTACAGGTTAGATATTTGAACGAACTCCTACAACAGCGTTTATCCGATCATCGTGAACTCAGTGTCAGTGTGTTCTGGACATGTTGAAGATCTCTCGTTGTGCTCCGCACGTAATTTCGTCAAAGGGCGTGGCCACGGCGTACCATCAAACTTTGATGTCTCGTCACACTCCTATTTTTTAACCTTCCATGACTGTAAAGGCCTGCTGCTTGGCCACGTGTCGCGGCTGCACTCCCGCGGTCGCATTCTCGCGGTCGCGACACGCGCCGACATGCGCGGGGTGCTTCGGTCCCTTCATCACCGCTTGCGGTTTTAATTTTTCTTCTGTTTTTTTTCTTCCGTCTCTTTGGAGCCACTTTTGACGGCTTGAACGTGAATGAAAACTCATCAAAATCTCCAATGTCATCGGGTCTGGCGAAAAATTTGATATTTTCGCCATTTCATGAAAAAAATTCGCAAAATGACTCAGTGGCGCCCCCTTCAAATTTTCAAAAGGTCCTCCTTATTGAGGTTTTTTCATCGTACGTGCACGAAAATTTTTGGGCACATTCAGCATCTGAGATCTCACATGAAATCCTCTTACACCCATAGTCAAAACCAAACAGGAAGTCCGCCATATTTTTTTTCAATGGAGAAAATTCGCGTTTCACAGGTTAGCAATTTGAACGAACTCCTCCAAAAGCAATTATCCGATTGACAAAAAGTCAGTGTTTGTGTGATCTTGACATGTTGAAGATCTCTCGTTGTGCTCCGCACGTTATTTCGTCAAAGGGCGTGGTCATACGGACTTGATGTTCGTCACAAACAGGAAGTAGTTTGTTACAGTGTTTAATATAGGCGTAGAGTCATCAAACATAACACACATGATCCCAGTAGAAAAATTTAACTTGTCATGTTGTTATAATATGTGGGCGTGGCTAAATGACTCAGTGGCGCCCCCATGAATTTTTAAAAATGGCCTCCCCATAGGGGTTTCTTTGTCCTACATGTATGAAATTTTTTATGCTCATTGGGCATGTCAGGAGCTACATAAAATCCTCTTACACCCATGGTCATAACCAAACAAGAAGTCCGCCATATTTGTTTTTGAATGGTTCAAATCCACGTTTCACAGGTTAGATATTTGAACAAACTCCTCCAAAAGCGTTTATCCGATCATCGTAAACTCAATCTTAGTGTGTTCTAGACATGTTGTAGATCTCTCGTTGTGCTCCGCACTTTATTTCCTCAAGGGGCGTGGTCATACGGACGCGTTGTTCGTCACAAACAGGAAGTAGTGTGTAACAGGCCTTAATATAGTCATACATTCATCAAACATCACACACATGATCCCAGTGGAAAAAATAAAACTAGACATGTTGGCATAGAAAGTGGGCGTGGCTAAATGACTCAGTGGCGCCCCCTTGAAATTTTCAAAAAGGCCTCCCTATAGAGGTTTTTTTGGCCTACGTGCATGACATTTTTTATGCTCATTGGGCATATCAGGAGATACATAAAAGCCTCTTACACCCATGGTCATAACCAAACAGGAAGTCCGCCATATTTTTTTTAATGCAAGAAAAATGGCTGAAATTCCTTTTTCACAGGTTAGCTATTTGAACGAACTCCTACAACAGCGTTTATCTGATCATCATGAACTCAGTGTCAGTGTGTTCTGGACATGTTGAAGATCTCTCGTTGTGCTCCGCACGTTATTTCGTCAAAGGGCGTGGCCACGGCGTACCATCAAACTTTGATGTCTCGGCACACTCCAATTTTTTAACCTTCGATGACTGTAAGGCCTGCTGCTTGGCCACGTGTCGCGGCTGCACTCCCGCGGTCGCACTCTCGTGGTCGCGACACGCCGCCGACATGCGTGGGGTGCTTCGGTCCCTTCATCACCGCTTGCGGTTTTAATTTTTTTTGTTCCGCCTCTTTGGAGCCATTTTTGACGGCTTGAACGTGAATGAAAACTCATCAAAATCTCCAACGTCATCGGGTCTGGTGAAAAATTTGATATTTTCATCATTTCGTAAAAGAAATTTGCAAAATGACTCAGTGGCGCCCCCTTCAAATTTTCAAAAGGGCCTCCCCTCTGAGGTTTTCTCATCGTACGTGCACGAAAATTTTTAGGCACATTCCGCATGCGAGATCTCACATAAAATCCTCTTACACCCATAGTCAAAACCAAACAGGAAGTCCGCCATATTTCTTTTCAATGACGAAAATTCACGTTTCACAGGTTAGCTATTTGAACGAACTCCTCCAAAAGCAATTATCCGATTGACAGAATGAGAATGTCAGTGTGTTCTCGACATGTTGAAGATCTCTCGTTGTGCTCCGCACGTTACTTTCTCAAAGGGCGTGGCCATACGGACGTGATGTTCGTCACAAACAGGAAGTAGTTTGTTACAGTACTTAATATAGGCGTAGAGTCATCAAACATAACACACATGATCGCAGCAGAAAAATTAAACTTGTCATGTTGTTTTAGTCAGTGGGCATGGCTAAATGACTCAGTGGCGCCCCCATGAAATTTTCAAATAGGCCTCCCCATAGAGGTTTCTTTGTCCTACATGCATGAATTTTTTTATGCTCATTGGGCATGTCAGGACCTACATAAAATCCTCTTACACCCATAGCCATAACCAAACAAGAAGTCTGCCATATTTGTTTTTGAATGGTTCAAATTCGCGTTTGATAGGTTAGCTATTTGAACGAACTCCTCCAACAGCGTTTATCCGATCATCATAAACTCAATCTTAGTGTGTTCTAGACATGTTGAAGATCTCTCGTTGTGCTCCGCACGTTATTTCGTCAAAGGGCGTGGCCACGGCGTACCATCAAACTTTGATGTCTCGGCGCACTCCAATTTTTTAACCTTCGATGACTGTAGGCCTGCTGCTTGGCCACGTGTCGTTGCTTCACGCCCGCGGTCGCACTCTCGCGGTGCGCGACACACGCCAACATGCGCTGGGTGCTTCGGTCCCTTCATCACCGCTTGCGGTTTATAATGACCTTGTATGGTAATTTCTACAAATGTTGTGTTGACACTTTGTGTCAAAAAGGGAGGAATGTGAGAAAATAACTAGACTTCCAGGAGACAGCAAATGTTCTGAAGAATGAAGGTGAATGAAAGCCACAGGAGGGCATCCTCTTTCTCAGACAACGCCATACAAAATGTAAATGTAATTTGATTATCACAGAGTCACTGTCTCCAGAGGACAGGATACAGTAGACTTCAAACAACCATTGTAATGTAAAGATCACCATTTGTTAACTGTAAGGTCACCTCCCCCATCTCTCTTTATTGCATAAAAGGATTTGTAATGTGAAGGTTCGACAGAAGATGCTATGGCCTCTCCTCCGTGCTGCACTTTTATTAAAGAGATCTGATTCAAGCGCCGAAGTTTTGAAGTTTTGAACTCTCCACCTCGCAAAGGAGAATTTCCACGACAAAGTGTAACTGATTAAGGTTCTCATGTAGGAGGTCCCCCCCCTTGTTTGCTTATTTGTTTATTTATATTTTCTGTCTGTTATGTCGTTTCAGCTCCTTTTATTTGATGTTTTTATTGACCTGCTTATCACTCTTTTTCTGGTGTTTTTAGTTTGATGTTTTTTCTGGTGCTGGCTGTTCGTTTTTGTTTTGAGCGGAGATTAATCTCCCGTTATGCACATTGCACCATCCTCTTACACGCGCTATTTTGGATGCCTGTGTTCTGTTATATCCGCATTGATATGAGCCCGGGTCTGCTGAAGATTTCTGTCTGTTAAAAGGAAGTTTTTTCTTGCCACGCTTTGACGGATTAAGCTGGGCTCTTGTAATATAGCCATAAGTAAGGTCTTTTACCTGCTTTTTGTAAACATAACAATGAGCATGGTCTTATTACCTGCTCTTTTGTTAATGTTAACAGACAATCAGTAAGGTCCTTTACCTGCTTTTGTAAAGTGTCTCACGATAATGCCTGTTATGAATTGACGCTATATCAATAAAGATTGATTGATTGATATGCCTTTTGTGCGATGTGTTGTTCGTCTTTGGCAGAAAAATCAATAAAAAACTGTTGAAATAGATAACATCTATGGAATCCTTATTTGTAAGTAATAACTTTAAGTGTTGGGTATCCTGGAAAATGTCTGATTACAACATTGACAGAGTTTTTTCATTTACAGCCTAATTCACTAATTTGGTGCAGAGATATTTTGTTTTAGTTAAAACAACACAGCAATGTAGGTTAAGACGAGATATTGGTTGAGCTGATTTTCTAAATTTATCTTGTATAGCTGTTTGTGTGAAGGAAGCAGCGCTGGTTGTAAGTTAGTTAGTATGCTCGAATGGGACTTGCTCCTCTTGGTAGGATCAGTCAGGTCCACTGTTATGTCTTCTACGTTAGGGGGGGAAGCGCCGTAATGTTCAGGTTGACGGCGTTTACAAGCCACACTATGGAAAACAACGTAATAATTTTACTTTTCATTGCTGTCTTATTGTTTCTGTTTAAGTTTGTTTTAGGCATGGTCTTAAGCTTTAGAGATTATACTATGGTTACATACAATGAATGAAACACAGATAATATTCTTATCCTGGAATCTAAGGGGGTTAGGCAAAATAGCTAAACTAAAACAGGTCATATATAGAGTTAAACAATTAAAAGCATCTATTGTCTTTTTACAAGAAACCCACCTATTATCTAGTGACTTACTGAAGATACAGAGAAGGTGGCCAGGTCAAGTCTACTCGGCATCATTTTGCATCGAATGCAATGGGGGTAATAACCTTAATTCACAAATCTATTCCATTTCAAGTGTCAAAGGTTACACCTGATGGGGCAGGCAGGTATTTAATCCTTCAGGGTTCGATTACTGATGAGTGAATATAAATCTTGTAAATTTGTATGTGTAACCAGGTTAAAATGATATATTTATTTTTATTTGAAACTTCACCAAATCCTTATAAATATTGAAGATATTTTCATTTTGTATGTTCTTTATGTATTTTGAGGTTCATTGTACCCATACTGTTATACCTGTACTGTCTCTTTAAGAGATCGCTGTGTGTGTGTGTGTTGCGAGTGACGTGTGTAGTGCTTCTCTCAGTCCGCGCTGCGCTCGCTGAGGGAAGGTAAGGCTACTTTGCTCTATTCACGGGTTAGCACTGTTTCTTTTTACAACATTATTAAATGCAGTAGTCGCAATTATTGTCCACTCGTTGCCTTTCTGAGCATGCAGGACAAGTTGCGTTCCGAATATAAACTTTGTCATTGAGCTTTTAGAAGTTTATTAGCGGACACGTGTTGCTAAGTGCTACGGGGTTTCCCGTGTGTTCTGTTAACAGGAGACTGGAGACCTGTGTGAGAAAGAACCGCATGTCACAGAAATGTCTTTTTGATTTGTGCAGGTATGGGTATTTTTGTATTTTACATGTTCACTGTTTATTGTGCTGGTTGTAGTTTTGATGCTGTGAAATTCAATTGAATAAGTACATTTTATTTACTGTTAATTTTTATTTAAACATTAATGCTGTTAAAGCATTTATATGTACATGTCTCGCAGTCCGCGCTGCGCTCGCTGAGGGAAGGAGACTGGAGACCTGTGTGAGAAAGAACCGCATGTCACAGAAATGTCTTTTTGATTTGTGCAGATGCTGCAGCCAGCCCAGTTCTTATTAAATGAGAAGTCGCCAGCAAATTGTGGTCCGAGTCCTCCATCTTCCATCAACATCAACACAGAACACAACGCAGATATCACGACCAGTAACGGATGTGCATCCAGAGAAGTTTAGAACTTCAGCAGGACAGAAACACACCCGTTACAATGGTGCCGTGACCTTTCAAGGATTGGTCTGAGGAACGACGCCTGCTCGTTCGCCGAGGGAGGCTGCCATCACTTGTTTTTTTGGGTATTCAGGTATTTTGCTGGACTGCACCTACTGGTTTAGTGCATTTTTTTTTTTTTGTATTGATTGTTATTAGATATAGGCACAGCAAGGATTTTTTTGTTTTTTTTTGTTTTTATTTTGTGACTCAAGATACTAAGTTGGTTGCAGTTCAGGTAATTTGATGAGTGTGACTTGTGTCTAAGGCGCTCATGTGATTTGATTTTTGCTCTTTGTATAGCAACTTTGATCTGCTATATATATATTTTTTCTTTTTTTTCTTCTTTCCATTCATATCCTCTGTGTAAGGTGTGTGGCTGGACTATGGCTGAGGGTGAGACATTTTTCCTTGACAGGGAGGGTGAGGATAGTGATAGTGTTTCTCCTGGTTACCAGTTTGGTGTGGGTAGGGGGTTTATCAGTCATCCCTTAGTGGCCAGAACACCGGGTCCTGGAGACACAGTGTTAGGTACTCCTCATCTTACGTCCACGCGTCATGTGAGTCAGACCAGATCTTCTCAAGTCGAAAAGGGCCCTGACTTGGGCTCGCTCATTACACAATTAGCTGAGGAGTTAGGCAAGTCTATTAGTGCTCAGCTGCAAGCAGATAGAAGCACACAGAACATTAGTGATTCTGTACAGCGATCAGAGACAACATTACCAGATGTTAAAGTGGTTTTACAGTCAGATGCAAAGGAGCCGCCCATATTTAGAGGTGATGGTTCTGACAGGTTCACAGTCCATGAGTGGCTAAACCTTATGTCTTTGTATTTGAAGAAACGAGCGATTCCAGTTCATGAACATTCACAAGAAATCCTTGCGAAGCTGATGGGTAAGGCGGGAGATGTGGTGAAGATAAAGCTACGTAACAACACATCCATTGACCATGCTGCTAATCCCCACGTGATTTTTGACATCTTAAAGCAACATTTCAGTGAACTAACGTACTCAAGCATGCCATTAGCGGATTTCTACAACACTTTGCCCATGTCAGGCGAGGATGCAATGGAGTATTGGATCAGGTTGAACAAAACGGTGGATGTGGCGGATGAATGCTTGAAGAGACAGGGCCGTAGCATTGATGATCCGAGCTATGAAGTCAGCATGATGTTCATCAAACACTGTCCTGATCAGGCACTCGCCAGTGTTTTCAAGTTCAAGTCTGCAGAGAAATGGTCAGCCTGTGAAATTCAAGAGAGACTTGATGAGCACATGCAGGAGAAGAAGACTCGGTCTGCAGCTTTACAACCAGTTAAACCCGGCTCAACAGTGCGTGAAGTTCATTCTCAGTGTCATGTGCCTATGCTTGGTGATGCACCTGCCTGTGACTACAGTAAGTCAACTGTACCACCTCCAGCTTCCACTACTGTTACTAACATTGACAACGACTGCATGAAGAGTTTAGTTAGCTTATTAGATCGGCTAGTCACACAGCACACGCAGGTGCCAGTTCATCTTAGCGACCAAACTACAGCGTCTCAGCCTTCTCAGAGAGCGTGTAGGGTTTGTGGGGCTTCCGTTCATTCCACGTTGTCTCACTGCAGACGGGAGAACAGGTGTCTTAAGTGCCTGTCTCCTGGCCACTGGAAGAAGGATTGTACTCAGCGATATAGCAAGAGCTATCCCCAGACTGCTGACAGTGCTTCCAGCCAGAATCAGCAGTTAAACTAGACATCCCACATCTGGGGAGGGGCGGTGTGGGTTGTGTGAATGAATCCCTCTCTGAAACTTGTGACCTCACTGATTTGTATGAGGAGAGCTGTGCCAAAGCACCTAAGGGGTCGAGAATAGTCATTCAGGCCACTCAGAGAATTGAAGCTTTCAGTGAGCTTTTCTATGCTTCAGTGATGATTAACCGTAGTGTTCAGGTTCAAGGTATGATAGATTCTGGTTCTATGGCTTGTAGCATTAGCCAAAGTGCAGTGGACAAACTCTGTTCGGCCAATGTTTTACCTAAGAAGCAGCAACCTAAAGAAAACATTGTTTTGATTGGTTGTGGTGGTTTGCAGACTCGACCGGAGGGTTTTTATGACTTAGAGATGGAGCTCTATGGGGTTAGTTGCATTGTACCGACTTTAGTTGTTCCTGGTCAGCATGATGACCTCATTTTGGGCTCAAATGTCATCAAGTATTTGATTCACGCTCTGAAGAATGACAGCAGTTACTGGGACATTGCCTCTGGAGATGGACATCAGTCTAACTCTGATATTGAGCATTTCTTGTCGATGTTTACCAACGTTGCACGTTGGAAAGGAAGTGAAGTTCCTGATAGAATAGGGACTGTCAAGCTCACTCAAGCAGTAACCCTCTTGCCTAAACATGAACATTTGGTGTGGGGCAGATTGCCTGCTAATGCTCCTATGTCACCTGGCAGTACGGTTATCGTTGAACCAACTAGCTCCAGGGCTATGCCACGGGGGATTTTGGTGGGTCGCCTTGTTACACCACTCTGGGGTGATAGATGGGTGCCGATGACTGTTGTTAACCCATCTGACAAAGCTGTCACGCTTAAGAGAAACAGCAAAATGGCTGATGTATTTCCGTGTTTGGCGATTGAGGACGTAGATGTCTTTCAAGGTTTACACAAAGTGTCGGAGAAACGACAGTGTGACTCAGCAAACCAGGAGTTTGACACGGAGTCGATGCAACCTGACTCCTTCGGTGGTTCTTGTCCCACTGCTCAGTCAGCCAACACGCTGGAGGATTTGGGCCTCGGTGACATCGACATTGATTTCCGTCAGGTTAGTGTCGATTGCGGGTCTCGTCTAACTCAGCTGCTGACAGAATATCATGATATTTTCTCTAAGCATTCACTGGACTGTGGCGAAGTCAAGGGATACGCACATCGCATCCGTCTCACTGATGACCGACCTTTTCGCTTACCATACAGGCGGGTCCCACCAGCTCACTATCAGAAGCTGAGGCAGGTTCTGACTGATATGGAGGAAAAAGGGATCATCAGGAAGTCTACCAGTGAGTACGCTTCACCTCTTGTGATGGTGTGGAAGAAAGATGGTGGGTTGCGACTCTGCAATGACTTCAGGTGGCTGAATGCCCGGACTTTGAAGGACGCACACCCTTTACCTCACCAGTCTGACTGTTTGGCTGCTCTTGGAGGAAACTGTCTCTTCAGCACAATGGACCTGACCTCTGGCTTCTTCAACATCCCGATGCATGAAGATGACAGGAAATACACAGCTTTCACCACCCCCCTTGGGCTGCATGAGTACAACCGCATGCCACAGGGACTGTGTAATAGTCCGGCTTCCTTTATGAGGATGATGACTGGCATCTTTGGGGACATGAACTTTTCGAAGCTTCTCTGTTATCTTGATGATCTTCTTGTGTTTGCACCATCAGAGGAAGAGGCCCTTTCAAGACTGGAGACAGTATTTCGGAGGCTCCGAGAGAACAACTTGAAACTCGCTCCTAAGAAATGCCATCTGCTAAAGAAGCAAGTCAACTTTCTTGGTCATGTCATTAATGGTGGAGGTGTGTCTGTCGATCCTGCGAAGGTGGAGGCCATTAATAACATGTCAGTGTCAGACCTCATGGAGACTGATGGGTGCACGCCTTCTGTGCGGAGGATCAAATCTTTCCTTGGCATGGTGTTTTATTATCAACATTTCATTCCCAACTGTTCCTCCCTTGCTAAGCCTTTGTTTGCACTTACGGCTGGTCAGAAGAGAAGGGGCAAGGCTGCCAAAAATGCAAGGTTACAAGGCACCTTTCGCAAGCTTACCGCTGCAGATTGGACAGTGGAGTGTGGTGATGCATTTGGAAAGTTGAAGCAAATGTTGTTGGAATGTGTTGTCCTTGCTCACCCGGATTTTGACGAACCATTCATCCTGTCAGTAGACGCGTCGCTAGATGGTCTGGGTGCAGTGCTTTCGCAAGTTCCTCGAGGTGAATCCAAGGCCCGACCAGTAGCTTTTGCAAGCAAAACTCTTAGTGCTTCTCAGCGGAAGTACCCGGCTCATCGGTTGGAGTTCATGGCTTTAAAGTGGAGTGTATGTGAAAAGTTCAGCCATTGGCTGAAAGGTCGCAGTTTCACCATCTGGACGGATAATAATCCACTCACTTACCTTTTAACGAAGCCAAAACTTGACGCATGTGAGATCCGTTGGGTGTCTAAACTTGCTTCCTACTCTTTCGACCTCAAGCACTTACCTGGGAGAAGTAATGTGGTTGCGGATGCCTTGAGTCGTGACCCCTTTGCAAAGACTGTTGGCCAGAGGCTGTTGAAGGAACCTTATGCCACTTTGGTTCGGGAAGCTGATGACATGGCAGTGGATTCTGTGCAGGACGTTTTCAGAGTCAGTTGTCAGTATCAAGTCCGAGGTTCGGCGGGTACTCCCGTTTTCAGGAGGGTGTGTAATGCAGCTGAGATTAGAGCTCTCTGTCAGGCTCATACTGACTGGACTGATGCGGCGGAATACAGGGCATTGCCTTTGGTTCAGCTCGTCCAACATTTGTCGAGCGGTCAGGATGCGTTACCCATGCTTTCTACCCAGGAGCTGCAGTTAAATCAGCAGCATGACCCCTGCATCTCCAAAGTGTTTCCTTTTGTTACATCTAAGAAAAGACCATCTAGGCGGGAGAGGCATGGTGCTGACTTGAAGGCCCTCAGGTTGCTAAAGCAATGGGACAAGCTGGAGGTTCATGACGATGTCTTGTATAGAGTAACAAGAGACCCTGTCACCAAGCAGAAGAGGTTTCAATATGTGTTGCCTCAGCTTCTTAAAGATCAGGCGTTGTCTGGTGTCCATGACCTGGCGGGTCATCAGGGTCAGGACCGTACTCTGTCTCTTGCTAGGCAGCGCTTTTATTGGCCAGGCATGGAGCAAGATGTGCGTTCATATGTCAAATGCTGTCGGAGATGTGTGGTTGGGAAGTCACCTGAACCTTCTGCTCGCGCACCTTTGGAGAGCATCAGGAGCTCGGCGCCAATGGAGTTAGTGTGCATGGATTTCTGGTCAGCGGAGGACAGCAAACAAAGATCTGTGGATGTCCTAGTGGTCACCGACCATTTCACCAAACTCGCCCATGCATTCCCTTGCGCTAATCAGACAGCGAAGCAAGTTGCTAAAAAACTCTGGGATAATGTGTTCTGTGTCTACGGTTTTCCAGAAAGGATTCATTCGGACCAGGGCGCCAATTTTGAAAGCAACTTGATTGCGGAGCTTCTCCGGTTGGCCGGTGTTAAGAAATCTCACACGACAGCATACCACCCGATGGGCAATGGGGGCACTGAGAGGTTTAATCGCACCTTGGGTAGCATGCTCCGTACTCTCCCCCTCAAAGAGAAACAGCATTGGCCACAACAGATTCAGACTCTCACGTTTGCTTATAATGCAACCATCCACGAGACAACGGGTTATGCACCCTTTTTCCTCATGTTTGGGCGTGTTCCTAGACTGCCAGTGGACATCATGTTCAAGCGTGTCTTGACTGATCCTGCAGTCGCTGACTATGATTCTTATTCCAAGTCTTTGCTGTCCAGCTTGAAAGGTGCAATGGAGATTGCTCAGAAACATTCTTCCACAGAGCAGCAGCACCAAACCCAGCAATACAACAGGCGAGTCAAGGGTACCTACCTGTCTGTTGGTGACCGTGTTTTGGTTGCAAACAAGGGAGAGCGCGGGAAGAAGAAATTAGCTGACAGGTGGGAGGATGGTGTGTACACTGTTGTTGATGCGAATCCCGGCATACATGTTTACAGAATAATAGATGCAGCGGGACACACAAGAGTTGTACACAGAAACCTCTTGCTTGAGGTCAACTTCCTGCCATTCCTGGGGATTGACCAATGTGGGGATGCCCGTGTGGCAGATTTATCGTTGGACAGTAGGGAGTCTGACCTGGATGATTGCCTCTCAGATGAGGATACTGCTTCGATGTCTGGAGTCGTGACTCAGGGTGATGGCGCACAAGTTCTCTCTTGTTCCGGAGATGAAATGGAGTCTGAAGTCTCGTCTGTGTCCGAGCTGGTGGGTTCAGAAGTGCAGATCCAGTCTAGTCCAATGCCCAGTCCTTCAACTGCCATTACTGACTGTCCATCTAATTCACTTGAACCACATGCTGACCCCTCAGTTGAACTTGATTCGAGCACGAGCGCTGGGGCTGATGGTGAGGTCAGGACACGTACAGGCAGATTAGTGAAGTCAGTAAATAGGCTGATAGAATCCATGGTTCAGAAACCATTTTTGAAGGGTCCGAAACTTTCATTTGCTAATCGTTCTCCATTCTCTTTTGCTCTTGAGGGTTAAGAAGTGATGACACAAATATTTAACTTTTTTTTTTTTTTCTTCTTCTTTTTCTCTGTGAGAGATTTTTTTTTTTTGCAGTATGGCAAGTGTCTATGGGTTTGAAAAGAGGGCCAAGTTTTGTGTGGCGTATTAGGCGTTGCATTTTACTAGGGGAGTTTAGAGACTTGTACAACCTCTTTCCTTCCTGATCCTTGTATGTGGGGTAACTTCTGAGTTGTTTGGGGAGATTCGGTCTTTCATGTGACTTGTGCCAGGTTTTGCCAGTGTAGACGTTGCCTTTTCTGTTTTTGGTCGCTTAAGGATGTTGGTGAATTTCAGGAGGGGTGAATGTAACCAGGTTAAAATGATATATTTATTTTTATTTGAAACTTCACCAAATCCTTATAAATATTGAAGATATTTTCATTTTGTATGTTCTTTATGTATTTTGAGGTTCATTGTACCCATACTGTTATACCTGTACTGTCTCTTTAAGAGATCGCTGTGTGTGTGTGTGTTGCGAGTGACGTGTGTAGTGCTTCTCTCAGTCCGCGCTGCGCTCGCTGAGGGAAGGTAAGGCTACTTTGCTCTATTCACGGGTTAGCACTGTTTCTTTTTACAACATTATTAAATGCAGTAGTCGCAATTATTGTCCACTAGTTGCCTTTCTGAGCATGCAGGACAAGTTGCGTTCCGAATATAAACTTTGTCATTGAGCTTTTAGAAGTTTATTAGCGGACACGTGTTGCTAAGTGCTACGGGGTTTCCCGTGTGTTCTGTTAACAGGAGACTGGAGACCTGTGTGAGAAAGAACCGCATGTCACAGAAATGTCTTTTTGATTTGTGCAGGTATGGGTATTTTTGTATTTTACATGTTCACTGTTTATTGTGCTGGTTGTAGTTTTGATGCTGTGAAATTCAATTGAATAAGTACATTTTATTTACTGTTAATTTTTATTTAAACATTAATGCTGTTAAAGCATTTATATGTACATGTCTCGCAGTCCGCGCTGCGCTCGCTGAGGGAAGGAGACTGGAGACCTGTGTGAGAAAGAACCGCATGTCACAGAAATGTCTTTTTGATTTGTGCAGATGCTGCAGCCAGCCCAGTTCTTATTAAATGAGAAGTCGCCAGCAAATTGTGGTCCGAGTCCTCCATCTTCCATCAACATCAACACAGAACACAACGCAGATATCACGACCAGTAACGGATGTGCATCCAGAGAAGTTTAGAACTTCAGCAGGACAGAAACACACCCGTTACATATGGACCAAACTCTGATTGCCCAAAACATTTTGAAGAGCTATTTCTACTTTTAGCTCAAATGCCAGGCTACTTTCTTGTTGGAGGAGACTTTAATATAACCCTGGCAATAAACCTTGATAGACTTAAGGGTATGGATAACACCCATACACAATGTGGGAAGACTTTGCATAATTTTATGCAAGACTTAGATCTGTGTGATCCATGGAGGAGAAAATATCCAAACAAATCACAATTCTCCTGTTTTTCACCTTCAACAAAATCATACTCGCGTATAGACTATTTCTTGGTTTCAAATCTTTTTCTGCAGATCCATGATGTTATCTATGAACCCATTGTGATCTCAGACGGTCCAGTTAAGTTGACATATAATATGCCCAATCTTATTAAAGGTCCCGATAGATAGATAGATAGATAGATAGATAGATAGATAGATAGATAGATAGATAGATAGATAGATAGATAGATAGATAGATAGATAGATAGATAGATAGATAGATAGATAGATAGATAGATAGATAGATAGATAGATAGATAGATAGATAGATAGATAGATAGATAGATAGATAGATAGATAGATAGATAGATAGATAGATAGATAGATAGATAGATAGATAGATAGATAGATAGATAGATAGATACTTTATTGATCCCGAGGGAAATTCAGGGCATCCAGTAGCAGTATACAGACAGGCAAGACACAAGACATTGGTTACAGTACAAAACATCGGTTACAATACACACCCACTGTCCCCCCCCTCCCCTCTCTACACAATAATCCCCCAAACAAGATTTAGCAGCCCCTATGTGACTAAGAGTAAAGGTTAAACCTGTGCAGTTGGCATTAGCATTAGATTTAAAACTTATATAGCATAGTGTACCTAACCTGTGAGGAGAGAGAAGCATGTGTGCTGGGTGTATGTACAGAGGTCTTTGAGCTTATGCCCGAGGTGTGAGTACAGTCGTTAAACAGTCGTTAAACAGTCGATGCATGAGTAGTGAGCAGTGATTTGCATTAAGTGTCCTAAACAAAGAGGTGAGACCAGGGATGATTCGGGTGATTGCAATTTAAGTACCCAACTATTGAGGAGCAGATTAGCATTAAGTGTTGAAGACAATAGAGTGAAACTTGACCTAGTTAGGGTGATCATGTCAACCCTTACAGATGTAGCATAACAATACAGTAGGGTGAAACCAGATGATTAGAGTGATTATCATTAAAGTGACCTGTGCTCAGTAAGGTGACTATCAATATGCATTAAAGTGTCCAACTGGAGGCTGACTCTGAGGTCAGCGGTGCAGATGAG
Organism: Symphodus melops; assembly: GCF_947650265.1. NCBI lineage: Eukaryota > Metazoa > Chordata > Actinopteri > Labriformes > Labridae > Symphodus > Symphodus melops. Next base: position 7,826,969 of record NC_136695.1, read on the forward strand.
GAGTGAGAAAAAAGTGAAAAAAGAGTCCAGGGTTCACCGTGTGCTTCTTCCCTGCCGTGACAGTGAAGTGTTGTACAGTCTGATGGCCAGGGGGACAAAAGAGTTCTTGAGTCTGTCCGTAGAGCACGACTGTGACAGCAGTCTGTCACTGAACATGCTCCTCTGGCCGGTGAAGGTGCTGTGCAGAGGGTGGTGTGTGTTGTCCATGATGGAGAGCATTTTGTCCAGAGACCTCCTCTCTACCACTGTCACCAGTGAGTCCAGCTCTGTACCCACCACAGAGCCGGCCCTCCTCACCAGTCTGTCCAGGCGTGCTGCGTCCCTCTTCTTGCAGCTTCCTCCCCAGCACACCACGGCGTAGAAGAGGATGCTGGACACCACAGACTGGTAGAACATCTGCAGCAGCTTTTTGCAGATGTTGAAGGACCCCAGCCTTCTCAGGAAGTACAGACGACTCTGTCCCTTCCTGCAGGTAGTGTCCATGTTAGGCGACCAGTCCAGCTTGTCATCTAGCTGCAGCCCCAGATACCCGTAGGTCCTGACCACCTCCACGTCGACCCCCCCGATGGAAACAGGTTCTAGATGTGGTTTGTTCCTTCGGAAGTCCACCACCATCTCCTTGGTCTTGGAGGTGTTTAGCTGCAGATGGTTGTCACTGCACCATGTCACAAAGACTCCTCATCCTGTCCATCCCTGACACAAGCAACTATCGCAGTGTCGTCCGAGTATTTCTGCATGTGGCAGAGCTCAGAGTTATACTGGAAGTCAGAGGTGTACAGGGTGAACAGGACAGGGGAGAGCACGGTCCCCTGTGGTGCTCCGGTGCTGCTGACCACAGTGTCAGATGTGCAGTCCTTCAGTCTGACGTACTGTGGTCTCTCTGTGAGGTAGTCCGTGATCCACCTCACCAGGTACGAGTCCACCCTCATCTCGGTCAGCTTGTCTCTCAGTAGGAGGGGACGGATGGTGTCGAAGGCGCTTGAGAAATCAAAGAACATGATTCTCATCACGCTGCTCCCTTTGTCCAGATGAGAGTAAGCCCTGTGTAGGAGATAGAGGATGGCATCGTCCACGCCCACCTTTGCCTGGTATGCAAACTGCAGTGGATCCTGTGCGTGTTGTACCTGGGGTCTGAGGTGTTGGAGCAGCAGCCGTTCAAAGGTCTTCATAACGTGGGATGTCAGAGCGATTGGTCTGAAGTCGCCTGGCTCACTGGGGTTTTTCTTCTTGGGGACCGGGGTGAGGCACGAGGTCTTCCAGAGTACAGGAACCTTCCCAAGCCGCAGGCTCATGTTGAAGATGTGCTGAAGTGGCTCCCCCAGCTCAGCAGAGCAGGCCTGTAGCATCCTGGGACACACCTTGTCTGGGCCGGCTGCCTTCCTGGGGCGGAGTCTCTTCAGCTCCTTTCTAACCTGGTCTCTGGTGATGGTGGGGGGGAGGGGGGATGGATTGTCTCTGGGGGTTGTGTTTGTCCTGGTGGAGGTGTTGGGGGGAGTGAGAGGGGGGGAGGTGTTGGGGGAGTGAGAGGGGGGGAGGTGTTGGGGGGAGTGAGAGGGGGGGAGGGGGGGTGTAGAGGGGTGCTGGGGGGACAGGCACTGGCTGCAGCGACGGGGCTGTCAAACCTGTTAAAAAACAAGTTGAGCTGGTTTGCTGTCTCAGGGTCCCCGTCTTCTGCGTTGTTATTTTTCTTCCTGCAGCCTGTGATGGTTTTCATGCCCTCCCAGACCTCCCTCATGTTGTTCTGCTGCAGCTTCTGCTCTACCTTTCTTCTGTACTCCTCCTTTGCCTCTCGGAGTCTGACCTTGAGTTCCCCCTGCACACGCTTCAGCTCTGCCTGGTCTCCCTCCTTGAATGCCCTTTTCTTCCTGTTAAGGATCTCCTTGACATCGCTGGTGATCCAGGGCTTGTTGTTCGGGAAGCAGCGCACAGTTTTAGTGGGAACCACAACGTCCATACAGAAGTTCATGTAGTCAGTTGTGCAGTGTGTGACCCCCTCAATGTCATCACCATGGGTCTCTTGCAGGGCACTCCAGTCAGTGGTCTCAAAACAGTCTCTGAGCGCCTCCTCTGCCTCAGGAGACCACTTTCTGAAGGTGCGTGTTGTTACCGGTTGTCTCTGGATCTTAGTCTTGTACTGTGGCTTGAGTAGGACCAGGTTGTGATCGGACTTACCCAGAGGTGGTAGGGGGGTGGCAGTGTAGGCGTCCTTCACGTTTGCATACAGGAGGTCTATTGTCCTGTTCTTCCTGGTGGGACAGCTTACAAACTGGTGAAAGTCCGGTAGTGTGAAGTTCAATGTAACATGGTTAAAGTCCCCTGAGATGGCAATGAAAGCATACGGGTGCAGCGTTTGTAATCTCGCGATGTTAGAGTGGATGACGTCACACGCAGTTTCGGCGTGTGCACGGGGTGGGACGTAAACAGCAACCATGATCGCGTGAGAAAACTCCCTCGGCATGTAGTAAGGACGGAGACCCACTGCCAGCAGCTTGATGTCTTTGCTGCACATTGCCTCCTTCACAGTAATATGTCCATGGTGGCACCATCTGTTATTAAGAAACAGCGCGAGTCCTCCTCCTTTCCGTTTTCCGCTACGTTTCATGTCTCTGTCCGCTCTCACTGTAGTAAAGCCCGGTAGATCCACGTTAGCGTCCGGGGTGTTTTGAGTCAGCCAGGTTTCTGTGAGGCACATTAAACTACACTCTAAATGTCCGGTTGTTCCTCACGAGAGCAGCCAGCTCGTCTGTCTTGTTGGTTAGACAGTTTACGTTCCCCATAACTATCACCGGAACCGAGGGCTTGTGCCTCATCGCTTAGCCGCTAGCTTAGCCCTTAGCAGAGCCCCAGCTCGACAGCCTCTGTACCGCCGCCTCAGCTCCTCAGGTATCGGGTGAACGACGCTGGCTTGTCCCGCTGACCGGAGCGAGAGCAGCGTCTCCCTTGTATAAGAAAGTTTTCCGCTGCTATTTCCACGAAGGCACGAAAGAGTATCCATAGGATACATAAAGTTATACACTGAAAGTGTACTATAAAAACTATAAAACGATAAAAGTAAAAGTTGGCACAGAGCCAAGACAAACAAGACAAACAAATAACATATCAGACGTGTACAACAAGGATGGAGCTACTGAGATATGCGGCCACTCACGTCGGCGCACAGGTGAGAATGGGAGGTTGCATCTGAAGGATAAAAGTTGCTATTTAATCCTTTTCCTAAATGTTAATAGAAATCTGACTCCTCTAGTTACCTCAAATCTCTCTGCGCATTCTTTTGATGGGATGAGAGGAATGACTGAAGACGTCTCTTTCAGGTTAACAGAGTTTATTAACCCGATGAATCAAGAATACAAGTTACAGAGTCTCTGGGTTCAACACTACGTGTCCCTGACAACAGACAGATACCTGGTCAGTTCGCGAAGTCTGAGCCCTGACTATCTTTCCCTAAACCCTTTTATACACTAGACAGAGAATATCTAATCAAATAATGCATTCGAGAATGTACGGTTTCCTTCCTCCAATTGGGTCAGCTTTCCAAATTATGCGTCTCTTGATGTCTGGTTCCGCTTCTCTCATTGGTGCATCATACTCCCGAATCCTTTGTCCAACACTTCCTACCTGGCCTGTTTCTTATCATACCCTGACATCTAGTCTAGTAACCAATTCTTTTTAAGGAGAAAACAATTTAGGTGATTAACTCATTCCCCGCCATTGACGGAAAATTCCGTCATTTGGAACCCAACCGTTCTCCGCCATTGACGGAATTTTCCGTCAATTGGTGTTTTCAGTGTAATACGATAGGGGGCGCTCTGACGGGTGTTGTGAAAAAGTTACAGGACTGTGGGGTCAAAAACCAACAAACAAGACCACCCGCGGGAAAGTAGAGAAAAAACAAACAAACATCTTCTTCGTCCTTATTTTCTAGCGGGCGGAGTTCTATCAGTCTGTATGTGAGTTTGACGCGCGTCAAAAAGTCAACATTAGCCGTATAGATATGAGATAAAAGCTCTTGAACGGTACAAACATGCCGGCGCCAGCAAGGAGATATTCGGCTGTGGAAGCTACAGAGTTAATTATCGATACAGACTCTGATAATTCATTTTTTGACCTCCGTGAAACTGATCTGGATGAAGGCAGCAGTGGAGGGATTCAGGACCTACATTCAGACCTTCAGGAAGTGTAAGAGGTAAGATATGATCACGTTATTTTTTGATTCACCGTGATACCACATGCATCTGATAATTCATGAGATAACGTGACGTCGAAATAACATATCCCTCAGTTTTGTACATAAACTATGTACCAAACGAATTTTTGACGGACTTTTTATTGTAATTTCCAGACACAGAGTCCAGGTCTCCAAGATCCAGGTCTCCAAGGTCCAGGTCTCCAAGATCCAGGTCTCCAAGGTCCAGGTCTCCAAGATCCAGGTCTCCAAGGTCCAGGTCTCCAAGGTCCAGACATACCCGTAGGTGCAAGAGGTGAGTCATGATAACATATTTTATTTAGTTTGATAGTATGTTACTTGGATTGTATGATTATTAGACACTACAAGACAAGAGCATCTGCTAATTTGTGAGAGAAGATAAAAAATAAATAATTTAGCTTTCATTTTGTACACAAATTATTTACCAAATGAATATTTGTATGACATTTTACTGTCATTTTACACACAGAGTCCAGGGATTCAAGGCCCAGGTGTCCTTTATACAGACCTACCCAAGGTGAAAGAGGTAAGATATGATATGAAGAGGCCGAAAAATAACGTTCCTCTCTTTGTGCACATCACACTGTTGAATAAAAAAGTCGTCATTCTAATTATTTACAGGTCGAACACAGCAAAGAGGCAGAGGTTGGACCTGTGGATCTCATGGGCGTGGTGGAGGTCAAGTACCTGGTGACCAAGCAAGAGGCTCTGTAAACCAGCCAGGTGCAGGTCCTGATCCAGGTAATCTGATGTGGAAAGAAATGAACTGGCAGCTCACTGAGAATCCTGGACCTCTAAATGATGCTGCTGCTCTTGATCATATCATTCGTAAGCCTGACCTTGAAATGTACTGGTCTACAGATGACATTTTGGCCACCCCCTACTTCAACAAGGTCACGTCCCACAACAGGTTTGAAATCATATGGAGATTTCTACACTCCAATGATTATGAATCAAGGCCAGCAAATAGCACTGACAGGTTGTACAAAGTCCGCCCTGTCTTATATTACCTTATATCTAAATTCAGTCAAATGTATCAACCTAACACTAACATTTGCATTGATGAGGGTATGCTTCTGTGGTGTGGACGGCTAGCGTTCAGGGTATACAATCCCCAAAAACCTGTCAAATATGGGTTCAAATCCTTCATCCTTTGCCATTCTGACACAGGTTACTGTTACAACATGAAGCCCTATTGCGGAGAAGACACTTCCCTGGGAGACACAGTTGTCTCAATTCTTGATCAGGTTTTTGTTCAACTAATGTTTTACTATTGAAAATAATAATATTTAAGTGTTTGTAAAAACAAATTTCTGAGTGTATAAGAGAAGAAAAATGTATAATATAGTTTGTAAATGTTGTAGTGCTACACTATTCAAAGAAAATGTATAATTTTATGTAATCATTTTTATTTATTTTAGTTATTTATTTTAAAATATAACTGTAGTTCACAAATGAAAGTAAAAAGAATCCAAATGTAAACTCAAAATCAAATTTTTTTCTTGAAAATAAGTGTGTTTTACAGAAGTGCTGTTTTCTCAGCTTTTTGTCCGGAATGTTGTTTTTTTGTGAAAATGGCCAATATTCAAGTGCTGATAAAAAAAGACTGAATGAAGTTTGAATAAAATAGTTTTTTGTATATGAAAGCAGAGGCTCTGATCTTTCTTTTGATGTATTCAATATTTACATATTCAAAGAACAGAATATTCTGTGGGTCTTGAAAGATTGGTGAAAATGGTGAAAAAGGCTGGCGCTGGCTGGCAACAATTCTAGAATTCTCTGGCGGGGAAAGAGTTAAGAATCAAGGCTCACTTAACCTATATAATAGTGGGTGAGTGATTAACTGTTCAGGGCTTTAAACTAAACCTATGTTTGAGTTGGTGAGGGATTCAGTTTAAAGGGCCACATCAAAACACATGTTGGAATGTGCACTCACTTCTGCAAGACCTCTTCACAGAATACCTTTAACCTCTGAACTAAAATCTCAAACAATTAGAGTAAAACATGATATAATAACTGATATAAATGTAAGCAACAATCATTCATACAATGGATATCTAATCATCCCTTTGTATTTGGTGATCAAACCTTTAATCAAGAATACATTATTGCAGTAAATACAGAGTATAAGCAGAAAGAGGCCTATTATTCTATCACATCCAAAATGGTTACACAAAATTCATGACATTTTTCGGGATTAGTATTGACGAATTTTTTAATACAAATACAAATGAAACAACTGCCTCTGTAAGATGGGAAGCCTTCAAGGCCTGCCTAAGAGGACAGATGATTAGCTACACGAACTCTATTACCAGCAAAGTAAATTTAAAACTTACTCGAAGACAAAATTAGGAAATTAGAGAAAGAAACGTATGAAGATAATGCAAATATAGAACTCCACCAGCAACAATTACTTTTCTTAAGAGCGCAATACAATGAACTATCACTTTCAAAAGCTGAAAATAACTTAATCCACTTAAAACAAACACTTTATGAACAGGGGGAAAAATCTGGTAAACTGTTGGCTTGGCAAATCAAGAAACTGCAATCGAGCAAGACCATCAATAGTATTTTAACAGTCTCCGGGACTTCATCATCAGAGCCAATGGAAATTAATAGAACCTTTGTGAATTTCTTTCAAACATTATACAGTTCCGAAGCCACTGGGGTTACCAGTCATCAAACTACCTTTTTAAATAATATTCAAATCCCTAACCTCTCAGATGGAGCCAGAAAGCAGCTAGATTCCTCATTGTCTGTAGAAGAGGTCTTTAAGGCTATATCGACTATGAAAAATAGGAAGACGGCAGGACCGGATGGTCTACCAATTGATATATTCAAAGCCTTCAAAGAAAAATAAGTACAACCCCTTATGAATATGTTTGAAGAATCATTGGAAAACGGCATCCTTCCTCCATCATTAAGAAAAGCACTGATTACATTTATACCTAAACCAGATAAACCACAAACTAAATGTGAATTGTATAAGCCAATTTCCTTAATTAACACTAATTTTGGCAAAGGTTTTAGCATTAAGACTAGATGGACACCTACCAGTAATCATTAACAACGATCAAAATGGGTTTGTGAAAAACAGACAAGCCTTTCATAATAGACGGCGAGTACTGAATATTATACATGAAAAGAGTGATGAAAGGGATACTTGCATTCTGTTGCTGGATGCAGAAAAGGCCTTCGACAGAGTCAAATGGCCTTATTTATTTGATGTACTCTGTCGTTATAGATGAGGCCCTATATTTTGTCGATGGATTAAATTACTTTATTGTGAGTTGTCAGCGGAAGTTATTACAAATAATGTGACTTCAGAATCTTTCAGTTTGTCGAGGGGCACGCGTCAGGGTTGTCCTTTGTCCCCATTGTTATTTGTTATGATTCTTGAACCCCTGGCGATATCAATCAGAAACCATCCAGAGATAAAGGGGATTCATATCTCAGACCAAGAACATCAGATTTCGTTATTTGCTGATGACATATTGTTATATCTATCAGACTTAAGGAATTCGATACCTGCTCTGGTCGATCTGATCCATCAATTTGGAACATTTTCAGGTTACAAGGTCAATTAGTCTAAATCATCAATACTTTTCCTCAATAAACAAGAAAGAAATAATCCATTAATCCAGCATCCCTTCTCAGTAGCTAATGATGGGTTCAAATACTTAGGGATTACCATTACACCTCAAATTAAAAACATAATCCCATGCAACTATGATCCCATTATCGCTCAGGTGAATGATAGCTTGGATAGGTGGATGTCCCACCCTTTGACAATAATTGGTAGAATCAAAATCACTAATTCAAATTACAATATGTACATCCAAACATCACAGAGCGGCATTAGACATAATGAGCAATTTAAAAAAAGCTAAACGCTGCTGCATCGGGCAGAGTCGTGTTCATTATTTATTTCAATTATGACCAGTTTGAACTAAAATGGCTAATACTTGCTAAGGGTGGTCCGGTCCTTGTACGACTGGAGCAGGAGTATGGTTCGCATTGCCGGCAGTAAGTCGGACCTGTTCCCGGTGTGTGTTTGCCTCCGGCAGGGCTGCCCTTTGTCACTGGTTCTGTTCATTACTTTTATGGACAGAATTTCTAGGCACAACCAGGGGCCGGAGGGGGTCCGGTTCGGGGACCACAGGATCTCGTCTCTGCTTTTTGCGGATGATGTGGTCTTGTTGGCTCTATCGAGCCCGGACCTTCAGCGAGCACTGGGGCGGTTCGCTACCGAGTGTGAGGCGGCTGGGATGAGGATCAGCACCTCTAAATCTGAGGCCATGGTTCTCGACCGGAAAAAGGTGGCTTGCCTCTTAGGGTCAGTCGGTAGTCCTTGGCCCAGGTGGAGGAGTTTTAGTATCTTGGGGTCTTGTTCACGAGTTGGGGGAAGATGGAGCGTGAGATCGACAGACAGATTGGTGTGGCGTCTGCTGTCATGCGGATGCTGTATCAGTCCGTTGTGGTGAAGAAGGTTTACCGGTCGATCTTCGTTCCAACCCTCACCTATGGTCATGAGCTTTGGGTCAGACCAAAAGAACGAGATCTCGGATACAAGCGGCCGAAATGGGCTACCTCCGCAGGGTGGCTGGGCGCACCCTTAGAGATAGGGTGAGGAGCTCAGTCACCAGGGAGGAGCTCGGAGTAGAGCCGTTACTCCTGATGATGATGATGATGATGATGATGATGATGATGATATTGATGATGATGATGATGGTGATGATGATGATGATGATGAAGATGGTGATGATGATGATGATGATACTGGTGATGATGATGATGATGACAATGATAAGGTGAGGAGGAGACAGGTGAGGAGGTGGAGAATGGTTCTAGTGTGGATAAAGAACAACAGGGAGCAGATAAAGTGAGGAGCTGCACTGAGACTGCAGAGGAGGAGATGGAAGAAGAGTCTTCTCTTAGTACTCGCTCCAAAAGGAAACTAAAGAACAGTGAAAGTTCTTCAGAAGAAGGAAAGTGCTGATCAGTGCTGATGAAGAATCTCATGGAACTGATTGTGAAACAAATGAATTCAGAAGCTCACAGAGACAGAAAAATAAAAGAGAATACAGTGCAAGAAAAGTCAAACTGTTTCTACAAAAAAAAATAATAAGTGGAAGGTTGAAGTAGAGGACTATTTCCTGG
>NC_136695.1:8021509-8024009 GCF_947650265.1 Symphodus melops
CTGGTGGTGATGATGATGGTGATGGTGATGATGATGATGATGATGATGATGATTCTGGTGAGGATGATGATGATAGTGATGATGATGATGATAATGATATTGATGATGATGATGATGGTGATTATGATGATGATGATGATGGTGATTATGATGATAATGATATTGATGATGATGATGGTGATTATGATGATGATGATATGAATGATGATGATGATGGTGATTATGATGATGATGATGATGAGGATGATGATGATGATGATATTGATGATGATGATGATGATGGTGATTATGATGATGAGGATGATGATGATGGTGATGGGGATGATGATGATGGTGTTGATGATGATGATGATTATATTAATGATGATGGTGATGGTGATGATGATGATGATGATGATGATGATGATGATGATGATATTGATGATGATGATGATGGTGATTATGATGATGATGATGGTGAGGATGATGATTATGATGACGTTGATGATGGTGATGATATTGATGATGATGATGATGGTGATATGATGATGATGAAGATGATGAGGATGATGATGATGATGATGGTGATAATGATGATTATGATGATGAAGATGGTGATGATGATGATAAGGTGGTGATGATGATGGTGATGGTGATGATGATGAGGATGATGATGATGATGGTAATTATGATGATGATGATTCTGGTGATGATGATGATGATGATGATGATGTTATTGATGATGATGATATTGATGATGATGGTGATTATGATGATGATGGTGATGATGGTGATTATGATGATGATGATGATGATGATGATACTGGTGATGATGATGATGCTGATGAAGATGATGATGATGATGATGAGGATGATGATGATGATGATGATGATGATGATACTGGTGATGTTGATGATGATGGTGATCATGATGATGATGATACTGGTGATGATGATGATGATGATGATGATGGTGATGATGATGATGATGTCGATGATACTGGTAGTGATGATGATGATGATATTGATGATGATGATGGTAATTATGATGATGGTGATGATGATATTGATGATGATGATGGTGATTTTGATGATGAGGATGATGGTGAGGATGATGATGATGGTGATGATGATGATGATGGTGTTGATGATGATGAGGATGATGATGGTGATGATGATGATGGTGATTATGATTATGGTGATGATGATATTGATGATGATTATGGTGATTTTGATGATGATGATGAGGATGATGATAATGATGATATTGATGATGATGATGATGATGATGATGATGATGGTGATGATGATGATGGTGTAGATGATGATGATGATGATCGTGATTATGATGATGATGATGGTGATGATGATGATGAAGATGGTGATGATGATGATACTGGTGATGATGATGGTAATTATGATGATGATGATGATGATGATGATATTGATGATGATTATGATGATGGTGATTATGATGATAATGATGGTGAGGATGATGATGATGATGATGATGATATTGATGATGATGATGATATTGATGATGATGATGATGGTGATTATGATGATGATGATGATGATGAGGATGATGGTGATGATGATGGTGATGATGATGATTATGATGATGAAGATGGTGATGATGATGATACTGGTGGTGATGATGATGGTGATGGTGATGATGATGATGATTCTGGTGATGATGATGATGATGATATTGAGGATGATGATGATGATAATGATATTGATGATGATGATGATGGTGTTTATGATGATGATGATGATGGTGATGATGATGATATTGATGATGATGATGGTGATTATGATGATGGTGATGATGATATTGATGATGATGATGGTGATTTTGATGATGATGATGAAGATGATGATGATGATGATGATGGTGATTTTGATGATGATGATGATGATGATGATGATGATGATGAGGATGATGATGATGATGATGGTGATGATGATGATACTGTTGGTGATGATGATGGTGATGGTGATGATGATGAGGATGAGGATGATGATGGTAATTATGATGATGATGATGATGATGATTCTGGTGATGATGATGATGATGATATTTATGATGATGATATTGATGATGATGGTGATGATGATGATAATGATGATCGTGATTATGATGATGGTGATGATGATGATGAAGATGGTGATGATGATGATGATACTGGTGATGATGATGGTGATTATGATGATGATGATGATGATGATATTGATGATGATGATGATGGTGATTATGATGATGATGATGGTGAGGATGATGATGATGATGATGACGTTGATGATGATGATGATATTGTTGATGAAGATGATGGTGATTATGATGATGATGTTGATGATGATGATGATGAGGATGATGATGATGATGATGGTGATGATGATGATACTGGTGGTGATGATGATGGTGATGGTGATGATGATGAGGATGATGATGATGATGGTAATTATGATGATGATGATGATGATTCTGGTGATGATGATGATGATGATGATATTGATG
>NC_136695.1:8056509-8059009 GCF_947650265.1 Symphodus melops
GGTGATGATGATGATGAAGATGGTGATGATGATGATGATACTGGTAATGATGATGGTGATTATGATGATGATGATGATGATGATATTGATGATGATGATGATGGTGATTATGATGATGATGATGGTGAGGATGATGATGATGATGATGATGATGACGTTGATGATGATGATGATATTGATGATTATGATGATGGTGATTATGATGATGATGTTGATGATGATGATGATGATGATGAGGATGATGATGATGATGATGGTGATGATGATGATACTGGTGGTGATGATGATGGTGATGGTGATGATGATGAGGATGATGATGATGATGGTAATTATGATGATGATGATGATGATTCTGGTGATGATGATGATGATGATGATATTGATGATGATGATATTGATGATGATGGTGATGATGATGATGATGGTGATGATGGTGATTATTATGATGATGATGATGATACTGGTGATGATGATGATGATGCTGATGAAGATGATGATGATGATGATGATGAGGATGATGATGATGATGATGATGATGATGATACTGGTGATGTTGATGATGATGGTGATCATGATGATGATGATGATGATACTGGTGATGATGATGATGATGATGATGGTGATGATGATGATTTTGATGATACTGGTAGTGATGATGATGATGATATTGATGATGATGATGGTTATTATGATGATGGTGATGATGATATTGATGATGATGATGGTGATTTTGATGATGAGGATGATGATGATGATGATATTGATGCTGATGATGATGATGGTGATTATGATGATGATGATGATGGTGAGGATGATGATGATGGTGATGATGATGATGATGATGATGATGATGATGATGATGGTGATGATGATGATGGTGTAGATGATGATGATGAAGATGGTGATGATGATGATGATACTGGTGATGATGATGGTAATTATGATGATGATGATGATGATATTGATGATGATTATGATGATGGTGATTATGATGATAATGATGGTGAGGATGATGATGATGATGATGATATTGATGATGATGATGATATTGATGATGATGATGATGGTGATTATGATGATGATGATGATGATGATGATGATGATGATGATGATGGTGATGATGATGATTATGATGATGAAGATGGTGATGATGATGATACTGGTGGTGATGATGATGGTGATGGTGATGATATTGATGATGATGATGATATTGATGATGATGATGATGGTGATTATGATGATGATGATGATGATGATGATGATGATGATGATGATGGTGATGATGATGATTATGATGATGAAGATGGTGATGATGATGATGCTGGTGGTGATGATGATGGTGATGGTGATGATGATGAGGATGATGATGATGATGGTAATTATGATGATGATGATGATGATAATGATATTGATGATGATGATGATGGTGATGATGATGATATTGATGATGATGATGGTGATTATGATGATGGTGATGATGATATTGATGATGATGATGGTGATTTTGATGATGATGATGAAGATGATGATGATGATGATGATGGTGATTTTGATGATGATGATGATGATGATGATGATGATGAGGATGATGATGATGATGATGGTGATGATGATGATACTGGTGGTGATGATGATGGTGATGGTGATGATGATGAGGATGATGATGATGATGGTAATTATGATGATGATGATGATTCTGGTGATGATGATGATGATGATGATGATGATGATGATATTGATGATGATGATATTGATGATGATGGTGATGATGATGATAATGATGATCGTGATTATGATGATGGTGATGATGATGATGAAGATGGTGATGATGATGATGATACTGGTAATGATGATGGTGATTATGATGATGATGATGATGATGATATTGATGATGATGATGATGGTGATTATGATGATGATGATGATGATGATGATGATGATGATGGTGATGATGATGATTATGATGATGAAGATGGTGATGATGATGATACTGGTGGTGATGATGATGGTGATGGTGATGATATTGATGATGATGATGATATTGATGATGATGATGATGGTGATTATGATGATGATGATGATGATGATGATGATGATGATGGTGATGATGATGATTATGATGATGAAGATGGTGATGATGATGATACTGGTGGTGATGATGATGGTGATGGTGATGATGATGAGGATGATGATGATGATGATGATGATGATGATGATGGTGATTATGATGATGATGATGATGGTGATGATGATGATATTGATGATGATGATGGTGATTATGATGATGGTGATGATGATATTGATGATGATGATGGTGATTTTGATGATGATGATGAAGATGATGATGATGATGATGATGGTGATTTTGATGATGATGATGATGATGATGATGATGATGAGGATGATGATGATGATGATGGTGATGATGATGATACTGGTGGTGATGATGATGGTGATGGTGATGATGATGAGGATGATGATGATGATGGTAATTATGATG
>NC_136695.1:8086509-8089009 GCF_947650265.1 Symphodus melops
GTAATTATGATGATGGTGATGATGATATTGATGATGATGATGGTGATTTTGATGATGAGGATGATGGTGAGGATGATGATGATGGTGATGATGATGATGATGGTGTTGATGATGATGATGATGATCGTGATAATGATGACGATGGTGATGATGATGAGGATGATGATGATGGTGATGATGATGATGGTGATTATGATGATGGTGATGATGATATTGATGATGATGATGGTGATTTTGATGATGATGATGAGGATGATGATAATGATGATATTGATGATGATGATGATGATGATGATGATGATGGTGATGATGATGATGGTGTAGATGATGATGATGATGATCGTGATTATGATGATGATGATGGTGATGATGATGATGATACTGGTGATGATGATGATGATGATGATGGTGATGATGATGATGATGATGATGATGATACTGGTGATGATGATGATGATGATGGTGATTATGATGATGATGATGATATTGATGCTGATGATGATATTGATGATGATGGTGATGATGATGATGATGGTGTTGATGATGATGATGATGATCTTGATGATGATGATGATGATCATCGTGATGATGATGATGATGATGATGGTGGTGATGATGATGATGATGAAGTTGGTGATGATGATGATGATGATGATTCTGGTGATGATGATGATGATAGTGATGATGATGATGATAATGATATTGATGATGATGATGATGGTGATTATGATGATGATGATGATGGTGATTATGATGATTATGATATTGATGACGATGATGGTGATTATGATGATGATGATGAGGATGATGATGATGATATTGATGATGATGATGATGATGGTGATTATGATGATGAGGATGATGATGATGGTGATGGTGATGATGATGATGGTGTTGATGATGATGATGATTATATCAATGATGATGGTGATGGTGATGATGATGATGATGATGATGGTGATTATGATGATGATGATATTGATGATGGTGATGGTGATTATGATGATGATGATGATGATATTGTTGATGATGGTGATTATGATGATGATGATGAGGATGATGATGATATTGATGATGATGATGATGATGATGGTGATTATGATGATGATGATGATGAGGATGATGATGATGGTGATGATGATGATGATAATGGTGTTGATGATGGTGATGATGATGGTGATGATGATGATGATGATGATGATATTGATGATGATGATGATGGTGATTATGATGATGATGATGGTGAGGATGATGATTATGATGACGTTGATGATGATGATGATATTGATGATGATGATGATGGTGATTATGATGATGATGATGATGATGAGGATGATGATGTTGATGATGGTGATAATGATGATAATGATGATGAAGATGGTGATGATGATGATAAGGTGGTGATGATGGTGATTATGATGATGATGATGATGATGATGATATTGATGATGATGATGGTAATTATGATGGTGGTGATGATGATATTGATGACGATGATGGTGATTTTGATGATGAGGATGATGATGATGATGATATTGATGCTGATGATGATGATGGTGATTATGATGGTGATTATGATGATGATGATGATGATGATGATATTGATGATGATGATGATGGTGATTATGATGATGATGATGGTGAGGATGATGAAGATGATGACGTTGATGATGATGATGATATTGATGATGATGATGGTGATTATGATGATGATGATGATGATGATGATGAGGATGATGATGATGATGATGATGGTGATAATGATGATTATGATGATGAAGATGGTGATGTTATTGATGATGATGATATTGATGATGATGGTGATTATGATGATGATGGTGATGATGGTGATTATTATGATGATGTTGATGATGATGATACTGGTGATGATGATGATGATGCTGATGAAGATGATGATGATGAGGATGATGATGATGATGATGATACTGGTGATGTTGATGATGATGGTGATCATGATGATGATGATACTGGTAATTATGATGATGGTGATGATGATATTGATGATGATGATGGTGATTTTGATGATGAGGATGATGGTGAGGATGATGATGATGGTGATGATGATGATGATGGTGTTGATGATGATGATGATGATCGTGATAATGATGACGATGATGATGATGATGATGATGATGATGGTGATGATGATGATGGTGATTATGATGATGGTGATGATGATATTGATGATGATGATGGTGATTTTGATGATGATGATGATGATGATGATATTGATGATGATGATGGTAATTATGATGGTGGTGATGATGATATTGATGACGATGATGGTGATTTTGATGATGAGGATGATGATGATGATGATATTGATGCTGATGATGATGATGGTGATTATGATGGTGATTATGATGATGATGATGATGATGATATTGATGATGATGATGATGGTGATTATGATGATGATGATGGTGAGGATGATGATGATGATGACGTTGATGATGATGATGATATTGATGATGATGAT
>NC_136695.1:8111509-8119009 GCF_947650265.1 Symphodus melops
GATGATGATGATGATACTGGTGATGATGGGGATGATGCTGATGAAGATGATGATGATGATGATGATGATGATGATGATGATGATGGTGATGATGATGATGGTGTAGATGATGATGATGATGATCGTGATTATGATGATGATGATGGTGATGATGATGATGATACTGGTGATGATGATGATGATGGTGATGATGATTATGATGATGATGATGATATTGATGCTGGTGATTATGATGATGATGATGATATTGATGCTGATGATGATATTGATGATGATGGTGATGATGATGATGATGATTCTGGCGATGATGATGATGATGATGGTGATGATGATGTTGATGATGATACTGGATATGATGATGATTATGATGATGATGATGATATTGATGATGATAATATTGATGATGATGTGGTGATGGTGATGATGATGATGATGATGATGGTGTTGATGATGATGATGATGATCTTGATGATGATGATGATGATGATCGTGATGATGATGATGATGATGATGATGGTGGTGATGATGATGATGATGGTGATTATGATGATGATGATGATGAGGATGATGGTGATGGTGATGATGATGATGATGATGATGATGGTGATTATGATGATGAGGATGATTATGATGGTGATGGTGATGATGATGATGGTGTTGATGATGATGATGATTATATTAATGATGATGGTGATGGTGATGATGATGATGATGATGATGGTGATTATGATGATGATGATATTGATGATGGTGATTATGATGATGATGATGATGAGGATGATGATGATATTGATGATGATGATGATGATGATGATGGTGATTATGATGATGAGGATGATGATGATGGTGATGATGATGATGATGGTGTTGATGATGGTGATGATGATGGTGATGATGATGGTGATGATGATGATGATGATGGTGACGATGATGATGAGGATGAAGATGGTGATGATGAAGATGATACTGGTGATGATGATGGTGATTATGATGATGATGATGATGATGATGATGATGATATTGATGATGATGATGATGGTGCTTATGATGATGATGATGGTGAGGATGATGATTATGATGACGTTGATGATGATGATGATATTGATGATGATGATGATGGTGATTATGATGATGATGATGATGATGATGATGAGGATGATGATGATGATGATGGTGATAATGATGATTATGATGATGAAGATGGTGATGATGATGATAAGGTGGTGATGATGATGGTGATGGTGATGATGATGAGGATGATGATGATGATGGTAATTATGATGATGATGATGATGATTCTGGTGATGATGATGATGATGATGATGATGTTTTTGATGATGATGATATTGATGATGATGGTGATTATGATGATGATGGTGATGATGGTGATTATGATGATGATGATGATGATGATGATACTGGTGATGATGATGATGATGCTGATGAAGATGATGATGATGATGATGAGGATGATGATGATGATGATGATGATGATGATACTGGTGATGTTGATGATGATGGTGATCATGATGATGATGATACTGGTGATGATGATGATGATGATGATGATGGTGATGATGATGATGATGTCGATGATACTGGTAGTGATGATGATGATGATATTGATGATGATGATGGTAATTATGATGATGGTGATGATGATATTGATGATGATGATGATGGTGATTTTGATGATGAGGATGATGGTGAGGATGATGATGATGGTGATGATGATGATGATGGTGTTGATGATGATGATGATGATGATGATCGTGATAATGATGACGATGATGATGATGATGATGAGGATGATGATGATGGTGATGATGATGATGGTGATTATGATGATGGTGATGATGATATTGATGATGATGATGGTGATTTTGATGATGATGATGAGGATGATGATAATGATGATATTGATGATGATGATGATGATGATGATGATGATGGTGATGATGATGATGGTGTAGATGATGATGATCGTTATTATGATGATGATGATGGTGATGATGATGATAAAGATGGTGATGATGATGATGATATTGATGATGATTATGATGATGGTGATTATGATGATAATGATGGTGAGGATGATGATGATGATGATGATATTGATGATGATGATGATGATGGTGATTATGATGATGATGATGATGATGAGGATGATGATGATGATGATGGTGATGATGATGATTATGATGATGAAGATGGTGATGATGATGATACTGGTGGTGATGATGATGGTGATGGTACTGATGATGAGGATGATGATGATGATGGTAATTATGATGATGATGATGATGATGATTCTGGTGATGATGATGATGATGGTTATCATGATGATGATGATACTGATGATGATGATGGTGATGATGATGATGATGATGATGATACTGGTGATGATGATTATGATGATGGTGATTATGATGATGATGATATTGATGCTGATGATGATATTGATGATGATGGTGATGATGATGATGATGGTGATGATGGTGATTATTATGATGATGATGATGATCCTGGTGATGATGATGATGATATTGATGATGATGATGGTAATTATGATGATGGTGATGATGATATTGATGATGATGATGATGGTGATTTTGATGATGAGGATGATGGTGAGGATGATGATGATGGTGATGATGATGATGATGGTGTTGATGATGATGATGATGATGATGATCGTGATAATGATGACGATGATGATGATGATGATGAGGATGATGATGATGGTGATGATGATGATGGTGATTATGATGATGGTGATGATGATATTGATGATGATGATGGTGATTTTGATGATGATGATGAGGATGATGATAATGATGATATTGATGATGATGATGATGATGATGATGATGATGATGGTGATGATGATGATGGTGTAGATGATGATGATCGTGATTATGATGATGATGATGGTGATGATGATGATGAAGATGGTGATGATGATGATGATACTGGTGATGATGATGGTAATTATGATGATGATGATGATGATGATGATATTGATGATGATTATGATGATGTGATTATGATGATAATGATGGTGAGGATGATGATGATGATGATGATATTGATGATGATGATGATGATGATGGTGATTATGATGATGATGATGATGATGAGGATGATGATGATGATGATGGTGATGATGATGATTATGATGATGAAGATGGTGATGATGATGATACTGGTGGTGATGATGATGGTGATGGTAATGATGATGAGGATGATGATGATGATGGTAATTATGATGATGATGATGATGATGATTCTGGTGATGATGATGATGATGGTTATCATGATGATGATGATACTGATGATGATGATGGTGATGATGATGATGATGATGATGATACTGGTGATGATGATGATGATGATGGTGATTATGATGATGATGATGATATTGATGCTGATGATGATATTGATGATGATGGTGATGATGATGATGATGGTGATGATGGTGATTATTATGATGATGATGATGATCCTGGTGATGATGATGATGATGATGCTGATGAAGATGATGATGATGAGGATGATGATGATGATATTGGTGATGATGATGATGATGGTGATCATGATGATGATGATAATGGTGATGATGATGATGATGGTGATGATGATGATGATGATGATGATGATACTGGTGATGATGATGATGATGATGATGATGGTGATTATGATGATGATGATGATATTGATGCTGATGATGATATTGATGATGATGGTGATGATGATTATTCTGGCGATGATGATGATGATGATGGTGATGATGATGTTGATGATGATACTGGATATGATGATGATTATGATGATGATGATGATGGTGATGATGATGATTGTGATGATGATGATGGTGATTATGATGATGATATTGATGATGATGATGATGATATTGATGATGATGATATTGATGATGATGGTGATGGTGATGATGATGATGATGATGGTGTTGAAGATGATGATGATGATATTGATGATGATGATGATGATGATCGTGATGATGATGATGATGATGGTGATGATGATGATGATGATGAAGATGGTGATGATGATGATGATGATGATTCTGGTGATGATGATGATGATGATAGTGATGATGATGATGATGGTGATTATGATGATGATGATGATGGTGATTATGATGATGATGATGATGGTGATTATGATGATGATGATGGTGATTATGATGATGATGATATGGATGATGATGATGATGGTGATTATGATGATGATGATGAGGATGATGATGATGATGATGATATTGATGATGATGATGATGATGATGATGGTGATGGTGATGATGATGATGGTGTTGATGATGATGATGATTATATTGATGATGATGGTGATGGTGATGATGATGATGATGGTGATTATGATGATGATGATATTGATGATGATGATGGAGATTATGATGATGATGATGATGATATTGTTGATGATGAGGATGAAGATGGTGATGATGAAGATGATACTGATGATGATGATGATGATGATACTGGTGATGATGATGATGGTGATGATGATGATATTGGTGATGATGATGATGATTGTGATGGTGATGATTATGATGATGATGATACTGGTGATGTTGATGATGATGGTGATGATGATGATGATTATATTGATGATGATGGTGATGGTGATGATGATGATGATGGTGATTATGATGATGATGATATTGATGATGATGATGGAGATTATGATGATGATGATGATGATATTGTTGATGATGAGGATGAAGACTGTGATGATGAAGATGATACTGATGATGATGATGATGATACTGGTGATGATGATGATGGTGATGATGATGATACTGGTGATGATGATGATGATTGTGATGGTGATGATTATGATGATGATGATGGTGATGATGATGATGATGATGTTGAGTATGATGATGATGGTGTTGATGATGATGATGATGATCGTGATTATGATGATGATGATGGTGATGATGATGATGAAGATGGTGATGATGATGGTGATGATGATGATTATGATGATGAACATGGTGATGATGATGATACTGGTGGTGATGATGATGGTGATGATGATGATGATGATTCTGGTGATAATGATGATGATGATGATGATATTGATGATGATGATATTGATGATGATGGTGATGATGATGATGATGGTGATGATGGTGATTATGATGATGATGATGATGATGATGATACTGGTGATGTTGATGATGATGCTGATGAAGATGATGATATTGATGATGATGGTGATTATGATGATGATATTGATGATGATGATGATGATGACATTGATGATGATGATATTGATGATAATGATGATGATGATGGTGTTGATGATGATGATATTGATGATGATGATGATGATCGTGATGATGATGATGATGATGATGATGATGGTGATGATGATGATGATGATGAAGATGGTGATTTTGATGATGATGATGATGATGAGGATGATGATGATGGTGATGATGATGAAGATGGTGTAGATGATGATGATGATGATCGTGATTATGATGATGATGATGGTGATGATGATGACGGTGGTGATGATGATGATGATACTGGTGATGATGATGGTGATTATGATGATGATGATGATGATGATGATGATATGGATGATGATGATGGTAATTATGATGATGGTGATGATGATATTGATGATGATGATGGTTATTTTGATGATGAGGATGATGATGATGATGATATTGATGCTGATGATGATGATGGTGATTATGATGATGATGATGATTCTGGTGATGATGATGATGATGATCATGATATTTATGATGATGATATTGATGATGATGGTGATGATGATGATGATGGTGATGATGGTGATTATTATGATGATGATGATGATGATGATGATATTGGTGATGATGATGATGATGATGATGATGATGATGGTGATGATGATGATGATGATGATGATGATTATACTGGTGATGATGATGTTGATGATGGTGATGATGATGATGATGGTGATTATGATGATGATGATGATATTGATGCTGATGATGATATTGATGATGATGGTGATGATGATGATGATGCTGGCGATGATGATGATGATGATGATGATGATATTGATGATGATGATATTGATGATGATGGTGATGATGATGATGATGGTGATCATGGTGATTATTATGATGATGATGATGATATTGGTGATGATGATGATGATGCTGATGAAGATGATGATGATGATGAGGATGATGATGATGATTCTGGTGATGATGATGATGATGGTGATCATGATGATGATGATACTGGTGATGATGATGATGATGATGATAGTGATGATGATGATGATGATAATGATGATTATACTGGTGATGATGATGTTGATGATGGTGATGATGATGATGATGATGATGGTGATTATGATGATGATGATATTGATGCTGATGATGATATTGATGATGATGGTGATGATGATGATGATGATGCTGGCGATGATGATGATGATGATGATGATGATACTGGATATGATGATGATTATGATGATGGTGATTATGATGATGATA
This sequence comes from Symphodus melops, assembly GCF_947650265.1. Taxonomy (NCBI): domain Eukaryota; kingdom Metazoa; phylum Chordata; class Actinopteri; order Labriformes; family Labridae; genus Symphodus; species Symphodus melops. The sequence continues at coordinate 8,118,057 of NC_136695.1, forward strand.
TTGATGATGATGATGATGATGACATTGATGATGATGATATTGATGATGATGATGATGATGGTGATGGTGATGATGGTGATGATGATGATGATGATGGTGATTATGATGATGATATTGATGATTATGATGATGATGATGATGGTGATGATGATGTTGAGTATGATGATGATGGTGTTGATGATGATGATGATGATCGTGATTATGATGATGATGATGGTGATGATGATGATGAAGATGGTGATGATGATGGTGATGATGATGATTATGATGATGAACATGGTGATGATGATGATACTGGTGGTGATGATGATGGTGATGATGATGATGATGATTCTGGTGATAATGATGATGATGATGATGATATTGATGATGATGATATTGATGATGATGGTGATGATGATGACGATTGTGATGATGGTGATTATTATGATGATGATGATGATGATGATACTGGTGATGATGATGATGATGCTGATGAAGATGATGATATTGATGATGATGGTGATGATGATGATGATGATGATGATGATGATGATATTGATGATGATGATATTGATGATGATGGTGATGATGATGATGATGGTGATGATGGTGATTATTATGATGATGATGATGATGATGATATTTGTGATGATGATGATGATGCTGATGAAGATGATGATGATGATGAGGATGACGATGATGATTCTGGTGATGATGATGATGATGATACTGGTGATGATGATGATGGTGATGATGATGATGATGATGATGATGATTATACTGGTGATGATGATGTTGATGATGGTGATGATGATGATGATGGTGATTATGATGATGATGATGATATTGATGCTGATGATGATATTGATGATGATGGTGATGATGATGATGATGATGCTGGCGATGATGATGATGATGATACTGGATATGATGATGATTATGATGATGATGATGATGGTGAAGATGATGAT